>NC_045447.1:70933424-71010130 GCF_002776525.5 Piliocolobus tephrosceles
CCTATCCATGAGCATGGTATGTTCTTCCATTTGTTTGTGTCCTCTTTGATTTCACTGAGCAGTGGTTTGTAGTTCTCCTTGAAGAGGTCCTTTACATCCCTTGTAAGTTGGATTCCTAGGTATTTTATTCTCTTTGAAGCAATTGTGAATGGAAGTTCATTCCTGATTTGGCTCTCTGCTTGTCTGTTACTGGTGTATAAGAATGCTTGTGATTTTTGCACATTAATTTTGTATCCTGAGACTTTGCTGAAGTTGCTTATCAGCTTAAGAAGATTTTGGGCTGAGACGATGGGGTTTTCTAAATACACAATCATGTCATCTGCAAACAGGGACAATTTGACTTCCTCTTTTCCTAACTGAATACCCTTGATTTCTTTCTCTTGCCTGATTGCCCTAGCCAGAACTTCCAACACTATGTTGAATAGGAGTGGTGAGAGAGGGCATCCCTGTCTTGTGCCAGTTTTCAAAGGGAACTTTTCCAGTTTTTGCCCATTCAGTATGATATTAGCTGTGGGTTTGTCATAAATAGCTCTTATTATTTTGAGGTACGTTCCATCAATACCGAATTTGTTGAGCGTTTTTAGCATGAAGGGCTGTTGAATTTTGTCAAAAGCCTTTTCTGCATCTATTGAGATAATCATGTGGTTCTTGTCTTTGGTTCTGTTGATATGCTGGATTACGTTGATTGATTTGCGAATGTTGAACCAGCCTTGCATCCCAGGGATGAAGCCCACTTGATCATGGTGGATAAGCTTTTTGATGTGCTGCTGAATCCGGTTTGCCAGTATTTTATTGAGGATTTTTGCATCGATGTTCATCAGGGAGATTGGTCTAAAATTCTCTTTTTTTGTTGTGTCTCTGCCAGGCTTTGGTATCAGGATGATGTTGGCCTCATAAAATGAGTTAGGGAGGATTCCCTCTTTTTCTATTGATTGGAATAGTTTCAGAAGGAATGGTGCCAGCTCCTCCTTGTACCTCTGGTAGAATTCAGCTGTGAATCCATCTGGTCCTGGGCTTTTTTTGGTGGGTAGGCTATTAATTGTTGCCTCAATTTCAGAGGCTGCTATTGGTCTATTCAGGGATTCAACTCCTTCCTGGTTTAGTCTTGGAAGAGTGTACGTGTCCAGGAAATTATCCATTTCTTCTAGATTTTCTAGTTGATTTGCGTAGAGGTGTTTATAGTATTCTCTGATGGTAGTTTGTATTTCTGTGGGGTCGGTGGTGATATCCCCTTTATCATTTTTTATTGCGTCTATTTGATTCCTCTCTCTTTTCTTCTTTATTAGCCTTGCTAGCGGTCTGTCAATTTTGTTGATCTTTTCAAAAAACCAACTCCTGGATTCATTGATTTTTTGGAGGGTTTTTTGTGTCTCTATCTCCTTCAGTTCTGCTCTGATCTTAGTTATTTCTTGCTTTCTGCTAGCTTTTGAATGTGTTTGCTCTTGCCTCTCTAGTTCTTTTAATTGTGATGTTAGAGTGTCAATTTTAGATCTTTCCTGCTTTCTCTTGTGGGCACTTAGTGCTATAAATTTCCCTCTACATACTGCTTTAAATGTGTCCCAGAGATTCTGGTATGTTGTATCTTTGTTCTCATTGGATTCAAAGAACATCTTTATTTCTGCTTTCATTTCGTTATGTACCCAGTAGTCATTCAGGAGCAGGTTGTTCAGTTTCCATGTAGTTGAGCGGTTTTGATTGAATTTCTGAGTCCTGAGTTCTAGTTTGATTGCACTGTGGTCAGAGAGACAGTTTGTTATAATTTCTGTTCTTTTACATTTGCTGAGGAGTGCTTTACTTCCAATTATGTGGTCAATTTTGGAATAAGTGTGATGTGGTGCTGAGAAGAATGTATATTCTGTTGACTTGGGGTGGAGAGTTCTATAGATGTCTATTAGGTCCGCTTGGTGCAGAGATGAGTTCAATTCCTGGATATCCTTGTTAACTTTCTGTCTCGTTGATCTGTCTAATGTTGACAGTGGAGTGTTGAAGTCTCCCATTATTATTGTATGGGAGTCTAAGTCTCTTTGTAAGTCTCTAAGGACTTGCTTTATGAATCTGGGTGCTCCTGTATTAGGTGCATATATATTTAGGATAGTTAGCTCTTCCTGTTGGATTGATCCCTTTACCATTATGTAATGGCCTTCTTTGTCTCTTTTGATCTTTGATGGTTTAAAGTCTGTTTTATCAGAGACTAGGATTGCAACCCCTGCTTTTTTTTGTTCTCCATTTGCTTGGTAGATCTTCCTCCATCCTTTTATTTTGAGCCTATGTATGTCTCTGCATGTGAGATGGGTCTCCTGAAGACAGCAGACTGATGGGTCTTGACTCTTTATCCAGTTTGCCAGTCTGTGTCTTTTAATTGGAGCATTTAGTCCATTTACATTTAAGGTTAATATTGTTATGTGTGATCTTGATCCTGCCATTATGATATTAACTGGTTATTTTGCTCATTAGTTGATGCAGTTTCTTCCTAGGCTCGATGGTCTTTACATTTTGGCATGTTTTTGCAGTGGCTGGTACCAGTTGTTCCTTTCCATGTTTAGGGCTTCCTTCAGGGTCTCTTGTAAGGCAGGCCTGGTGGTGACAAAATCTCTAAGCATTTGCTTATCTGTAAAGAATTTTATTTCTCCTTCACTTATGAAACTTAGTTTGGCTGGATATGAAATTCTGGGTTTAAAATTCTTTTCTTTAAAAACGTTGAATATTGGCCCCCACTCTCTTCTGGCTTGTAGAGTTTCTGCCGAGAGATCTGCTGTCAGTCTGATGGGCTTCCCTTTGTGGGTAACCCGACCTTTCTCTCTGGCTGCCCTTAAGATTTTTTCCTTCATTTCAACTTTGGTGAATCTGGCAATTATGTGTCTTGGAGTTGCTCTTCTGGAGGAGTATCTTTGTGGCGTTCTCTGTATTTCCTGAATTTGAATGTTGGCCTGCCCTGCTAGGTTGGGGAAGTTCTCCTGGATGATATCCTGTAGAGTGTTTTCCAATTTGGTTCCATTTTCCCCCTCACTTTCAGGCACCCCAATCAGACGTAGATTTGGTCTTTTGACATAATCCCATACTTCTTGCAGGCTTTGTTCATTTCTTTTTCTTCTTTTTTCTTTTGGTTTCTCTTCTCGCTTCATTTCATTCATTTGATCCTCAATCGCTGATACTCTTTCTTCCAGTTGATCGAGTCGGTTACTGAAGCTTGTGCATTTGTCACGTATTTCTCGTGTCATGGTTTTCACCTCTGTCATTTCGTTTATGACCTTCTCTGCATTAATTAGTCTAGCTGTCAATTCTTCCACTTTTTTTTTCAAGATTTTTAGTTTCTTTGCGCTGGGTACGTAATTCCTCCTTTAGCTCTGAGAGGTTTGATGGACTGATGCCTTCTTCTCTCATCTCATCAAAATCATTCTCTGACCAGCTTTGATCCGTTGCTGGCGATGGGCTGTGCTCCTTTGCAGGAGGAGATGCGCTCTTATTTTTTGAATTTCCAGCTTTTCTGCCCTGCTTTTTCCCCATCTTTGTGGTTTTATCTGTCACTGGTCTTTGATGATGGTGACGTACTGATGGGGTTTTGATATAGGTGTCCTTCCTGTTTGATAGGTTTCCTTCTGACTGTCAGGACCCTCAGCTATAGGTCTGTTGGAGATTGCTTGAGGTCCACTCCAGACCCTGTTTGCCTGGGTATCAGCAGCAGAGGTTGCAGAAGATAGAATATTGCTGAACAGCGAGTGCACCTGTCTGATTCTTGCTTTGGAAGCTTCCTCTCAGGGGTGTACTCCACCCTGTGAGGTGTGGGGTGTCAGACTGCCCCTAGCGGCGCAGGGCGAGGCATCGCCTCACCTGGGAAGCGCGAGGGGGAAGGGAGTCCCTTTTCCTAGCCAGGGGAACTGAGACACACAACACCTGGAAAATCGGGTAACTCCCACCCCAATACTGCGCTGTAACACCGACACACCGGAGATTGTATCCCACACCTGGCCGGGAGGGTCCCACACCCACGGAGCCTCTCTCCTTGCTAACACAGCAGTCTGCGGCAATCTAACCGCAAGGCAGCAGCGAGGCTGGGGGAGGGGCGCCCGCCATCGCTGCGGCTTAAGTAGGTAACTAAAGCCGCTGGGAAGCTGGAACTGGGTGGAGCCCATTTGTATTTTCAATAACTTTATGTAAATGAAATTTGAAAGTGTGTGCTATTTTTATACAACTTATTTTATATAGTATAATTCTTTTAAGATTCATTTCATTCATATTGAGGTAGATACCAACAATTCATTTCATTACAAAAATATACAACAGATCATTATAAATTCACCTGTTAATGGATATATCCTTTGTTTTCAGGTATTGGGTGTTACTAAGAGAATTGCTTAGTGAGAAGCAATTGCTATGAACATTCATGTAACAAGTGTTTGTAAACGTGTGTGCCTTCACTGGTCAGGTAAAAATACCTAGAAATAATGTTGCTAAATAATATGATAGATGTATGCTAATTTTTATAACTATAAAACATATTTCTGAAATGGTTGTATATTTGACATTTCTACTTGAAATGTTTGAGAGTTCCAGTCATTCCTCATCCTTGCCAACACTTCATATGGTTCGTTTCTTTAATTGTATCCAGTCAAATGTGAGTAGTACTAATTTTTTGTAGCATTAATTTTTGTTCCCCTAATGACTAATGATTTTGAAAATCTTTTTATATGCTTTTAAAAATTCCTATATCTTTTTGGTAAAGTGTCTATTCAAATCAATTTCCCATTTATTTATTGGATTGTTTTCTTACTGATTTTGAGGATTGTCTATAAGTTTTGGATATAAGTCCAATACAAGATGTATGATCGGAAAATATTTTCTCCCTGTCTATGGCTTCACTTGTCATTTTTTATCAGTGTTTTTGATAAGCAGAAATTTTTCATTTTGATTAAATCCAGTTTATTATTTCATCTATTGTCTATCTTTACATTAATACCAAATTATATTAACAAAATACCTCTGATTATAGTAATGAAATGTGAAATGCCATGTGAAATTAAGTGAATCCTGGTGAAGCATATTTAAGGAACTAATGTAAATTTGTAATGGTCACAAATGAAACAGATTTAATTCTTAGGTATGATAAAGAGGTATCAGAGGCATAATTATTAAATAGTCCTAATTTCTACTCCAAATGGGAAGAAAAATAAATGAATTCCCCAGTTTTTAACATTTTTATTTTAAGTCAAACACTTGGGTGCACATTTTCTTTTTGTTGCATATGACCAGAGCCATGTGATTACAATTAAGAATAAAATAAGTCATATGGTTAAATCTCTTAATTTCACAATGAAAGTAGCCTCTTTAATATTACTTTAATAAAGATTATATTAAGAATAAATTATTCCAGTGTAGTTGAGTAGCTATTATCATTCACTGCTTTTAGTAATTACCTATAGCATAAATGTTCTCTAATAAAGTATTTCACACACCAATGTCTGCCATATTATTTTAGGGCCATAGTAATCTAAAATAATTTTTTATGAGAAGCAGAATTTCAGAAGAGACAATCAAACTGAAATCTTACTGGATCTTCCAGTGGTACATTTTTCACAAATTTAGATTTACTTTTTTCCTTCAACAACATATACAGAGGCTATGAACGCTATTTTCTCTTTTCAAATATCTGCTCAATATTTTCTTGAGAGTGCCTGTATGCTTATTTTATATTTATTGCTTATAATTCACATACCAATTATACTGCTATCCTTTCAAGGCTAAACCGGAAGCATGAACAACCATAGATAGGGTCTTGATTCAAACTAAAGGCCTAGATTAGCTACTATGAAGGCAATTCCAAACCTTGCTCAAATGCCTGGAAACACACAGGTCAAGTTGTAGACATTTTTCTTCTGACTACTTTCTCATCTCCCCACTGAAGAAGAACTGCTTCATAGGACAAATTGATTTTTTAATATTGACACTGCAGCTTGCCTTAATATTCGTCCCTGAAATTATAAGAACTTGTGAGCTTTTACATGAGGACTCCTATAACTCTGAAATTAAACCTGCTAATACACAGAAATAAGATCTAGTTGCCAGCCTTCAATATTGTTTACCATTTGACACAAATCTGGTGACTATAGCAACATCTTGGCAAGGCCATACATATGGCAGAGTGCCCGTACTACTGATTATAATTTTCTGTTGATTGACTTTGAATTGGGAAGGCTGGTGACTCTAGGTCAAATTTAAAAGAAAAAAAATGCTTAGGAGAAAAATTTTAGCATCATTTGAGCTAAGCAATGGAACAATTACAACCATAAGCATACCCATTTTTACCAACTTTATTATCCACATCTATAAATTCATAATAATTATGCTCATAAGTAGCTTCATTATATGTGCTCACAAACATGTACTGTCAATAAAGTAAATGGGTAAGTATATCTTACACATGTGCCACACATGACTTTTATATAAATCCAAGCATTCACATTTAAGATCATTTAGATTTTTTTATATTGGTAAAAAAATAATACTACCTCATGCAAATTATAGACTTCACAATTTGCTACTATACAAGCATTTTTCAAGATAACGTCCCCTAAAGGCACTGGCAATTTGGCATATAATTTTGAGACAACTAATATGTTCTTGTTAACACTGTACAGTATAAGAAACACATGTCTCATCTTTCTCTAACAAAAATTTTTGTTCATTTGTTATAGCTGGTGACAATAATCATGAATGGATGCCAATAGGAATGAATGATAATTTAGTTGGCTTTAAATAAGGCTTACTAAAGTACAGAAATATTTTAAAAGATGATTACTTAGATTCAATGAATTTGTAATTGAAAAAGATGCTACAATTTTTTGGAAGAAAGTGATCATTTGAAATAATCTGTTTCATCCATTTCATCTTGAATTACCAAATCAAGGGTATAATACAACTCAATACTAAAACTAATAAAGCCCACATGTTACCTTTTTGTGTCCACCTGTAAATTAGGTTGCTTTTTCCAAGACATTCTAATTATAAAATCCATGTTTCAGTTATTCAAGTCAACTGTGAATAAATGGACCTGCTTTAAGTCTGACTTCACCACCTGTATTAATTACATACCACGTGTCTTCTTTCTTTGGTTTCCGCTATTGATTCTGGAAAAAGAGAATGGTATTTGATTAGAATGAAAGTGTATACTCCAGCCAATTTTGATATTTCATTTGCAAGTGACTTCCTGTAATGTCCTTCTCCTTTGATCTAATAATGAAAATGTGTCAGTATATTCTCATTACAACAGTAAGGTAAAGCAGCCGAAGCCTCCTGGGGCCAGAAGGACTACACTTTGTGAATTTAAAATGAGAAAACTGTACTTCCAGTGCTTGGCAAGGACTGTGCTGCAGACTTCTATTTTCTCCCTTCAGCAATTGCACCAACTGATAATTTAAAAATGGGTGATTGATATAAAAGGGTTCTAATATTGAGTGAGGGGTAGGGGTGGGGAAGAAAAAGGAGAATGAGACTACAAGTAAATAGTAATTGTTGTGTTGACATTTTCTGCTCACTGGAGAATTATGATTAACTAAAAAGAATTAAAACAAAAACCAAAATATGTTGTTGTACACCCATATCCACTTATACATCATGATTCTTTATGGTGTTAATAGTATTTTGAACAGTAAAATCTCATATGGATATAAACTCACTTTGGAAAAAACAGCTTAAAACATTTCCCTCTAAGTTCACATTAAAATAAATTCAAGTTGCATTCACTTCTAAAAGGCTAACAACAAATAAATATATCTAGATAGTAACAAAATATAGTGTAATGGGTGACTGAATTTAATAATTAGATATATCTAACAGAAAATGCACATGCTAAATTTATTTTAATTAAAAAATTCCAGCTGAATTTGTAATTCAAGCATGTACCACATATTGATGTGAGGTAGTTAATATCCTTAAGATTAGAGGAACGTTTTAACTCTTTCAAAAAAACATAAAATCAATATAATATTTTCTTTCAGCTCTGCCTTAAAAGGAAGACTTGAAAAATATGTGTAATACATATAATTAACATGGTTGTACACCTATATTAAGTAATATGTACATATTATTCCTTAGATACATATATTTACAGTTCAGTAATTTTAGTGGGTTGAATACTGTCCCTCCAAAAGGTATATCTGAGCCCTAATCCCTACTACCTGTGGAAATACTCTTACTTGGATCTTGGGATGAGGTCATCCTTGATTTAGGGTAGACTCTAAATCCAATGACTGATGTCTTTATGAGAGAAAGAAGAGGGATATCTGAAATTCACGAGGAAAACCATGTGAAGACAGAGGTATGTATTGGAGTGATATGTCTACAAGACAAGGAACTCAAAATATTGCCACAGCCCCTAGAAGCTAGGAATAAGTCATCAAACAGATTCTTCCCCAAAGCCTCCCTAAGGAACCAGTCCTGCTGACACCTTGATTTCAGATTTCTGGCCTATAGAATCGTGGGAGAATAAATTTCTGTTGTGTAAGTCACCAGGTTTGTTGTAACTGGTTAGGCCAGCTCTAAGAAATATAATAGAGTGATCTAGCAATAAAGGCAAGCATACCTGGTCACAATTTTAATTGGCCACTTATCATCTCAAAGATCAAGGACAATTGCACATAGAGGTAATATAATCCAACAAGAACCATCTCTCAAAATATGAAATTTTGACTGCAGAAATGACCACAGAGAATCTTTACTGAGAAAACTCAGAGTTTGCATTTTAGACATTTCAAAAAAAAAAAAAAAAAAAGCAGGCATCAAGTTAGGTGGGGACAAAGACAATTCTGTAGGCATTCAATGTTCAGAAGGCAAGTTGGTAATTTAATGGATGGTGTTCTAAATCTGCCTTTGATCCTTTAGGAGGAAAGAATAGAGAAATTGCTTCTAAAATGAACTCATATCTTCAAAGGAGAAATTCTTAGTGCTTTCAAATAATTTGGAATTCACCCTTTGACCAGATTTTAACTTTTTATTCACCTATCTTTTTGAAACTTGAGCCTAACACTCCTTAATTAAAAATAAATTCCTGGATTCGGCCCAAAATATTCTCATTCAGTAGGGTGAGGGAGATGTGAGTATACTGTATTATCAATAATTATTTAAGTAATTGTGACAAAGGAGGTAGTGGGTGACATTTTGAAGTACACTGCTTAGAAAACGTGTTGTATCCTTATGCCATCATAAAATATACCATGACACTTACTAAAAATACAGTTCCTCCAATTCTTACTCCTGACCCATTGAATTAGAATCTGCATTTTGTAAGACCTGCTGTGATTATTATGACTAGGTAATTCACAAGACAGTGGCTTAGAACCAAAAATCTAACCTTGATTGATTTTGATACATACATTGACATCAACATAAGAAAGCAGGGACTTGAAGAAGAATATAAACCCATTATCTACCATTATATATCACAGTATATATAAGTTTTGGAAAACACAGCAACTTGACCTGGTAGAAAAATTCAAGTTTTTTTCAAAAGTACCTTTGAGGTCAATGTTCATCCTAGTGTCTTTCTCAGCATCTGCAGATTCCCTCAGCCTGCTGCTTGAACAGTTGCTAATGAATGAAGATCACCCCAGCCTTCCCCCCTGCTGTTGCTCATTTACCCATTAGCATCTGCTTAAGCAGCAGGCTGGGGGAAGCTCTGGTGCCCAATCGATGTAGCTGATGAGGGCTGGGGTAGGGAGGCCTCTGCTGCCAACAGAGCCAGAGCATAAATCAACTCCAATCTTGGCAAAGGTTATTCATCTTTGAAAGGGTGACTTACATATCACAGTGCTGGTATGGAGAAAGCTAGGCTTGACATTTATGGGAAACAAGATAAAGCTGAAACATTATTTGTATGCTAACTTGGGCAAATCCATTGAATGTCCTAAGTCACAGGTTCCTTAACCTGGAAAGTGATTTACAATAAGGTTCAAACCTTATCTGATGCTAAATACATGCCCAGAGATACAAAACACCCCAAGAGAGAAAACCACCCTAAGACTTTTCTGGAGTAAATTATCCTATTTTTATTTAAAACATAAGATCACCTTAAATTTCTCAGAAAAAGACTAATTCTACTCTCTCAAACTAAATATTTGTTATTTCCAAATTTTACAGTTTGGAAATTTGAAGACTTAGAGAGGTTAGATATAGATAA
This sequence comes from Piliocolobus tephrosceles, assembly GCF_002776525.5. Lineage (NCBI taxonomy): Eukaryota > Metazoa > Chordata > Mammalia > Primates > Cercopithecidae > Piliocolobus > Piliocolobus tephrosceles. Next base: position 70,943,593 of record NC_045447.1, read on the forward strand.
TAAAAGAAGTTGGCTGGAAACTGAAAAGTAAAGATCCATTCCATCCTGAGCATGGGTACATGAGCTTTATCTCCCCGTAGAATGGCCTTCTTTAAGTATTCTGAACATAGGCAGTATGCCTGTGAAAAAGGATGGATGTAGAATTGTAGGGAGAAGAGAAAGGCTGGCACAGATTAGGGTGAGGCTAGGGTGGTATATTGCCATCAAAACAGACAGGGTTTAAGTTACACAGAACATATGGAGTATTACTTTGCACATTGAGAAATGCTAAATGTAAACAGGTTAGTCTGTGAATTAGATGTTATTTTTCTCTGATGTGATGATGTGAGGGATTTTTTTTTTTTTTTTTTTTTTTTTGAGACAGAGTCTGGCTCTGTCACCCCGGCTAGAGTGCAGTGGCGCAATCTCGGCTCACTGCAAGCTCCGCCTCCTGGAATCACACCGTTCTCCTGCTTCAGCCTCCCAAGTAGCTAGGACTACAGGCACACGCCACCACACCCGGCTAATTTTTTGTATTTTTAGTAGAGATTGGGTTTCACCGTGTTAGCCAGGATGGTCTCAATCTCCTGACCTCGTGATCCACCCTCCTCAGCCTCCCAAAGTGCTGGGATTACAGGCGTGAGTTACCGCGCCAGGTCGAGATTTTTAAGTGACATAAAATGTAGTATTCAAACAGACCCATTGAGGACTGTTAAGTACTTTGCAAATACAAGGCACTTCATAGAAGAATTGCTGCATTTTCTACAGCTATAATGGACCAAGTACAGTGCTTGGAAATCCCCTTTGAGTATATTAGAAAAATATTAAACAAGATTCCTCTCTCAACAAGATTTTTGGCTATTAAGCAGATGCCATCCATATATGAAAATAAAATCACTACATAATCATATAGCAATATTATTCTATGATATATTGACATAATAATATAAAAATGTGACAAAATTAGTGACACGAATAGTTTGAATGCAATCACTTTTGACATCTCAGTAGTCTCTTTCTAAATTGGTATGTAATTGATTTACTTAAATTCTCCAATATGTCATCCTTTGCTTCAAAAACTTTGCTTTCAGATGCAAAATCTTGTAAATGAGCATTAACCTGAATGATATTTAATGGAAAAATGCCAATGGTATTATTAATAGTAAAGTAATAATATTAATAATGTGCTTTGTAATAATATACAGTGGATGACAGTTTATCTCATCATCAGCCTAATAAAATGCAAACTCTCCCAAAGCAACCAGGATTTTAAGAATTGTAGCATCTGGACATCAGTGTCTGCATTTGTCCAATTGTTCAGCAGAAAATCGGCACAAACTGTCACTAACATTTTCAATTACTTTCGGGAATAACTTTCATGAATAGCAATTTCAATTAGAAAACAAAGTATGTGAGTATTCGGAGTATTATTCTTTAGAATATTTCATTGCTTTTCCTTTTGCGTTGAGTATAATCTAACCAATCTGCTATTGAGAGTAAAATCATGTGCAAACAATTTCAGAAATATGCTATAGTATCCATAAATACCAAAAGACACACCTCAACAAAATAAAAAAATGAAATAATGCTTCAGATGTTCTTAAGAGTATGAATAAATGCATTTAAAAGTGTCTTAGAAAGCCACAACAACCATTAAATATAGTCAACTCAAGAGAAGGGTCTTAGTTTTGAACAAGGTCAAAGCTGAATTTCTAATTGCTATTGTCTTTTAGTTTTATGTATGTATGTATGTATTTAGAGACAGGGTCTCACTATGTTGCCTAGGCTGGAGTGCAGTGGCTATTTACTGGCATGATTGTAGCACACTACAACTTCAAACTGCTGGCGTCAAGCAAACCTCCTGCCTCAGCCTCTTGAGGAGCTGGAACTACAGGCATATGCCACTGTGCCCAGCTCCCCTGATCTTTTGAACAACAGTATTTTCTCTATGTATTCATTGTGTAATGAGGTGAATATAATTAAATGTGTGGAGCATTGAAAGATAATGTCAGTTAACCAAACTAAATTGTCCAATGACCAAATAAGAATCCTATAATATTCACCAGTATCAAAATAATATTTCCACCTCCAGGCTGGATCTGGAGGTCCTAAAGCCAAATATCTAAAGCTGGTATTTTAACTACCTCACCTGATTCTAAGGCATGCCAACATGGAGAACCCAAGATCCATATAACCCATGGATAGGACAGACAGGCCAAGGCTGCTAAAGACCACTGATGAATCCAGGAACATGTGAGCCACTCCCTTGTCCCATGAGTTCTCTCAGGATCAATCCAGATGGTTCCTTTTCTCGGGCCACCAATTTGCAGAATTAGCTATTCTTGATCTGAGGGACTTAACAGAAAGTCCTTAACTGGTCTTTATATTGGGGAGCTAGCCAGGGTGGGAGTAGGAGATGACCACTACCCACAGTGGGTAAAGTTTGAAAAAGTGAGGCTCTGGTTAGTCCAGACCTGAGAGTTACAGAGAGACATCTGAATCTGGGACACACTTGCTTGGAACTGAGAAGCCTCAGGCTTCCCCATGAAGGTGAAGGTTATGAAAACCTCATATTTTTGTTTGTTTTAGCCAGGATGGTACCAAGTGAGGAGCTGTCGACATGAGGATTAACCTCTTAGTCCAAAAGGGAATTTAGTCTTAAAAACTTCATCTAAGAGGAAGTGTTTCCTCTTGGTTCAGCCCTTTACCACTAATCAGTGAGTTTATAACCTCTGGAATAGTCCTGGCTTCATTCATTCACTCGATTGACTCTAGAGTCAATGACTCCTTTTCTAGGTCACATCTGGCATCGGTTATCCAAGGACTTCCAGGAGATCTACTTTAAAATCCTATGAATCCCTGATAGTTACTAATCCATTTTCCTATGCCTTATGTCCCTACAGCTGAAGAGCTTCTACCTCCAGCTCTCAGCTTACACAATGTACACATATATTAGATTGTCACATGGTATAACTTATACAATTTTTATTTGTCAATCATATATTCCAAAATAGAAAAACAAAAACTCAGTTACATATTTTTTCTCATTTTATGTGTTATACATCTGAAAATCTTTTGCATATCAATGTGAAGTACAAGTACATATGAAACAGACTAAAGATAAATGTAGGAAAAATAGTACCATTTAATGCAAACATATTCAAATAGCAATATTTCAGGAGTGTATTTCTACGCTGGACTAAATTGTGTTTTCCCTAAACTCATAAGTCTAATGCCCAATGTCTCTGTATTTGGAGTTAGGTGTATAAGATATTAATTAAGATTATAAACATGAGTCCCTAATCCAATATATCTGGTGTCCTTATAAAAAACAGAGACTCCAGGAGTACACCTAGCGGTCACAGAGAAGAAACCATGTGAGAACACAGCAAGAAGGCAGCTGTCTGTAAGCAGGAAGAATGACCTCACCAGAAACTAGTTCTACCAAAAACCTTGATCTTGGACGTCCAATTTCCAGAACTGTGAGAAAATTAATGTCTGCTCTTAAAGCCACCCAACCTGTGGTATTCTGTTATGACTATCCTAGAAGACTAATACAATTACTTATCGACATAGCCTGTCTTTCAGTAATTAAGTGCAAGATAGATGAAATATAATCATGTGAAAAACCTCATATGTAAAAGTTAATCAGACATTGATTATATGTGTATATTTTAATCACACACGCAGAATTCAAACTTTAATGTTATCTGAATTTTAAATTGAGAAGAAATTTTAATGATGATTAAAGGACAAAAGATATTGAGAAAACATGAGTAACTTGAATGTATTACTAGGAAAAATGTTCATTTTTCTCACTGTCCCTTCCTACAGTATATCTTCCTATTATTATCTTTATTGGTCTCGGAAATGGAAAATATTTTCTCTTTGTGAACCCACTTTCTATTATGAATACATAGATTTTATTTTCACTTAAATGCCACCAAAACAACAAAGGATTCAACAGTAGATGAATTTGAAATAAGATTTTCAAATTTAAAACAGAAGAATAACACACAGAAAAGCAAAAGCAAGTAGTCTACACTAAGAATTTAGTTAGTAATATTATAGAACTCACAAAAATACACCTAGCATAATAGTAAAAGTGCTATAATTAATACTTTGGGAAAGCAGCCAAAGCTAAATACATAGAAATAGATACACACACAAATTAAAGTTATAATACTCAGTATGGTGTTGTCTTGTTGAAATCTGTTAATTTGGTTCCTTCATCAATCATAATCACATATCTCTAGCTACTCACTTCACACTTCCAAAAGCATATTAGAATGCTTTTAGTAGTAATTTAAACCATATTTTAAAAATCACACCAGAATACTTAAAAATATTTTATATGCATTAGAAAACATCATTTAATAATTTGAGTCAATGCTGAAAAGCAATACATCAATATACCTACATACCTATTTCTTGTACAATATACAAATGGCTAGTAAGTCGTCCGAATTTAAATACTGATAATTTATTCAGTAGAAATTCTCAGTTAGTCTTAGATATCTTTTCTGTTTAGATATAGGTCAAAAGTAGTCTTAAAAGCTTATCTGGGGGAGGATTTGTTTCAAAGTGATCCTGCTGATCAGTGGTATGAAATAGTGTTTATTATTCTGTTCAGGCTACTAGTTCTCAGTAGTTTTAGGATTAAGATCATACAGGTGAACTATAGAAGAACTGGTGATTCAGACACAGATGGTGGTGTCAGAAGGCTAAATAAATGTAGGAACACAGCTTTTCCAAGGAACAAGGCTCAAAAGCCCCTTAAATTTTAAGATAGTAGCGAACAGGAAAATATAGGGCATTTTAGAGTTGTTTTAATTTTGCACTTGGACTGTTTTAATTATTTTGGAGGATGATTGTAAAGATTAGAGTTCCACTTTGGACCACTCTTCGAATAGGGTAATAATCTATGATTAAATTAGATGAACTGTTTTTTACTAAGATTTCTCTTGGATTTCAGAAAATAATTATTTGCATTTTAAAGCATATTTCAAAAAATCTGACTTTTACTAGGGGAATTGAAGGTTATAGAAAACAATGCTAGACTTGTCAAATTATAGCTAAAACTAAATAAGAGTCATATAAAATAATTTTTTGACACAAGGCAGATGATCAGGTTATTTTAGCTCTGGATCATAAGAAATACAATACTATGGGCCTCTTTGGTAGTCAGTGCACTGACAACATCAGAATAGGTGGGTTACTACAATACCTTCAAATGAAAGTATTAAGACTTTCAAATAAATAATGCATAATAAATACATACATACATAATGAATAAAAATCAAAGGAATATAGTAGGTGCTTAAGACAAATATGTTGAACAGAACAGACTTCAGTGAGGGAAAGGTAAGGTAGACATAACTGCAGTGTTATTTATTTGACATTGTATAAAGTCACTTAATGTAAAATGTTTTATAAAATACAATGAAATGAGTATCTTTCTTAATGGCTTAAGAGGGCAATAGACTGTAAATATGTAAAATTCGGATCCTTAATAGCATAAGTTAAGTACTTTAGATGGTTCAAAATTAAAGATTTTAAAAGGTCACTCTTGCTCTTGTAGTAACTCACTCTATAAAGCACAACTGAGTGCCATGCAATAGGGGAGAGATTTGCAAACTTATTTTGTTTACAACGTAAGCCCCAAATTGCTTTTTCAATATATGTTCACACTTGTTTTAGGCTGATTCTATCACTCCATCTATTTATAATTAGGATTTTTGATTCCACTTCACAACAATTTTGATTAAATATCTCAATATTTTTGCCTCCAGGAACCTACAGTAAATATGCTTCCCGGGGCCTCCTGTCACCATAGTGGACTATCCTTTTTCTAGACCACACGTCTCCTCACCCTCTATTCCATAAGCAGTGCTTCTATGGCCTGTGTACCAATCCTGCAAAGAAGAAAAGAGAAATAAATTCTTTTTTTTTTTTTTTGAGACGGAGTCTCGCTCTGCCGCCCAGGCTGGAGTGCAGTGGCCGGATCTCAGCTCACTGCAAGCTCCGACTCCCGGGTTCACGCCATTCTCCTGCCTCAGCCTTCCGAGTAGCTGGGACTACAGGCGCCCGCCACGTCGCCCGGCTGGTTTTTTGTATTTTTAGTAGAGACGGGGTTTCGCCATGTTAGCCAGGATGGTCTGGATCTCCTGACCTCGTGATCCGCCCGTCTCGGCCTCCCAAAGTGCTGGGATTACAGGCTTGAGCCACCGCGCCCGGCCTAAAAGAGAAATAAATTCTTAAGTTTTATCTACCACAAGGTTTTGAATACATTTTCTAATTTCAGTTAGAAATGACATTTATAAAGAGGGAGGGATTTTTCACTATAGAAAACAAGACACTTTTCAGTTTCAAAATGAGTTGAAATAAAATCTCAAAAAGTGAGCTTGTTTGATACAAATTTAAGAGAATAAGAGGGAGAGAGGAGAGATCTTTGCCTCCACCTTAGCATTACAGGTAGTAGATATGGGAGTAATCTATTCAATCATCAAACTGACCAAATGAGAGAAGGAATAAAAGTTATCATGTCTACTTTTTTTTTTTTTTTACCTTACTATGCTTGTGAATATACATATTAATATATATAATACCATTAACAATGTTTCATTCTTTTATCTAGAAAAATAAAGGTTAAAGACTTTTTCAGCTTCTGTAATTGTCTCAATATTATCTAAAAATAACAATAATATTTTCCAATTAAAGTGATCATCAAATGAAAGGTAAACAAACTGGACTATGAGTCCTGCATGAAATCAAGCTGTTGAAATACTAAGCTAGCTCTGTCAAGTGTAGATTGCTCTACTATGAACTCAAAATGAGCTAATGATAGATAAGGGAGACAGGTGTATTTGCTGGGTCTGCTACTGTCATGAAGGATTCTTGGATAAGGTACTCTGAGTTATTATCCGTCTCTTTGAGAAAAGACAAATGGATTGTGTACCATGTCAGGAACTTGTCATTTGCATAGGTGTAAAGTATGACAATTACTAATTTAAAATGTCTCAGAGCTTGAGACAGATATAATCTTTCCATAAACTTTCCACATATAATTTGTAAGGAAGACATGAGTCACATTCTTCATGTGTCTGATATTTTCTTAGATGGGATAAACTCCAAGGTTTACATGATGCAGAGAGACATATCTTGAATGTGATATTTTGAGGTTTAAGTAAAGTAGTGATACATTTCTTGATTTTTTAAAGATTGCAATGTGAAAATAGAATCTAACAATGTGTACCCAAGGGCATTTTATAATCTAGAGCTAGCATGTATTTCAACTTCGTCTTATTTCTTAACATCTAGTGTATTTTGCATTTTAGTCCTGAGTCTAAATTAATTTTATCTAAAATTATTGAATTTACTTCGACAGCTTTATTGGTCTACTTTTAGCCAGGGTAAAACGATTTGATATTTTAAAAATCTATCTATTCTATACTTGGGCTTTTTCCCAATATAATTTTGTAATCATAAAATCAGAAAGATTATGGTGATTTTAGTCTAACTAGTTCACCTAGTTTAGCTGCCCAATTAGAATCTTTTTTGCAGCATCCCTGAGAGATGGCCACTTATTCTCTGCTTAAATGCTGCCCATAGAAGGCAATCTATCTCTTTTGACAGTGCTAATACCTAAAAATTCCCATTTGTATTCTTGTCCTATAATTGACAAGTACTCTTTCTAGTACTGCACATTGGATCACAGCAAAACAATCTTATTTTTCTTCTGCAGAAGAGTTCTTCAAACATATTCTTCACCCATTCCTTCATTTCCAAACATAAAATGAGTACATTCTAGGTACCATAGGCAGAATTAGTTGAAAAAAACATGTTTTCTACATTCAGGAATTTACATTCTGGAGGAAGTACGTATGTATGACAACGTTTTAAGTGTCCAATTTATGTGAATTACCCAATGAGAACAAAGTGATCTATCATTATGTTGCAATTTTTCTCTCTCATCTTTAGGTAGTATACAAATTCTTGATCTTGAATGTCTACTGCTAAAAGTTTTTGAGCATGCACCCCAATAAATGTTACTTCTATCTATTATATATTATGAAAGCACAGTAATTTATAACTATAATACAAATTATAAGTTATGCACAAATAGATATTATAAAATAATAAACATAATATATATAGATTTCTGGTATTATCTTTCCAAATCCCAAAGCATCATCTGGCAGAAGCAGAAAATGACATTTCCTAAGTTCTCATGCAAGACGGAAATATTTTCCCTTGGTTATTTTTTACATATTTGCATGGCAGAAGAGAGGTGAAGGGCATACTTCTGTCATTTTCAGCTGGGAAGTATCATTGTGGTCATGTCTGGTTTGCTGTGGTGGCTTCCTAATCATGACTATTAGCTGATTACGCTAATTTTAAGAACTGGTTAGTTGAACACAGGAACGTAGCTTTTTTTGTGACTCAGTCCTGCAGTATTTCCTGAATGACTAATGTAAAGTCAGTTTCTTCATTCTTGCCATTGATTTTGTAAGCCATTTAGTACTCAACAGGATAAACTTCTATGTCACAGCTAGCTAGAATAGATTTTATTCCATATGACCATAAAAATACATTAATATGCTGATCTTATTCTTCTCAAATGTGATACCTCTTAAATTTATTAAGTCATTTGAGTAAAAATATGTTTAAAAATATAACTTATTTCATTTAGCCATGATTTATGGAGCATCTGCCAAGTATCTGATGCTGTTGTTGGCACTGGGAATGTATCTATTGACAAACCTGAGACTGTGTGGGATATGATTTCACATATTTACAACCAAGATTGCTTATCTGCATACTTATACAACTTAAAACTTTACAACTTTAAACACTATTTTACCTATTTGTAAGTTGCTTATAAATAAATAGTTCCTCCAAATATCTTACTTAGGTTCTATTATACTGAGACTTACCCTTACCTGTTAGCCCCATTTTGAGGCTAATGTCCCAAAATTATTAATTTGAAGAGACAAAATATAGCTTCTATGACAAACAATGAAAATACATATTCTAACTACATAGCAGTTATTAAATAACTCACTAGTTACATTTTAGGTAAATAAAATGACTTTTTGAATTAAGATAATATGTAATGTAACATTTTGACTAAAAGTGCTTTAAATCCTTAAAAGTGTACTGAAAATCTCATGTTGATCAAAGACATATACAATGATTAGCACTTCTGGTGTTTATTTTCCTTGGTTTTACTAATTCTGTATATTTGTAAATGCTTTCTTATAACTGCATGCCCATTTTATAAAGAAGAGTAAGATAAAATGATCAAGAGTTGAGAAATATTTTCCTCTCAGAAAATGGCATAGTAAAACATGACTCAATTCCCAGACTCTGAGATTTAGAAAACTCAATTTGAAAATATATGAAATACGAGGAAAATACAAAAATAACATGAATGTTTAAGGATTTCGCAGAACATAAGCATTTTTAGATACACAGGCCATCAATTTAAAGTAAAGCCACATTCATTTGACTCAAAAATCAAGTTTCTATGTACTTTTGAGTTAAGTCATGTAGTTTAGTTTCAAGAAGCTTCTTTTGTCCCTAGCTCTATTTTTCTGTTTAGCTTTTTGTACATTTTCTGTTGCCCAATAAGATAATTAAAATCATGCTCATTCTTATCCAAAGTATTTGGATTAGAAGAGTTTCTAGTGGAAAAAGCCTTGGTAATACAATCTGAAAACATTAAAATGTTAGTGTTTAATCAGTGCTCTCATTAGTTGGAGTTAGTGTGTGATACATAAAATGCCTTTTTACAAATAGTTTGATGATACATGAGATAAAGGCACATATAAATCTACTTAATAGTTCTACCTGTTTAATAGTATTAATATTTTCTCCATATAAGCTTAATGTGTTTATATTTCATTAACTACCATGTAAACAATAACTTTGATTCTAGAATTTCCTGGAAATTTATAGATGGTTTGAATTGAGAACTTCAGTATTTTTATTCTTTTTGAGAAATAATTCTATTCACTGTTGAAGGCACTTTTCTCCAGTTATATTGATTACTTTTCAGTATCTATTCACATAGCATCAGTCTTAATCCTGGTATGTGTCAGAAATGCATGAAACTATACTGTTAAATTTGTATTTCAAAAATTGGAATATTCTACAGTGGTAAATTAGTAGATACAATTACTGTTAATGTTATAATTTAATAGAACCTCAACTGCTCCCAAATGATCTAAGAAAATCTCAGAAAATACTAAATAACTCTATGTTCATATCAACAAAATATTATGATTTTACAAGTACAATAATATTCAGTAGTTTTCATGAGTTAGATAGTTGAAGTTTAGTATTGTGAAATGGCTTGAAAACTTTTGCCAATGCTAATCATTCTTAAAACTAAATGACCAGATGTAAGTTGAATCCTAACTATGAATTTCACTAATAGATTTTAGTGCTGGACAGCCACATATGCTAGAATTATAATATAATTACAGCTGGACTCTAAAGGTCACAGATATAAAATATTAAAGCTTGAATACAAAATATTATACAGGTTTTAATATTCAGGTTTCAAAAGTAAATTATAAGAACTGGAATATCAAAATTAGCATTGCCAGTTATACATACCTGCAAGTATTTGAATTTATTACACTTATGTCTTACTTTCTTTTTGTTTCCTATAGAACATTTGTTCTTAAAAGAAATCTATACAATTTTCAGCTTGATGTTCCTTTCTGTTTAGTAAATAGTTTTCTTTTATTGAGTAAACTATCACATTTTTTAAATCCTTACATCATCTCCATCTGTATCACCAACAAGAGTTAAATTTATAACCGGGACAACTTTCCATAAATAGTCATAGTTTCATTTTTTTTTTTTTTTGCTTATTTTGTTTTCTTTTTTGTCAGTTCTCCAAAGTTAGTGTTACATGTATCTATAAGAAAATGGTAACACAGGCCAATGTGTCAATGGTGTAAAAATACTCCAGTACACCGACTAAGCAGTAAACACATTGAACACATTTTAGTAAAGTTGAAAGCAATATCTCTAAACTTTTATAATCTCTGCAAATTGTGTGTCTTATCTTCCTCATGAGGCATTAACTTTGAAATCTGTTCTCATGGTGATGCACTTTTATAGTTTCTTTAAGCCTGTTTTTTCCCTCATTTGTACGATGAACGAATATGATTATTTTCTTGTCAAAAGTAATATCAGATAATAATAACCATAAAAATATATGGTAAATAGCAATGACTTAAAAATACGGTTATTGTTTGTGGGTTTATTTTTTGCTGTTGCTGCTTTCCAAAAATTATTATTTCTAAAAATTATTATTATTATTATTGTAAATTAACTTTTGGTTATGTTTCCAAAAGTTTCTAAGCAAGTATTATTCATGAAACCATTAACCATCCTTAAAGAAATTTTGATTTCTTCTTATCCTGAAGCACATTTTATTAATATATAGTTGCCCAGATTCAGGTAGACTGAAAAATCAACATGCACAATTCAAAACTTCCATGTTTCTCACATTTGATTTATAATTTATGTTTGCAGACTCTGTTTCCTGACTCTGGTCATAGTATCTTCATATTGTTTACCTGTCTATTCTGATGTGTGACCAAAGGAACTTCTTAGAACACATCACTTTCAGCACTCTGGAAGTTGACTATTTATGACTCTGAAGGACCTGCCAGGATTACACCCTAAGAATTATGAGAGCATTCCTTTTTCCCATAATCTCAAATTAAATTAAAAACAAACATCCAATCTTATTAAAACATAATGGTATCTACATCTAATTTGTATTTATATCTATCTATATTATTTATTCATATTAGAGATTTCATTTTGGAAATTGTATAGAAATGATAGGTTGAGTAGAATATCTGCTCCCAGTTCCAAATCTCTTAAAGTCATAGAAAATATAAATGATAATATTCACATGGGAAACAAGAAGCATCATTGCAAACTATGAGTTGTGAGAAATCTCTAGAAAGTATAATTTGATAGAAACACATCAAAAAATCAAAGTAAATCACAACCAAGAACACACACACATATACACATATTTATATATATATTTCTATATATAATATACATATTTATATAAATATATATTTATATATATAAATATATATTTAAGTTCTCTAATTGGTTCAGGAAAATTGAGTCTAAAACAAGCATATAGGAAATTATGGAAAAAAATATCAGGTAATTTATTAAGAAACTTCATTTTTAAGAATTTAGCCAATTTGTTCTTCATCTAATCCTGTTGATGAAGCCAAGAATATGAATGATCCAAATCATGAAGTATACTCTAAGATAAAATGAACTTTCAGCCTAATGAAAGGCTCCTAGTGGAAGCAATATAGGACCCCAAGAGCCAAGCAAAACCGGTGACTGCATTTCCCCACCTCATTGAGGAACTTCAGAGAATGAACCAAGGGAAATAGGGGGCTGAAGGAAAAGTTATTAAGAGAAGAGAATCACATTAAAGTATCTTTCACTGGAGCACAGACTATCAGTCTCTTCTCACACTGCTAATAAAGACATGCTCAAGACTGGGTAATTTATAAAGGAAAGAGGTTTAATTGACTCACAGTTTCACATGGCTGAGGAGGCCTCACCACCATGGCAGAAGGTGAAGGAGGAGTAAAGTCATGTCTTACATGGTGGCAGGCTAAAAGAGAACGTGCAGGGGAACTCCCCTTTATAAAACAATCATATCTCACGAGATGTATTCACTATCATGAGAACAGCATGAGAAAAACCCACCCCCATGATTCAATTACCTGCCACTGGGTGCCTCCCATGACATGTGGGAATTATGGGAGCTACAATTCGATTCGTGATTTGGGTGGGGACACAGCCAAACCATATCACATACCCATGCCTATTTTGTCAATTATTTTGGACTAGGAGCTACAAACTAGCAATAAATACATTTATATATAATAAACATGACATAAGAAATGCATCAAATAAATTATTGATAAAATATTTTTCACTTATCAGATTGGCCATAATTGTGAGGATGGAGGACAAAATCATAGAGTAACTTCATGCTCTTTTTTTTTTTCTTGAGATGGAGTCTCACTGTCTCCCAGGCTGGAGTGCAATGGTGTGATCTCGGCTCACTGCAAGCTCTGCCTCCCAGATTCACACCATTCTCCTGACTCAGCCTCCTGAGTAGCAGGGACTACAGGCACCCACCATCACGCCCAGCTAATTTTTTGTATTTTTAGTAGATACGGGGTTTCACTGTGTTAGCCAGGATGGTCTTGATCTCCTGACCTTGTGATACACCAGCCTCGGCCTCCCAAAGTGCTGGGATTACAGGCATGAGCCACTGCGCCCAGCCTAACTTCATATTCTTTTGAGGAAAAATGCTCAAAACTGACACAGCAGTTTGGCTTCTGGTTATCTGTTCTTGAGAAATATGTTTATAGGGTTATACAATGATATGCACATGATTATTAGTTGTATTATTGCTTATAATAACAAAATAATTAGAAAAAAATGAAATGAATCCATAAGGTTAAGTAATATGTGCTACATTTCCATGTATCCATTAAAAATACTGAGGCAGGGTGGGTGCGGAGGCTCACACCTGTAATCCCAGCACTTTGGGAGGCTGAGGTGGGCGGATCGTCTAAGGTCAAGAGTTTGAGACCAGCCTGGTCAGCATGGCGAAACCCCGTCTCTACTAAAAATACAAAAAAAAAATTAGCAGGGCATGATAGCGGTTGCTGTAATCCCAGCTGCTGAGGAGGCTGAGGCAGGAGAATCGCTTGAACCTGGGAGTTGGAGGTTGCCTTGAGCCAAGATGGTGCCACTGCACTCCAGCCTGGGGGACAGAGTGGGACTCCGTCTCAAAAAAAGTAAATAAATAAAAATAAAAAAATAAAAAAAATACTGAGGCAAAGATATGTACATACATAGAAAACATTCAAAACATTGTTAAATAAAATAAAACAGTATCCTAACAATATGCATTGTAAGGTAGAATATACCATTTAGAGGCTCTGCTTTATTCTAATGTATGTTACTGTACCTTGAATAGCTTATAATGAAGGTGTATATTATTTCTAACAAAAATAATTTCTTATTTTCGATTAAGATTTTCTATGAAGTAATAAAATCATTGCATTCTTCTAGAATTTTTAAAAGGAGCAGTATTTAATTATTTAAATAAAATGTTGAATTATGATAAAGTCTGATATAAACCATCTGTTCTATTTTAATATGTGATAACTTCATAAGATAAAAGTAAATACTCTTTCAAAATTTTTAAATTTATATTTTTATGGGCACATTGTAGTTGTGTATCTATTTATAGGATACAAGAGATATTTTGATACAGACATACAATGTATAATAATCACATCAGGATAAGTGTGTCAGGTATACATCACCTCAAGAATTCATAATTTCTTTGTTTTATGAACATTCCAATTATACTCCCTCAGTAACTCTAAAATGTACAACTAATTATTGTTACCCTGTTGTGCTATCAAATCATAGATCTCATTTATTGCATCTAACTAAATACAAAGCATAGTTAATATTAACAAATGCGATACAAATACAAAACATTAACTACCTTTATTTTCCCCTTCCTCCCCACTACCCTTCCCAGACCTTGGTAACTATCATTCTACTTTCTACCGCTACAAGTTCAATTGTTCAAATTTTTAGTTCCCACAAATGAGGGAGAACATAAATTTGCCTTTCCTTATCTGGTTATTTCATTTAACTTAATGTTTTCCAGTTCCATCCAGTTATTGCAATTGATGGGACCTCATTTTACATGGCTGAATAGTACTCCATCGTGTATAGATACCACAGTTTCTTTACCCCATCCATCCATTAACTAACACTCAGGTGGCTTTCAAACCTTGACTATTGTGAATAGTGCTGCAATAAACATGGGAGTACAGATATCCCTTCTATATATTGATTTATTTTCTTTTGTATATATCCTTGGCAGTGAGATTGCTGGATTATCTGGTAGTTTTATTTTTAGTATTTTGAGGAGCTTTCATACTGTTATGCATAGTGGCTGCACTAACTTACGTTCCCATCAACAGTGTATGAAGCTTACTTTTTCTCCATATCCTCACTAGCATTCATTATTGGCTGACATTTGGATAAAAGCTCTTTTAATTGGGGTGGAATTATATTAATATTTCATTGTAGTTTCTATTTGCACTGCTCTGATGATCAATGATGTTGAGCACCTTTTTATATACCTGTTTGCCCTTTGAATGTCTTTTGAGAAATATCTTTTCAGATCTTTGCCTATTTGTTAATTGAATTATTAGGTTTTTTTTTTTTTTTCTCCTGTAGAGTTGTTTGAACTCCTTACATATTCTGGTTATCAATTCCTCGTTAGACAAGTAGATTGCAAATATTTTTTTTCCCATTCTATGGATTTTCTCTTCAGTTTGTTGATTGTTTCTTTTGCTATGCAGAAGCTTTTAACTTGATGTAATTCCATTTGTCCATTTTTAGTTTGGTTGCCTGTGCTTGTGGGGTATTACTCAAATAATATTTGCCTAGTTCAACATCCTAGATAGTTTTCCTAGTGTTATTTTTTATTTGTTTCATAGTCACATTCTTCAAAGAAATAGAAAAGAAATCCTAAAATTTATAGGGATCTACAAAAGACCCAGAATAGCCAAAGCCATCCTGAGCAAAAAGAACACAACTGGAAAAATCACATTACCTGACTTCAAATTTTACTACAGAGCTATGGTAACCAAAACATCGTAGTACTGGCATAAAAACATGCAGATCAACAGATCAGAATAGAGAATTCAAAACTCAATCTATATACCTCTAGTGAACTTATTTTTGACAAAGTTGCCAACAACATATATTAGGGAAAGAACTCTCTTCAATAAATGGTGCTGGGAAAACTGGATATCCATATGCAGAAGAAGGAATTTAGATCCCTATCTCTCATCACACACAAAAATCAAATCAAAATGCATTAAATACTTAAATCTGACCTGAAAGTGAATACTCTTATGAATACTTTCTTCATTATATTTACATTCAGCAAATATTTAGCATCTATTCTGTATCAGACACTGCAATAGATCTGAACACAGCAGTGAAGAAAACTGTATCTTATGCATCTTATAATGCAGTGTGAGGAGAAGTGTTTATCTGATAATACTCCAGCCAACATATTTCTCACCTTATCCTATTGGTGCACTTGGTAGTGGGAATTGGCAATGCCTGGTTTAGTTCTTCTAACCACCAATCCTTCCCATCATATTTCCATCTGTGAGACATTACTTTCTAGTGAGTAAGTAGTAAGCTTAGCTTGGCAGGCCAGAGCTTATGGGATTAACCTGCTATTTTGTGTAGTAATTCTAATTCAAGGCAAAGGCAAGAAATAAGCAAGCCCCTTCATGAACGTGTAGCCACAACAGTTATAAAAATAACATTCTGATATTTATGTCTTGTTATTCTTTTTATTCATCATTTGCTACTAAATGTAGATGGAAAACAAAGGTGCATTCATTGATTACCCTTGGAAAAAGTGGTTATATTTGCCAGCAAAACCTCCTTCCCACATTTTCAATCCACAAATTACTGCATAAACGTCTATGCCTGACGGCCCTCTGGATTGTCTAACCAGTTCTATAGAGCCTCATAGAAAGTCAGAAAAACAACTGAGAATAGAATAGGGGGAAAGGTGCACTACTTTCCCACAACTTCTATGAATCAACTAGCTTAGTTTACTTACTAGGCAATATACTGACTTAAAAAAGGAATTTGGTTGTGAATAAGTAAATGAAGAAAGTATAGTTGTTATTACTAATTTGTGAAAAATGAATTATGATTGATTTAATTTCTGTAGCAAATTACAACATGGAAATAAGACAAAAGTAGAATTCTCATTAGGGTTTAACTAACGTTGCAAATTAAATCTTTATAGAAAGAAGACATTAATTTACACCATTTATATTGTAGGTAAGAAATCTGGGAAATCAATTTATATGAAAGGTCACGTTATTTACTCTATATAACAGCATAATAACCTCTAATTGCATATGATCAACACAAATATATATTCTGTCTGGGATGAAGAAACAAATATGAAAGTACATATTTTTGTGTTTGCACACATAAAAAGCTAGATTTAGGTTAGGTGGTAAAGGATTTGCCTCATAGTAACACCAAAAGTAAACATCTTCCTGAAAAATATTCACCAATGGATTTCACTGCCCCATGTGCAGGAGACTGGTGACATTGTGGATTCGCAATACATGCTTGGTAAATTGAATTTTCTCCCTAGACATTTAAAAATAAACAGTAGATGTTTAACAGAGATTCGATAAAGGCTGACTCAATAATTTTGTTTCTGTGAATGTTTTAGTGGGAAAGTGCAGGCTTTGAAGTATAGAAGATGAAAATGAATCCTACCTCTGCTCTCTTTATCACATGCAATCTTGTGTTTCAGCTTCCTTATCTAAAACAAGGATGTTAATAATGGTACCCAGTTACACATTTGGTTCTTCACCAATATGTTTGTAAAAATCAGAGTTAGTCATATACAATATCTAACTATACACTATGTGATAACGTAGGTTTAATAAAATTCCATTTTGTGGTTATTGTTATTATTTTCTATCCCTCAGCATGCTTGGGAAACACAGAGAGTAATAGCAAATGCCTGTTGTAGAGATCTAGCCATTATGACCTGGCAGTGATTTCCTTGATGTTATTTCCAAATGAAGGTTTAATCACCAGTAATGGATTTAATATGCAAATCACTGCTTCATCATATCCGAATAATTTCCCACAGTTTACCCAAAGAAAGAGCACAGGAAAAAGATAAAATAGGAAATAGTGAACATAAAAAATAAAGGACTAACTTCTTTTCACTCTCCTAAGAGTTTGTCAAGTGCTATACAAAGAAAAATGATATTGTAAAGGATGTGGAGACACATAACACTAGACAATATTCTGTGAAGTCCTTTGCTGCTCCACAACCTCTGCAGTGTGACATTTACTTGGCTAGTTGAAGGATAAAAGCAAAGGCATTTAATAGAAGAAACTGAAACAATGGCTCCATCTTTGACTTTCAAGGACCACCAATTATTGTGTCTAGTAAAAACGGATAACTCACCTGCCACTAGGAATTTCTAATTTCCTATGCTAGAATTGAGCTGGCATTAACAATAATAATGTCATAATGGAACAACATTTTTTGTCAATAACTATCTGTATTGTCTAAAAGAGCCTCCAATACGAGGCCAAGGATTTTGCAAATTTTATTTTAAGTGGCTAGCTGCTTTTCTGAGCTTTTTATGGAGGCTGAAATTTATTTTAAAATAGATCTGTATGTTCTTTTATCATTTTGAGCCAAAAATCTCACTTCTAAATATCTACAAGCATTGCTTTTATGACACAACCGAGGAGGAGCAGACTTAGCACTATGGGGTGCTCTCAAGGGGCTTGGCTTGTTGACCCCTCTGCTCTGTAATCCAAATTACTCCAGTAACTCACGGAGTGATAATAGAAAAATTACTTATCTTCTTAGTTTAGTGTCTTCATTTCTAAAGGAAAAAAGTAAAATCTGTGATCTTTAAGGTCTGCTTCATACCTGTCTCTAGAGGATAAATACAAATTGCTGAAACATATACTTGCTCTCTAGGGAAAGTTAAAAAAGACTCTGTTAAAAAAAAATGCTACCTGTGTTCATTATCCCTTCTGGTTTGAAATATTTCTTCAGGATTTTTGCTATGCTATACAGCTAAATACCATTAGAATGTTTTCAGTTTTAAAATATACAATATTTAGTGTAATGCTTTGTTTCTTCTCTTTTGTATACAAACTGTCACAAGAAGTATAATAAAACTAAACCCTTTAAAGCTTTGAGAAACTGTTCATGCAAAGTATATGCCACAATAAAGACAACACTGTCAAAAAGCAACTGTTATTTATGACAAAGATTTCAATTCTTAGTGGTTTTTTTTTTTTGGATTTCATTCATAATTTTAAAAAGTTTTGAAGATTTTTATTCTGGGATATAATCCAAAAGGGAAAAAGATCATACATACTGAAATCTTCAATATATATAGTTTCTTGCATTTTCCAGTTTATTTATTTATTTTTTAAAATCAATTTTGTGAGGAAAAGTACTGATGTTTTTATATTAAAAATAAATAAATTTGAAATTTAGAGTCACGTAGCTGAAAAGGGACAAGCTTGAGACTTTTACCAAAGTGTTCTAAGACCACGAAGTACCTATAAGTTAAATAAATATTGCAAATCAATTTCAAAAATAAAATAAAATTGATTCTCAAAATTTGCTTTTTGTGCCTATAAAGATACATTTTCTTGTGAGTTTACCTCTCTTTTACTCTTTTTCTATTTCTGAAAAGAGAAATTTTGAATTAACAACGTGTGTAAATTTTAATCAGGGGTTCCAAAAGAGGATGGAAGTATGGAAAAAGAGGTAAGTGGCAAGGCATCTTTCTTTTCTGTTTGTTTTACATATTGTTACATAATTATCCAGTACACATACAAACAAGGACCAACAAAAAGAAAGATAATATATTTCCTTAACTCAAAAACATTCATTTCCATCTAAAGAAGATGCCAAGTTTTAATTCACCATTTCTATATTGTGGGATATATAAATTTTTTCCACCAGCATAAAATGTATCTCTTGTTTTTAAATTACATTCATCTCTATATAGGTTGAGATGACAGTTCTCAAAATGATGCCAGAACACCATGAGATCACAACATTTTACTGTAAATTCATTTTTGATAAAGTATTATTCTAAATTTCAATAAAGCATTACACTAAATTTTGTTTTTTAGACAAAATTATGTGAAAAAAATCTCACAACTGATTGTTATGCATTAACTCAACTTTATCAACTAATTGCCAGGAGACAGAGACTCCATTCCTTCATTTTTCATAGCCTGCACCTAATTTTCATCCACCTGTAGAAGAAATTACCAAAGGATAATCAATGTATGTCCTTGTTGAAGTTAAAGATAGACAACTAAGATTATTAGGCAGAGTAGGGTGGAGAAGAGGTAAAAAAAAAAAAAAAAAAAAAAGAAAGAAAACAAAGATAATATCAAAAATTCTATACTGACTGCTAAGTCACATCTGCTGTCTCGCCTTCACAATTCCATGAGTCACAATTTTAACATGCAGGTAAACTATTTGAGGATAATTCTTGAAGAAATGAGCCACTCCACACCAATGGTCTTGAGATACCGATATTTGGAGATCATGTACACATTATTTGGAATCTCAGTAGTACTGGAGAGTAACCATAAATTGAAACAAAGGGCCCAAAATGCTGTGGCAAATGAGTTGTCCCAGAATATACTTTCGTTGCATTATATACAAAGTTAAACACCCGTCAGTTGTACGGAGGCAGTAAAAATATTTTCAGGCTCTTATGACTAGACCAATTTACCTTTCAGTCTCATGGTCTTAGAATTAACCATAATAAATGCTTCAGTAAACAAGAAAGTGGACAACATAAGATTTAGGAACCAGGAACTTCAATTGAGGAGAAGAGTGATGGGTAGTTCCCAGTTAACAGCTGTACACTTTGCGTAAAGAGCAATACATCTAGATTTCAGCAGAGGGCAGAAAAAGATTAAATCTCTTCAAGAAAAAACTAACAATATAATTGAGAGCAAATTTGGAAGACTTTCCATTTGGAAACATTATTTATAAATATGCCACAGTTCAGTTTATACTTTTGAATAATAGAGAACTAGATGTATAAAAAACTTAACAAATGAAAAAAGCAGTTAAATAATTTTTTAACTCTAGGAAATAGACAAATTTCTACAAGAGAGGAAATGTAATTGTACTATACTACCAGTCTCAAAAGTGAGGTTATTTTACATTAATTGTATCAAGTTTCACAAAAAATTTAATGTTAATGGCATTAAGAGGTACAGATTTGAATAATCTGATGTAGGGAAGGGAACAAAGTAAAGCTATTAACTATGATAAGTGATCACAAGATATGGCAATGTGATACTTGTATTGGGTAATAAGCTTTATTCAAACATTAATATCACTAGATTTAAATAGAAGTTCTTGAAACATCTAAAACAAATTAATAAAAGGTTTTCAATGGAATACATCACTTAAAGATTACATCACTTAAAGGTTTGCCAATGCCATCTTGAATGTTTCTTGGGTTCTACCCTGAGGCAAGTCAATGAACATACAAAGTAACCAAGTATTGGGCTGAGCACTTCCTTCATCCTGTAATTAGAATGAGGATGTTTTTCTAATCTTTGATCCAACCAATCATTGCATCTGAATTTTCACCTGCAGTAGAAAAGCATTATTTTATTATAAAAATAGTTTAAAGTTGCATGTTACTCTCTTTTACATTATTTTTATATATATTTATACAAATGTAGTAAATCGCCAGGCATGGTGGCTCATGCCTGTAGTTCCAGCACTTTGGGAGGCCGAGGCAGGCAGATCACTTGAGGTCAGGAGTTTGAGACCAGCTTGACCAACATGGTGAAACCTCCCCTCTACTGAAAATACAAAACTTAGATGAGCATGGTGGTGGGCGCCTGTAATCTCAGCTACTTGGGAGGCTGAAGCAGGAGAATTGCTTGAATTCTGGAGGTGGATTTTGCAGTGAGCTGATATTGTGCCATTGCACTCCAGCCTGGGCAACAAAGTGAGACTTCATCTCAAAAAAATGAACAAATAAAAATTTTTTAAAATGTAGTAAATATAATCAGATTTTTTGGAACAAGAAAGTACTTTATAGTTTGTAAGTAACAAGAAAAATGTTAATAAATATATGGATAAAACTGTAATTATAAAAGTAGAAATAATGACTATAAAAGAAACATTTTGGTTTATTACACAAACAGTGGGAAGAAAAGCCTTGCTTTTAAAAAGTTACCTTATAAGACAGTTAAGCTTCTTATAACTAATAAAATATAATTAATATAAAGCATAAAATATATGCTGTGGATATGCATACCAAAGTATCACAAAATATTTCCTTATAATGATGGCTCTATATTTAGTAAAATTTCATTAGTCTGTATATGTGTCAGCTAAATAATTTGCATACTTAGAAGTCCCTGAGTACTCATAAACGTGATCAACTGTAATGCCTGAAATGATTCTAAAAGCAAAACTATATTGAGAGAATATTGTGAACCTGGCCCAAAACTCACAAGAGGGACTCTATCCTATACTGTTGCTGAGCCTCATCCTTCAAAGAGTTTGCAACCTCTCATTACAAATGAAAACATTGTTTATTTGAAACTGGGCTAATTAAATATGGATTTCGACTTTGCAGAGACAGTGTGTTTCTCGCATGTTAACACCATTCCATGTGTTACAGAGAGTACGACAGAGGAGGAAGGAGGGAAACAGAGAGAAAGTGTCAAAAATGTCTCATAAAATTTTAATAGAAAGATTTATTTATCCTTCTATAGGTTCAGCTTAATATGCATTTTATATTTGGATGAATTCCCAGAACTTGAAATTAGAATAGTGAAGCTTAAGCGTATGTGTGCTTCGTTAGAACAGAAAACTAAAGGAAATCACCTAATCAAGGCTGTTCTAGACAATTTGATGCTTAACATTTTCCTGAATTGTGAGAAATGTATTAGTAATGCATTGCTGTAAATAGAGAATTTGAAATTGAATGGATAATCAGAATTAAAAATAAAATATTCAAGCTCATTTGGATGATTACTTCTGCATTTACATATTTATTAAGCATTTATTATGTACTAGGAGTGTTATTGGCCCTTTGGTAAGGGTAGTGAGCAAAATCAGAACAATTCCTGACCTCGTAGAACCTGTAGTCAATCAGGCAACTAGTCCACAGTATCAAAGCAGTAGCAGCTAAATTATCTACGAATGGTAATCACTGATAAATATTTTAAAAGTAAATCAGTAAACCTCAGACAAATGCGGGTTGCCCATTCTAAGGTAAAATTATTAAATCTGTATTTGTTGCCTGAACCAAGTAATAAGATATAAACTGTTAATATCTCATCTTACATGAATTTTAATCTTAACTATGTGATATATAATCAACTACTTAAAAATTAGTGAGGAAATTGTAAATATCCTTTTTATCCCTTTAGTGAGATTTAGGTAATTAAGCATAACCATATTTTCTTCTTTCTTTGTAATCAAAAAATATTAATAAATTTATTTAGTTTCAGAAATCATAACACTCAAGATTCTGAATGTAATTCTCTTTCTACTAACAATTTTGTTAATTATTAATACTAAATTGGACAAGGAGAGCAAAAGAAAATATAATAAATCAATATAAAAATATTACATCTAACTGTATTTAAAAGTTTTCAAAAGTGAATTAAAAGAATTGCTGTGTTTTCAGATAATATTTTTTTCAATCACAAGAAAATCTTCTTAAATAATACCACCGAGGTAGTGGTTGTTAGGGGAAGGGAGATTTGACTCCCAGGGTACATTTGAAAATATCTAGAGACTTTTTAGTTGCCACACCAGGAATGGGATGGGAGACACTACTATAGTCCAGTGGATGGAGGCCAGAGATGCTGCTAAACATTCTACAATGAAGAGGACAGTTCACCAAGGAATTACCTGGTCCAAAATGTTAGTAGTGCTAAGGTGAGAAACTGCGTATTAAGGTCATAAAAAGTTTTAAATTGGGTAAATAATTATAGGTGCATATGTAAACTTTAAATAACATCTTAATGATATAAAATATAAAGAGATTAGCATTCTATCACATTCTTATACTCCTCAATTTTAAATTATACAATTTTCTTATTTTATGTAATAGTTAATTTTAGTATGTGATTAAATTTTAATTAAAATATTTATATTGCAATGTCCCCCAAATTGTTCAATCATGGTTCTCTATCTAACTAGATTGAAAGTTTACTATCTCTGTAATATGATGTAGTCTTACTGAGTTACTTAACTTGATCCTTTTTAATTACCTGGATCGTATAATCAATTTTTTTTTCCCAGTCACCATGAGAACCTCAAGAATATTTTTTTGGACATTTCAATCACTTTTATTTTGATAGAAGATTTTATTCCAGTATAATCTCGGAGCAAAATTTTCCTGAGGTATGAAATAATGTTTTTTTGTCTTAAATTAAATGTTGCCTGAGCAAAGCAAACTATCAGTCAGTTATACTCTGTCTGCATGCCTTGAAAAATTATTTCTTGACCTATAAATTTTAATGATACAATCAGGCTTCAGATTATTGCTTTTATTGCCCTGTAATCAATTGTTTTCAGTGGTTTTTCCTTCTATCTACAAAATTGGCTGTTCTTTTATGACAAAGAACCTTTTCTCTATTAAATATTTGAGTAAACTATTTCTCCTTCTGTTGAATTTTCTACTTTCAGAACAGAAGTTATTGTTTTAATTTGATAATCCATCTTGGACTCCTTTAACTGCTCTCTAATTTCTTAGCTATGCTTGCACTTTTCTTCTTGTATCTAGTCTTTCCTATTAGCAAGTTAATTTTCTGTCTTATCGATCTTTTCCTTGTGACTCACAAATTATTGTGTGAAAATGCTAGTTTGATTTTCATTTATTTAGCTCTATAATGTATCATTTAATGTCATTTGGTAATTTTATTATTGGCTTTTAATTTATTTATATTAAATACATGAACATATGTATTTTAATATGAGGAATACATTCTTTCTACTACTTATTTCCCCCCATTGCATATCTTGCCCAGTGTTTGGTGTTCCATATCTCTGTTGATACAATATTACTCTTTCTTAGAGTAGAGTTCCATAATTGTGAAGCTATTTAAAGTATTTTTTTATTACAAATACTCTAACCTCATTAGGTCTAAGAAGGCCAGTGCTTATCAAACTAGCTACGTTAGAGACCAGTATGTATTTTTTACTTTTTGTTTATAATCCATTGTGAGCTAATACCTGGTATTTCTGTGCATGCTTGTTAACAGACCATGCCCCAAGTGATCAACTATTCATATTTAACATCAATTGAACTGATCTACATCTTACTAAATGGAATGAGTCCACTAACAAAGACTTTGGATACTTCAATAATGTCAAATTTCTACCAAACTTTCTAAATAATTCCTCTGAATTTTTGTACCTTTCTCACAGTGGGTCAGTGACATACATTTCATGGACTACACTTTGAGTAATACAATGTAGATAACATCTAGACTTTTTCTAATTCTATGTTAGATTCTATGTTAATTCTATGGGTTCGTGGTCT
The DNA here is from genome assembly GCF_002776525.5 of Piliocolobus tephrosceles. Taxonomy (NCBI): domain Eukaryota; kingdom Metazoa; phylum Chordata; class Mammalia; order Primates; family Cercopithecidae; genus Piliocolobus; species Piliocolobus tephrosceles. The sequence goes on from NC_045447.1 coordinate 70,968,834, forward strand.
CACTGACTTCAGGTATGAAGCCACAGACCCTCGCGGTGAGTGTTACAGCTCATAAAGGTAGTGCGGACCCAAAGAGTGAGTGGCAGCAAGATTTATTGTGAAGAGCAAAAGAACAAAGCTTCCACAGTGTGAAAGGGGACCTGAGCAGGTTGCCACTGCTGATTTGGGTGGCCAGCTTTTATTCCCTTATTTGTCTCTGGCCACATCCTGCTGATTGGTCCACTTTACAGAGAGCTGATTGTCCATTTTACAGAGTGCTGATTGGTGCATTTACAATCCTTTAGCTAGACACAGAGTGCTGATTTGTTCATTTACATTCCTCTACCTAGACAGAAATATTCTCCAAGTCCCCACTCGACCCAGGACTTCCAACTGGCTTCACCTCTCACTGGTGCCAAAAAGATTGGGGACCACTGGTTTAGACCATTTACATTCAAAATTAATATTAATATGTAAGATTTTGAACCAGTCACCATTTTGTTAGTTGGTTGACTTGATTGTGCAATTTCTTTATATTTTTTTCTGTACTATGTGCTTAAGGATGCTTCTGGGGTAGCAGGTATCAGTCTTTTATGTCCATATTTAATATTCCCTTAAGGATTTCTTGTTTAGAATTTCTTTTCTTTGAGGATGTTGAATATAGGCACTGTATAGTGGCAGAATGTTTGTTGTAATGTAATTTGGGCTGCAATCTGGTAGATGGTGCTTAAGAGCAATGGACAGCAGATAGGCTCATTCTCAGCCATGCAACCCTTTTGTATTTCAGAATATTCACAGTAGTATTCTGTAATGGTAGGGAGAGAGATGATCCTCCTAACTAGGTCTACTCCAGGACCTAGGGGAAGCCCCCTCCAATCACTGGTGCTGTGACTGCATTTCCTTTGTTAGGTGTTATGGGCCACAGGACCCCCTCGGACAGAAATGGCAGCTGGCAGACAAGGCATACCTTTCCCAGACCAGCCCTGCAGGATGGATGTCCACGAACTTGGATGTCTCACTCTTCTCAGTGTTCTGGGAGTTGGAGCTCCTCTCTTGTTGGGTGCTGTCCAAATCAGTGAGTCTTGCCTAGCTAGGAGCAGTGAGGGTGAGTGGAGTGGCACTAACAGCTTCTGGTGTTTCCTGGGGGAATACAGAACTTCGCCAACCCACAGAGTTTAGGCAGGGATAGGGCTGCTCCACTGGATGCCCAAGCCAATGAGTGTCTCCTGGCTAGGAGCAGTGAGGGTGGGTAGAGTTGTATGGTCTGTCATTCAAGTGTTCTCATGGGAAACATAGAGCTGTGTTCCTCAGCAGAGTTCAGGTGGGCCCAGGGCTGGTGCCCTGGAAGTCCAAGACAGCAAGTCTGAACTGTTAAGCAGCATCCAGGGTGATCCAATATCTGGGTGTTTCCCAGGGGAACACAAAGCTGTGTCCCCCAGCAGAGTTCGGGAAGGGGTGAGTCTGCTGTTCTGGAAGCCAAAGTCTATGGGTCCCACCCAGCTAGCAGCAGCAAGATTTGGTGGAGTTGACCAGTCTGCTGCCTGGGTGTTTCCCAAGGATAGAGTTGTGATTGCTGGCAGAGTTCAGAGACTGGAGCCACTGCTCTGGAAGTAGAAGCTGAGCCTTGTCTGGCAAGGATGAGTGGAGTAGTGTGACTGCTTCCCCAGCATCACAACTATGGCCTCTGTTGGTGCCTTGGCAGCTAGTGCAAGGCTGCTTCAGAGTAATAGAGACTGTGGGGCTCCCTGGGGTCTTGAGTAATACTTCTGCAAAAACCCCCAGCGGCTCTCACTAATAGTCTAGAGGCCTGTTGGGAGTTGTGAGGGTCGGAGGTGGTTCTCTCCCATTCTGAGGATTGCACAGGTCTTTGTGGGAAGTGTAGATTTCACAGTGCTCTTACTCTTTCACCCTTTCTTCATGTTAGAGAGGTTCTTCTGGCTCTGCACCAGGCCCACGTAGGCAGCTGACTAGATTTGCTATTCTTTGTTCTCTATGTGTCTTCTTCCTCCCTTGATAAAATCTGATGTGGTTCCTTAAACAATACACTTGAAGAGTCAGTATTCTCTTGCCACTTTGTTTCTTCTCTATGACCGTGGCACCCACTAGCTTCTTCTAGTCAGCCATCTTGAACTCAACCCAGATTTGTATATGTTGAACCAACTTTGCATTCCATGAATAAAGCCTACATTTTCATGGCAAACATTTTGATGTGCTGTTGGATTTGGTTTACTAGTATTGTGTTGAGAATTTTTGTATCTATTTTCATCAGAAATATTGACCTGTAGTTTTCATTTTTTCACCAGATTTTTTTATTTTTCACCAGATTTTTCACCAGTGTCCTTACTAGATTTTGGTATCAGGAGTAATGCTGAATTTATAGATCGAGTTAGGGAAGAGTCCCTCCTTCTTGATTTTTTGTAATAATTTCAGTAGAACTTGTACCAGCTCATCTTTGTATGTCTGTTAGAATTTGGCTGTGAATCCATCTGGTCTTGAGCTTTTTTGGTTGGTAGATTTTATATTACTAACTCAATATCAGAACTTGACATTGGTCTGTTCAGGGTTTCAATTTCTTCCTGATTCAATCTTGGGAGACTGTGTGTTTCCAGGAATTTATCTATTTCCTCTGTATTTTCTAGTTCATGTGAATAGAGATGTTCATAACAATCTCTGAGGATCATTTATATTTAATGGGATTTGTTGTAATGTCAACTTCGTCATTTCTTACTGTACTTACTTGGATCTCTCTTTTTCTTTGTTAATCTAGCTAGTGTTCCATTGATCTTGTTTATCTTTTCAAATAACCAACTTTTGGTTTTGTTGATTCTTTGTATGGATTTTGGGGTCTCAATTCATTCCATTCAGCTCTGATTTTAGTTACTTATTTTCCCACTGGCTTTGGGGTTAGTTTTCTCTTGTTTTTCTGGTTCCTCTAGTTGAGGTATTAGATTGTTAATTTGAAATCATTGTAACATTCTGAGGTAAGCATTTAGCAACGTTTTGAGCTTTCCTCTTAACACTGCTTTGCTGATTCCCAGACATTTTCATATCTTCTGTCTTCATTTTCATTTTTTTCAAATAATTTTTAAATTTCTGCCTTTATTTCATTATTTACCCAAAAGTAATTCAGGAGCAAGTTGTTTAATTTCTATGTAATTTATGAGTTTTAGGAGATCTTCTTGATGTAAATTTCTAGTTTAAATTTTGTCTGAGTGAGGTTGGTATAATTTAAATCTTCGTATTTACCGAGACTTGCTTCATGTCTGAGCATGTGGACAACCCTGGAGTATGTTTCATTACATATAAAAAGAATGTATATTCCGTGGTTGATGAATGGAGTATTCTATCAGTATTAGGTTTAATTGTTCAAGCACCAAATTTAAGTCCAGAATTTATTTGTCAGTTTTCTGCCTCTATCTTACATTTTAACTTAAAAATTTTCGTGGCTTTGTGGTTTTTATTAGTATTTTATAAAAATAAATTTTGGTATAAATGAATTTTATATTTTTTAAAATTATATATGGAAGAGGCATGTGAAAAATTCAAATATATAGATCATAGTTATTATGCAAACATTTCATTCTTAACAAAATATAACTGCCAGAGAAGAGATACAAAGTAATTATTGTGGAAAACAGTGACTTTGTTGAACATTTAAAATAGCCTTTTATCATAAGAAAATAAATCTGTGAAAGATCCTAAACTTATAATAAACTAACATAAGCTGAAGTTTTATGAGGATATCAGGGGGCCACTCTAAATATCCTTTAAAAGTGTATATACTTATTGATGGGTTACTAACAGTATTTTAAGTTCTAGCACATATGCACAGTCATGAGTATGTATATCTATGTGTGTTCACCTGTGTATGTTAAAGCCAAAGGAAAATACATCTGCAGCAAGAACTTTTACTTTTACCTTAAGAATATTCAAAAGAGATACTTAAATACTTGTGAAAATTAGAAGCACTGATTCCTTGACCAAATTGATTAGAAATAGTGATTTTTTGGGAAGAAAATTGTGCTTTTTCTCTTTATTTTTTATTTCTTTATTTTTCTATTTAAATGGTACTAATTCTTGAATTTCCTAGGTTTGACAAAACAGTTGTTAGTGTTGCATCCATTTGGTAACATGTAATTTGATATTTTGTTATGTTAGATGTCATTATATTTATTTGTGACTTTTTTTTTTCCACCACAGAGTCTCGCTCTGTCGCCCAGGCTGGAGTGCAGTGGCCGGATCTCAGCTCACTGCAAGCTCTGCCTCCCAGGTTTACGCCATTCTCCTGCCTCAGCCTCCCGAGTAGCTGGGACTGCAGGTGCCCGCCACCTCGCCCGGCTAGTTTTTTGTATTTTTAGTAGAGACGGGGTTTCACCGTGTTAGTCAGGATGGTCTCGATCTCCTGACCTCGTGATCCGCCCATCTTGGCCTCCCGAAGTGCTGGGATTACAGGCTTGAGCCACCGCGCCCGGCCTGTGACATTTTATAAATTAATCATTTTTTAAAAAAATTACACAGGCTATTTTAAAATTATTTTTAAACAAAAAATGTTTTATTATTTGAAGTCAGAGAAATTTCTGAAGCCAAAATGGCTATAGGCAATATTTGATTTCTATTTTCATACACCGTTTATATACATAAGGCAAAAATTAGAGCCCACTTGATTCTCAAATTAAACAATAATAATACAGTCCTCCTGTTTAATGAGTCAATAATCTAATTTCAAGCAAGATAAATTATAAACAAGCCCGTGGTCCAAATAAAACACCTTGAAAACATTTTCCCTATTATGTTATGAGTAATTTAAATAAAATCACCCTATTCAAATAAAATAATGAAAAATATCAAGTTTTCTTTTTTTCCTAATATTATTATTATTATTTTCTTTAACTTTTAATTTCAGGAGTACATGTGCAGGAAGTGTAGTTTTATTACATAGGTAAACATATGCCATGGTGGTTTGCTGCACAGATCATCCCATTACCTAAGTATTAAGCCCAGCATCCATTGGCTATTCCTCTTGATGCTCTCCCTCCCACCATGACCCCACTCTGACAAGCTCCAGTGTATATTGTTCTCCCCCATGCGTCCATATGTTCTCATCATTCAGCTTCCACTTACAAGTGAGAACATTTGGTGTTTGGTTTTCTGTTTCTGTGTTAGTTTGCTGAAGATAATGACTTCCAACTCCATCCATGTCTCTGAAAAGGACATGATCTCATTCATTTTAATGGCTGCATAGTATTTCATCATGTATATGTACCACGTTTTCTTTATCCAGTCTATTCTTGATGGGCATTGAGGTCAATTCCATGTCTTTGCTATTGTGAATACTGCTGCAATAAACATATATGTACATGTGTCTTTATAATAACTTATATTCTTTTTGGTTTATACCCAGTAATGTGATTGCTGGATCAAATGGTATTTCTGCTTCTTGGTCTTTGAGAAATCATTACATTGTCTTCCAAAATAGTTGAACTAACTTACACTCCCACCAATGGTGTAAACGAGTTCCTTTTTCTCCACAACCTCACTAGCATCTGTTTTTTTTTGACTTTTTATTAATAATGACAGCCATTCTGACTGGCATGAGATGGTATCTCATTGTAGTTTTGATCTGTATTTATATAATGATCAGTGATGACCTTTTTTTCCTTTTCAGCTTCAAGTAAAGTAAGTTGTTATTGGCCGCATACATGTCTTTTGAGAAGTATCTGTTGATGTCCTTTGCCCACTTTTTAATGGGGTCATTTGTGAAAATCACTACATTTTCCAAGACCCAAAATGTCAGCTAATATTTTCAACTGTGTATTTATCAATAAAAATATAATAAAGAAAATAAGTAGAAAGAACTTCTAGTTACATGTGTCTTTTTTATCAATAGTTTAAGTTGCTAAGAACTTCAGCTATGATACCCTTAATTCTGCAGCATTCCCTAATATGTGTGAGATCTAAGCCCCTATGACTTTAAACAACTAGTCCTTTTAGAAGTTTTTACTATATTATTTCTATGGTAATAGGAATTATTAGTACAATAGTTAGCTTTTGAAGGTGGGATCTGAGTGAAAAGGGGCAGGAGAGAACTTTGGGTTGGGTTGGAAATTTTCAATGTCTTGACTAGAGTGATGGTTACACAGATCAATGCATTTGTGGAAACTGCTTTTCACCATATGTCAGTTTGATCTTAATATAAAAAAAAGTGAGGAAAAAAAATACACTCCCTTCACACACGCTTCCCCTCCACTCTGCCCAGTCCCGTGAGTGCCACTGCTCCTTATTATTCCCATGACTTTATAGCTTTGTTTTACCCAAAGTCTCAAACATCTTTCAGGAAATAACTCATATAATATCTAGTATTAAAAATATTTCTGAAAAAGGACTTAAAAATCAATCTTCCATGCAGAGCTTGGGCACAATTCACGCTACACTTTCCATTGTTTATTTGTTTTTTAAATCGTGATAAAAAAGGCATAAGGTTAAATTTACAGTCACGCATATTTATGTGTACATTTGAGTAATGCTAAGTATATTCACATTGTTGTGAATCTTCTAGAGCTTTTTCATCTTGCAAAACTAAAATTCTATACTAATTAAGCACTAATTGTTATCTCCTTTACACTTACTGTTTTTGCTAACAATAAAAGTAAATTTGATTATTTTAGAGAAAATGTATAACAAAAGCCTAAAATCTCTACCCATGTCTTAATTTTTAGTATCCCTCACATGGATATCAGCAATCTAATATTTTTTAAATCAAAATATTCTTCAATTTTATTATTAAAACACATTTTCCCATGTTGTTATTTTAATACTTTTTCTTACCTTTTTTCTTATTTTTAAAGATGGAGATGTTCAATTTGCCTTAGTCCATATGACTCTTATATGACTCTTGTATTATAAGGTCCATTAATATACATATCTAAAATCCTAACATTAAATTATCTTTAGAAGTCCACATAGATAATCCCTGAAAATTTCCTAGTTCTTAGCAACTTGGATGATAAACTGCTGCTGATTTTGTTCAATTTTAGCTGTTAGCACAGTAGCAGCTACCCATCTGTCATCCCTTAACCCTGTGGTAGGCAGCTGTGCATGTGTTTCTGGAAAAGTTTGTATACAGCTTGTGAGAGGTAAGATGGGTTAAAAAGACTGTCCTCAAATATCACAGATTTATTCTCTGATCACTAATTGCTTCTGATCACAGAAGTGCACAAAAAGAGTTGACAGTAATTGTTACTGCAGTTTACTCCATTGTTGTAAACCCTTTTCCATCTGGTTAAAGTGATTTCCCAAGGATTTAAATGGCTGGCACCTTTTCTTCCCATTTTTATGTTTTCCTTCTTCTTCATTTGGGAGCTAGACATTGAAGACTATAATATTTAAAAGAAAACACACATACAAGGGAAAGGGGATTGGAAAGTCACTGTGCATGCCAGAGAGAAGTCACAGACTCAGAAAAGAACTAATAAGAATTTAAATTTGTAACTCAGGCTGAACCTTGGCATAGAGGCATTCTGTAATTACAAAATAAAAAACAAACAAAAATCAAAAAAGATGGCAAACCCCAATGAAGGGGAGAATCTGATTTTCAATGTTGTATCTTTTTATTTGAATGTACAGTTTTCAAGAAAATAAAAACACAAAGAAAATATGGCCCATTCAAAAGAAAAAAATAAACCAACAGGAACTAAGAAAAAATTCTGATGTCAGATGTACTAGCCAAGGTCTATAAAACAACTGTCATACAAAGGCTTAAAAACTAAAGAAATACATGGAGAAGTCAAGCAAACAATGCATGAGAAGAATGGAAATATAATAAAGATATGGAAAACCCCAGAAAACAACATAAATCAATTCTGAAGCTTAAGAGTGCATTAACTGATCACAGATCACTTATTGGAAATTTAAAAGGTCAGAGGCAGTGTGCTAATAAAGTCATCCCTCCATATATGCAGGGTATTGGTTCTAGAATCCTCACATCTACCAAAATTCAAACATACTAAAGTCTCACTGTTGTTCCTGCAAAGTGTGCATATAAAAATATGGCTCTTCATATACGCAGGATTTGCATCATCAGAATACTGTATTTTTCAATCCATGTTTGGTTGATAAAATTTGCATATTAAGTAGACTTGTGCAGTTGAACCCATGTTGTTCATGGGTTAACTGTATATTCAAAGTGCAAAAAGGAAAAATAAAATTTGTCAACCAGGCATCCTATATCTGGTAGAACTGTTTTACAAAAGAGACAGAGAAATTAAGATATTCTGAGATAAACAACAGCTCTAGGAGTTTGTTACCATTAGACCCATCCTGTAAGAAATTCTAGAAGAAGTCCTCCTCATTGGAATGACACCAGACAGAAGTTCAAAGCCAGTCATGTGAAGGAATAAAGATCTCAGGAATTGTAAATACATGAGTAATCAATTATAAAGCCAATATTACTGTAATAAAGATAATATTAGTAAACTAGGTTATGTGTGACCTAACTTTCTGTCTTCTACATAATTTAAGAGACTGAAATCAACTAATCTCTTAAAGAGAAATAGAGGAAGTGAGGGACAGAAAACCATAAGACACATGGAAAAAACTATAAAATTACAGAAAAAGGTATTGCATTATTCATAATTATCTATATGTAAATGTATGAAACTTTCCAATCCAAAGAGAAAAATTGGCAGAATGAGTAATATCCATGATCCAACAATATGCTCTCTATTAGAGACTCACTTTATATTCATGTATTAGTCAGTTTCACACTGCAGATAAAAACATTCCCGAGACTGGGCAATATACAAAAGAAAGAGGTTTAATGAACTCACAGTTCCACGTGGCTGGATAGGCCTCACAATCATGGTGGAAGGTAAAAGGCACATCTCACATGGTGGCAGACAAGAGAAGAGAACTTCTGCAGGGAAAGTCCCCTTTATAAAACCATCAGTTCTTGTGAGACTTATTCTCTATCACGAGAATAGTATGGGAAACAGCCAGCCCATGATTCAATTATCTCCCACCAGGTCCTTTCCAAAGTGGAAAATATGGGAGCCTCAATTCCAGGTGAGATTTAGGTGGAGACACAGCCAAATCATATCAAGTCAAATACATGACTAACTTAAAAGTGAAATAATAGAAAATGGCATTTCATGAAAATTATATTAAAAGAAAGCAGGGGTATCTATATTAGAAAAAAAAATATTGAATTAAAAAACCTTACAAAAAACAAGGAAGGTCATTATATATTATTAAATGGTTCTATACAGTAAGAAATATAATATATATAACAAAGAAGTATTATAAATATTTACAGACTTAATAACAGAATATCAAAACATATCAAGCCTAAATGAAAGGAATTTAAGAGAGAGAGATAGTTCTACAATAACAGTTGGCAAACTCAATACACCACTCTCACAAATGAATAGAATAACCAGAAGAAGATAAGCATGAAAATAGAAGAACTTGAATGGCACAATAAACCAACTAGATCTAGCAGACATATACAAAACACTCTACCTAACAGTAAAAGAATATACATTTTTCTCAAATGCACATGGGGCATTTTCCAGGATAGACCATAATGTAAGTCACATAGTAACTCTCGATAGATTTTAAGTCTCACTAGATTTAAAAGATAAATGTCATACAGAGTATCTTCTGTGATCACATAGATGAAATTATAAATCAATAACAGAAGAAAAAACTTATAAAAATATAAATTTATAGAAATTAAACAATACACTTTTTAAAGAACCTATAGATCAAAGAAAATAATCACAAAGGAATTTAGAAAACACTTAGAGATGATTGAAAATGAAGACAAAATATACCAAAATTTATATGATGCAAGGAAAGCAGCACTAAGGAAACAAATGTGAGCTTAAATGCTTATGTTATAAAATAAGAAAGATCCTAAGTTAACAATCTAATTTTACAAATTAAGAAACTAGAAAATGAAGAACAAACTAAACTAAACTCAAAGCCAGTGGAAGGAAAAAATAATACAGATTAGAGTAGAGATAAATAAAAGAGAAAATAGAAAAGTAATAGAAAAGGTTGTTGAAACCCAAATTTGGTTCTTTGAAAAGTTCTAAAAAGCTGTCAGATATTTAGCAAGATGGGTCAAGTTTCTAAAATCAGAAATGAAAATGAGGACATTAATACCAATTCCACAGAAGTGAAAATAACTATAGGACAGCACAATGAGGATATGCACTTGAAGAAATTAAACAATCTAAACAAAATGAACAACTTCTAGAAACACAAAATCTACGTGAAATAACCTATGAATAAATATAAAATCTGACTAGACTTGTAGCTAGCAAAAAGACTGAATCAGAAAACAAGAATCTCCCAACAAAGAAAATCCCTGGACCTGATTGCTTCACTGGTGAATCCTGGCAATTATTTTAATAAAAATGAACGTAAATCCTTAAATTTTTCAGAAATTAAATAGGAGAAAACACTTCTTAATTAATTTTCTAAGGCCAATATTATTCTGATAACAAAGTCTGACAAAGACACAAATAAAGAAATCTGCAGAAAAATATCTCATAAATATTGAAGCAAAAATCCTCAAAAAATGCCAGTAAACCAAATTCCATATCAAAAGTATTACATATAATGACTGAGTGGGATTCATTCTTGTAATGCAAGAATGGTTCAACCTACAAAAATTAATGAATGTAATACACCATGTTAACAGAATGAATGGGGGAAAACATTATTATTGCAACTGATTCAGAAAAAGCATTTGACAAAATTCAACATAATTTAATGATAAAAATACTCAATAAAGGAGGAATGGAAGAAACTACCTTATCTAAATAAAAGCCACAAGTAAAAGTGCTATAGTTAACTTAATAAACAATGGTGAAAAAATAAAGGCTTCTCCTCTAAAATCAGGGATAAAGTAAGGATGCCCACTGTCACCACTTGTATTCAACAGAGTACTGGAAATTCTAGCAAGAGCCTTTAGAAAAATAAAAGGAAAAAAAATGCCATCAAAATTTTAAAGGAAGAAGTAAAATTATCTCTGTTTACAGATATGATCTTATGTATGATTAATCCACAAGAAATATATAGAGATTCCACAAAAGAGGAAAAAAAATTAAAGAATTAATAAATGAATTCAGCAAAGTAGCAGCATACAAAGTCAACACACACAAATTGGTTGCTTTTCCATACAGTAATAATGAACAGTTCAAAAATAAAATTAAGAAAATGATTTTATTTACAATAACCTCTCAAGCAATGACGTATTTAGGAATTAATTAACCAGGTGAAAGGCTACAAAGAAAACTACACGATATTGCTGAAAGAAATTCAGAAAGACGTATATAAATAGAAATACACTCTATTTTCATAAATTGGAAGACCTTAGTCCAATGTGTGCCATTAAAGAGGGACCCCCACAGAGGGTAAATCTATTCCTACCAGCCAACCAGCTAGAGGCTGGGAAGGGGGTGTCTGCCCAGGTGGTGCGGTGAAAAAAAGGGGGTGTCTTATCTTGAATCTAAGATAAGAACCCAATAGAGTGTAGCAGGTACAGGTTGCAGACAAAGCAAGAGCATAAAAAGGATTAATACCTTACATGAGTTGCAGTGTAAAACAGAGAGCATGGCAAGGAACTAATTATCTGGAGTCCCGAGTATCTGTGTCTGGAGCAGGATTCGCTCAGCCTCCTGAGTTGTCCTTCTTCAGCATCCCCGAGATAATGTCCAGGGATTGTGTTGTCCGAGGAAACCTCATCGTCCAGGACTGCGGGTCCTGTAGGGTCATTTTCTTCATTTCTGTTACTGGGTTGGGTTCTAGCAACACCATGGTATGGTTTGATGCATCATGCTGGAATCCAAAGAGGACCTGAAGGAGAGTGAACACAAGCATATTCTCTTCCCCACATTAACAGTTTGTTTGTACCACACCATACATTACTGTTTACATCTTTCCATTAAACTGCGGATTTTATGTCTTGAGAGGTTTTAGCAAAGCGCTTTTCTATAGCTGATTGAAATTTATTATCTAAATTTTAAAAATTAAGGTAGATAAAGCTTGTGCCAACAATGTTTCAGGGTCCTTACTCATATTCCCCTTTTTTGTTTTTTAAGCATATTTTTAAGGGTGGAGTGGGCATGTTATACTACGGCCTGCCCTTGGGGATTATAAGGGATGCCTGTGGAATGTTGGATATTCCATGTGTGACAATATTGTTGAAATTGTGAGCTGGCATAAGCCAAATCGTTATCAGTTTTAATTTTTGTGGGCTGCCCCACAAATGCAAAGTTAAAAAAAGATATTTAATGATATAGCAAGTGAACTCTCCAGGGAGAGCATGAGCACTAATTAAATGAGAATTGGTATGAACAGATACATGTACATATTTAAGTGTTCCAAATTCAGGGATGTGTGTAACATCCATTTGCCATAACTGATTAGGCTCTAGTCCTCTAGAGTTAACACCTGTTGAAGGAGAGGATGTGCCTATGAGCTGGCAATCTGGGCATTGTAGGATAATTTGTTTAGCTAGCCTTTGGGTAGGTTGAAATTGTTTAAATAAGTTTCTCCAGTTTTGGTGGAAAAATTGATGTGATTGGGTGGCTTGGTCAAGCAGTGATGTCATATCCTGTAGGTCTGCTTGATCATTGTCATAAGCCAATGGGCCAGGCACTGAGCTGTGGGCCTGAATGTGTGCAATAACAATAGGATGTGTACATGGATCTATCAATTGCTGAAGTCAGAGAAAAAGTACACACAGGGTGGGTTCCAGAGTGGACTTAATCAGGGCTGTCTCAAGGTTCTACAATAAATAACAGAGTAAGCAGAGTCACTAACAAGAATGATGGGCTAAGCGGAAAATGTTTCCAAGGCCAATATTAAGTTTCCACTGTCAGCTCTCTGAATACTAGTCAATCCAAAACAAGTGAGGGAATTATGCTCTACCAAACAGCCAACATTCCACATTTACCAGAGCCATCAGTAAACAGTGTTAAAGCATTAGGTATGGGGGATTAAACTATTTTAGTAGGCAAAAACCCAGAAGTACAAGAAAAGGGCTGAAGGAGTTTGTCAGCAGGAAGAGCATGCTCTAAGTGGCCTGTGTAACCAGAGAGTGCTATTTGCAGGTCCATAGATGAGGGCAATACTGCTTCAAATTGCTTTTTACTTAAAGGAATTCCGATAATATCAGGGTCATAACCTAGCAACTGATTGCATCATCTGCAGCCTGAATAGATGACATTACTGACTAACTGGATATAGGGAGAGAGTGTTTTAGTCCTGGTATGTGAGCAAAAATCCATTCTAGGAAGTGCAGACTTAGGGTCATCTGTCCTATTAACCCGTTAGGGGAGTGTTCAGTGGGAAAAAGACACAACTGAACTGAATACCATGCATCTATGCAATCTAGTTGCCTCTGAGAAATAGCTTGCTCTCTCTCTTTAATTTCCCTTTGTTCTGTGGGAGTTAAATATCTGGGAGAATCTAAGGAAGCACTGCCTTTTAAGATAGAAAACAGGTTCTGTAACTTATCAGTAGTTATACCTAAAGTGGGATGAAACCAGTTAATATTGCCTAATAATTTCTGATAATCATTTAAGGTGTATAAGTTGCTAGTACTTAATTTAATCTTTTGAGGTCTTACTGACTGAGAAGTTGGTATGTACCCAAGATATTTCCAAGGAGAGGACATTTGTACTTTCTCAGATGCTATGATTAAACCTCTTAACTGTGTATTACTTATGACAGAGGCATATAACCTTAAAAGTACTGGCTCTGTTGGGGCTGCTAGTAAAATATCATCCATAAAATGAAATAATCTTGCAACTAGGAAATTATTTTCTACTGGGGAGCAAAGTCTATTTTCATGATACTGACACATGGTAGGACTGTTCAGCATTCCTTGGAGAAGCACTTTCCAATGAAATTGGTGAGCTGATCTTTCATTATTGATAGCTGGTATTGTAGATGCAAACTTTTCTGTTCTGTTCTGCTAGGGGAATAGTATAAAAGTAGTGTTTTAAGTCAATAATGATTATAGGCCAATCTCAAGGAATCATCACAGGGGAGGGGAGCCCCCCCTGAAGGGGCTCCATAGGGTGCAAATTAGCACTGATAGCACATAAGTTATGCAAAAGTCTCCATTTACCAGACTTTTTGGGAATGACGAAAATGGGTGAATTCCAAGGACTGTTTGATGGTTCTATATGGCCGGCTTTCAATTGCTGCTCAACTAACTCATAGGTTCTTTGCAATTTCTCTCCCTTTAAAGGCTACTGTTCTACCCAAATAGGATTTTGAGAGAGCTATGTAAAGGGTCGGAGAGGAATAACAATGGTCATTATTAGAAAGAGGTCTGCAGAGTGACCTCAGTTAACTGTTTTATAAATGGGCTAGTGGCTCCGTTTTCTCAAATGCCTTTTTAAAATCTGTTTGCCTTGTTGATCTTGCATTACCAGGGAGGCTAAGAGCTGCCCTTCTAATGCCGCTTGCCTAAGACAGGGTCCCATAGCTGTAGTGTATCCCTTGTCTTTTTTCCAATTTATTGGAGGAGAGGGCTCAGGCAAAACCTCCATTTCCTCTTTGTTATTTTGGCCCGGTGATAGCAGAGATGAGGGCTAAGGAGGCGGTAAGGGTAAGTGATGATTCCTCCTCCCTCCCCTTTTCAGGCTCTTCTTTGTATAACAGGGCCAGAGCTGCCCTAACTAAGCCTATAACATTAGATATGTTACTGGGACCCATTGCCCTTGCACATGACGTTGTTTATGATTTCTCCCAACTTGTTCCCAGAGCTCTAGTTCCAGTGTGCCTTCTTCTGGGAACCATGGGTTATGAAAAACAACAGTTTGTATTAGGTCCCTTAATTGAGCCTGTGAAACCAACACTCTGCTAGCTTTAAGCATCTGTTTCAATACTTTTATATACAGTTTCTGTTGTGCTGATAACTGTTATCTCATGATAAAACCCTAGGCTGAACAATTCCCTAGAACTTGGAAATCCTGAGCAGGCATCAATGACTTACTGACTCACTAACTGCACAGTCTTTTCACCTTTGTTTTCAAAGGTTGAGTCATGATCTGTTGCAGTGTTCCTCATGCAGAGAACCACCTGCCAGGTCCAATCAGGAGACCCTGACCAAGAGATGGATGAAAAATGCATTCAGACACAGGTATCCAGTGAAAGAGTGGGCTAGGGGACTGGACCACTCACAGAAAGAGATGTAGCAGCCACAGCCTTGATGACCTGGTGCTGTGGGAATTTATTTAGTACAGATTTAATGACAAAGGCCTTGAGTCAACACACTTGTGGTAATTAACATGGTTGCCTCTCCCCACTCCACCCCACCTGCACTCCTCACCCACAACCCAGAGAGAGCAGTCCTGCATGCAGATGATCAAAGTTTTGTCTTATGACAACATGAGTAAACAAGCTATTTAGATAAACTCCACTACATTCCCTTGTTATTTGCTTTTTGCTATTAGCTCAAGGTAAGAGGATTAGGCTGCCTTCAGCCAAAACCCTTTCCCAAAGCTTTTGCAAAACCTTCCAGTCTTCCAAGAAGGTTTGCGTCTTTCCTATAATTTTTCTTACAACTTATCCCATCACCCTGACTGAACTCCTACAAAGATAGATATGTAGACAAATGGAATCGAGTCCAGAAATAAACCATGGCATATATGATCAAATGACTTTCACAATGTGCCAAGATCATGTAGTGAAATAAAGTCAGTCTCTTAAATAAATGTTACCTGGAAAATGGAATGTTCACATGCAAAATAATAATGTTAGTTCTGTGTATAACACCATAAAGAAAATTCAACTCAAAATGGATCCATTACCTACAGACAAGGTTTAAAACTATAAAACATTGGAAAAAAACATCATGACATCAGATTTGGCATACTTTATTGGACAAAACACCAGCCACAGGTAACAAAAGAAAACTAGACAGAGTGGAATTTATGAAAAATGTTAAATTAATTCATCAAAAGATACTATCAGTAGAGTAAAAAGGCAACCTAAAGAATGAAGAATGTATTTGCAAATTATGTATTTGAAAAGGGACTGATATCCAGATATATGTAGTGAATGTCTAAAACTCAACAGTAAAAAACAAAACAACCTAATTCAAAATATGCAAAGGATTTAAATGTCTCCAAAGAAGATATATACATGGTGAAGAAGAATATGAAAAGATGCTCAGAATAGCCAATCATTAGAGAATCAACCACATTAAAAATGGGCAACGGATATGAACAGACACTTCTCAAAAAAAGGCATACATATAGCCAACAAACATTTAAAAAAAGTTCAGCATCATTGATTATTAGAGAAATACAAATCAAAAGCACAATGAGATACCATCTCATGCCAGTCTGAAGGGTGATTATTAAAAAAAAAGGAAAAGAAAACAAGAAACAGCAGATGCTGGCAAGGTTGCAAAGAAGTAGAAATGCATTTACACTGTTGGTGGGAATGTAAATTAGTTCAACCACTGTAGAAGACAGTGTGACGATTCTTCAAAGATTTAGAACTGGAAATACCATTTGATCCAGCAATCCCATTACTGAGTATATTAACAAAGGAATATAAATAGGTCTATTATAAATACACATGCACTCATATGTTCATTGCAGCACTATTCACAATAGCAAAGACATGGAATCAACCTAAATGCCCATCAATGATAGACTAGATAAAGAAAATATGGTGCACATACACCATGGAATACCATGGAGCCATAAAAAGGAATGAGATCATGTCTTTTGTAGGGGCATGGATGAAGATGGAAGCCATTTTCCTCAGCAAACTAACACAAGAACAAAAAAACAAATACTGCATGTTCTCACTTATAAGTGGGAGATTAACAATGAGAATACATGGAAACCAAGAGGGGAACAAAACTGGGGCCCGTGGGGGGAGGGTGGGGGTGGTGAGAGCACTAGGAAAGAGACATAATTCATGCTGGACTTTATACCTTGATGATGGGTTGTCAGGTTCAACAAACCACCATGACACATGTTTACCTATGTAACAAACCTGCATAACCTACACATGTACCCCAGAACTTTAAAAAATGGAATAATTAAAACGGAAAAATAAAAAAGCAGGGACTTCAACAGATATTTGTAGACCTGGATTCATAGAAGCATTATTCATAATAGCTAAAACATAGAAGCAACCCAAGTATCCATCACCAGATTAATTGATAAGCAAAATGTGGCAAATACATACGATGGAATGTTTTTCGTCCTTAAAAAGGAAGGAGATTATGTTATATTTTACATCATAAATGAATCTTGAATACATTTTGCTAAAAGAAATAAGCCAGTCCCCAAAAAGATAATATTGTATGATTCCACTTATTTGAGGTAGATAGAGTACACAAAATTATAGAGTCAGAAGAAAGTAAAATGATGGTTACCAAGAGCATGGAGGAAGAAGGAAGGAGGAGATATTACTTAATGGATGTAAAGTTTCAGTTTTGCAAGATGAAAAGTGTTCTGGAAGTGGACAGTGGTGATGGATGTATGACAATATAAATGTACTCATCACTGAACTCTACACTTAAAATGGTTATGATAGTCAGTTTCATGATACATGCATTTACCACAATTTTAAAAAGAAGAAAAATTTAACTTGTTCTTCCCAAAGATCCAGCAAACTATTTTGTAGATAATGACAAATTGACTCTATAGCTTACATAGAACAGTAAAAAGCCTAAATTAGCCAACATAACACTGAAGAATAAGGGCAAAGTTGGAGTGAATACACACACATACACACATATGGCGTCCATGTATGTATGTTTATGTTTATAGTTTATATTATATGGCAGCACTATGCCCAGTGATAAGAATAAAACAATTTGTAAGACATGCTCTAAATTTGAAGAATTCAAGTTTTTTCCATGCAATGCTTTAGTTATGTGAAATGTTGGTGAGGTATTTATGCACCCATGTGATCAATGGCATGCTGGATTTCGTTGAATCACTAACTAACCAATAGGAATTGCTTAGAGTTATCTGCATGTCCCTCACTTTAAGTCGTTTTTTAGTAAGAATTCCTGCAGAAAAAAAAGGACTGACACATATAAGGCAGGGGAAAGAAAAAAAGGAAACAAAACTTTTATTGCTATTACTTATCTTCCAATATAGAACCTAGGTATACAAAATCATAATATTTGAAGCTATTAAGCAATGTGCCTGATACAGGCACATTTTAGTATATAAAAGGACTTGAACTACCACAGTCCTACTATGAAAACAAGGGTTCAAAAATAAAGGGAGAAGAAGCTAGGAGCAGTGACTCCTGTAATCCCAGCACTTCAGGAGGCTGAGGAGGGCTGATCACTTGAGGTCAGGAGTTCGAGACCAGCCTGACCAACATGGTGAAACTCTGTCTCTACTAAAAATACAAAAATTAGCCAGACATAGTGGCAGGCACCTGTAATCACAGCTACTCAGGAGGCTGAGGCAGGAGAATAGCCTGAGCCCAGGAGGCAGAGGTTGCAGTGAGCTCAGATTGTGCCACTGCACTCCATCCTGGTTGACAAAGCTGAACTGTTTCTCAAAAAATAATAACAATAATAATAAAAAGAATAAAGGAAGAAGAGAACAATCCATAGAACCATATGAACCACTAGTTCCAGACATTTTTATGCAGTGATTAGTTGGTCTGTCTCTTATTGACAATGAAAGCTATCTAACTTGAGTCAAAGAGAAATAACTTAATTAATTGAAGGACTCATACCTCTTAATTGGTGTTGGATCCCATAATCAAATTATCATAATTAAAGTAGGACACAGCACATAATTTTACGTAACAGTATGATATGAAATAAAAGTAGCTAATGTTGATGAACTCATTAATGGAAATAAGACTAATTGTGAGCTACAGGGACTAAATGGCCAGAATTTATAGAATTTTTTCCTGTAATAATGAGTGGAACGTGTGTGTTGGGTTTGTTTCTTTGAATGCCCCCTTTTCCCTTTGTATATGTTTTTCTGACTGGACATCCATCACGTTATTAGTACAGCAGTGAGGCTGAGTATCACATCACTATGCAATAATAAAACGACCTAATGATTTGCAAATTAAGCATCCTATGGAAATTTTTAGTAGCTCTCAGAACAGCATGAGTGTGATTTAAGCCTCCTTTAGTCAAAACATTTGAAATCAGGATTCATTTACAGCTTAATCATTTATATATTGCCTACATGTTCACACTAAGCATATTTTGTTTTAGTGCCAAAATAATTAGACAGAAAATACTAATTTGGCCACGTATATCATTTCAATTTATATGCAATGTAGATGCCAAATGATGATTTGACAGTCATTTTCATGTTTTAACCTGTTTGAATAGCCCTACTCATGACTGGGGATGTATAATATCAGGAATGCTTGACAACAGGAGGCCTGGTTGCCAAGTAAGGAATCTATTTTCCAAATTGATGCCAATGCATTGTGCGCCACATATATTCACAATTGCCAAGCAGCCTTTCTAAATGACTTGTAATCCCTCTGCAGATTATGTTTCTAATTTATAAAAATTTTACTTAATAGCTATGGATCTCCCTCAAACTTTCAGTTGTCAATCATGAAATTAATTTAGAGATTATTTTGTGTTGTTCTGAGAGCATCCCCTTATTATTCACCATGTCCTGAGAACCAATGTGCTCATTTTTAATCCCTGTTAATCTTTCACTTGGTAATGTAGAAGTAAAGCAGCAGTTGACACTGGCAAAAGCAGTATTAAAAAGTTCATTTTGATATGTCTTTCTCAGCTTGTTAGTCACGGACTAAATAACATTATTTTCAAGTATTGCATATAAAAGAGAGTTTAAATCTTTTGTTGTTATATATAGTTAACATCTTCCAAGGATTTACACCAATACCTTAAATGATAGGAAGGCACAGATTGCAACAGGAATAGGTTGGTATACTTTGTTCTCCTTTGATCCCAAATTAACATTAAAAGAAAAAGTTTTGATTATGTCTGGATATGTAATCTGAGGGTAAGGATGACTAAATTGATTCTCTAATTTAAAGTGTTCCTAAGGGAAATGTACATATTTTTGAAATTTAAAACCTGAACATGAAAACCAGGTAAAATTTGCTATCTTGTACACAGCTAAAGGACAGCAAAGACCTCTTTGCTAAGCATTGGTAGAAAGGATTCTGTATACATGAAATTTATGTCAATTTGCACTGTATATATGACTTGGGAACATTATTTCCAACTACTTAATTTTTATAAAGTTCCATTAATCTATTAT
Source organism: Piliocolobus tephrosceles (assembly GCF_002776525.5). Taxonomy (NCBI): domain Eukaryota; kingdom Metazoa; phylum Chordata; class Mammalia; order Primates; family Cercopithecidae; genus Piliocolobus; species Piliocolobus tephrosceles. The sequence goes on from NC_045447.1 coordinate 70,989,089, forward strand.
GTTTTTGTTGTTGCCTGTGCTACTGGGGTCATGTTTAATTAAAAAAAAAGTGTAAAACCCAAGGTTGTAAACATCTGCCCCGTTTTCTTCTAAGAGTTTTATATTATCAGCTCTTAAATACAGTAGCTGTCATCACCCTCTTATTTGCAGTTTTATGTTCTGTGGTTTCAGTTACCCCTAGTCAACTGTGGTCTGAAAATATTATGCATGAATATAGTACAATGAAACATTTTGAGAGAAAGAGAGACAGACCACATTCACATAACTTTTATTACAGTGCATTGTTACAATTGCACTATTTTATTATTATTTGTTGTTGATTTCTTCCTAACTTATGTATTAAACATATATATGTGTGTGTATATGTATACACACACACACACACACACACACACACACACCCATTGTATATACAGTTACAGGGTTTGGTACTGTCCACAGTTTCAACCGTTGGCTGGGGTCTTGAAATGTAGCTTCAACAGATAAGGGGAAATGACTCTATTTCAATCAATTTGAATTAATTTTTGTATATGGTATAATGGTCCCAACTTCATATTTTGCATGTGCGTATTCAGTTTTTCTAGTACTACTTGTTGCAGAAACTGTTCTTTTTCCATTAAATAATCTTGGTACCCTTGTGAAATTCAACTGACCTTTACTTTTTTTTAATTTAAATTTTATTGATAGAGTCTTGCTCTGTCATCCAGGCTAGAGTACTGTGGCATGATCCATGGCTCACTGCAGTCTTGACCTCCCAGGCTCATGTGATCCTCCTACCTTAGCCTAAGGAGTAACTGGGACTACAGGCATGCACCCCGATGCCTGGCAAGTTTTAAATTTTTTGTAGAGATAGGGTCTTGCCATGTTGACCAGACTGGTCTTAAAATTCTGGGTTCAAGTGATGGTCCTACCATGACCTCCTAAAGTGTTGGAATTGCAGGTGTGAGCCACCGTGTCTGGATTATTCAATTTACTGCTTATATAAGAGTTTATTATTGGGTTCTCAATTCTATTTCATTAGCCTATATGTCTATCCTTATGCCAGAGCCATAGTGTTTGATTACTATAGATTTATAGTACATTTTAAAATAAAAAATGTGAATTCTCCAACGTTTTTCCCTGATACTGTTTTGCTTATTCAGGATGCATTGAAATAGCATATAAATTTTGTAATGGGTTTCTACATTTCTAAAAAAAAGGCCATTGAAATTTTGATAGGGATTGCATTGACACTGTATATTGTTTTGAGTGGAAGCGTCATTTTAACAGTATTAAGTCTTCTAATCCATGGACGTAAGAAATTTTCCCACATTTATACATCTATATTCAGAAAATCTATTGGCCTATTATCTTGTTTTCATGCAGTGTCTTTGTAGCTGGCCTCATACAATGATTTCAAAAGTATTTTGTCACTCTCCATTTCTTTTGAAAGAGTTTGGGAAGAGTGTTGTTAATTATTTAAATGTTTGATATGACTTATTGGTGAAGCTGTCTATTCCTGAGTTTGTCTATATTGGGAGTTTTTTTGTTTTGTTTTGTTTTAGAGCGCCAAATAGTCTCTCTTCCTCCTCTTCTCTTGAGGGTTAAAATTACAGAACTAGTTGGGAAGCAAAACGGTATAAAGACTACCACTGGCTTTGGAGTCTGACAAGCCCAGGTTCAAAACTTTGTGACCTAATATTTGTGTTTTTTTCCATTGACAACCAATAAAGGTAAATATTTATAAGGTACTATGTGATATTTTAATATATATATATTATGGAATGATTAAATCAAACTAACATATTCATTGCCTCACATACTTACTTTTTGTCATATGAACATTTAAAATATACTCTTTTAGCAATTTTGAAATTTATTATTATTAGCTAAACATTATTGACCATATTAACCATGTCATGCAATAGATCTCAAAAGCTTATTCCTCCTGTCTAACTGAAACTTTGTACCCTTCAACCAACATACCCCTATCTGTTCATCCTCTACTCTCTGGTAACATCATTCTACTCTTTACTTACATGACTTTTTAAACTACTGATTCAACTCCCTTACTTGTTATAGTTCTTTTGAGATTTTCCACTTTTTCTTGAGTTAGTTTAGTAATTTATGTGTTTCTAGAAGTTTATTCTATCTAGGTTATCCAATCTGTTGGTATGCAGTTGTTCATAGTATTCTTTTATAATTTGTTACATCTGTAAAGTCAGTAGTGTCATTTTTCATTTCTGATTTTTATAACTTGAGACATCACTTTCCTTGGGAGGAGAGTGGTTGGGTTCAGGCAATGGCAGGTTTTTAACTGGACTTCAGATCCCTCTAATGCCAGAGACTGATATTTGGGAAGGTGATTATCTGTTAGCCAGAGACTTCACTTAGAGGACAACAGTCCTTCCACATTTTGTGGGGTATATAAAGTTAAATTATTTCCCTTGGTGAACTTGGTGGCCACTGGTACCAGCAAAGCCACGGCTGCAACTGCTTGGAAACAGCCTGGTGATCCTTTAACGACCAAATCAAGCTCCACGCTTGAGTAACCTACTGGCTGTTGAGCTTGACCTAGCGCCTGAGTCAAAATTCCCAGAGCCATTTCCTTCCTTCTTGATAGAGAGAGACTGAATGCCTTCTCTATGGGAAGAATAAGGCCTGGTAACTTAAGCAAGGCTTATTTTAACTGGTTAAAGGTGTTTTAAGCCTCAGGTTCCCAAGTCAAATAGTGAGTTTAGCGGCTTGAGTTTATTTTATGAGTTGATACAAAGAGCAATCTATCTCACACTGCCCAGGTATCCATAGTCCGCAAAATCTAGTAATGCCTAAGAATCCCTTCAGTTGTTTAAGGTTTTTGGTAAAGGAAAAGGAGGAAATAGGCCTAATATTTTTCTCACCTAGTGATCTGGTCCCTTCTGATAAGGCTAGACCTAGATATTTTACTGAAGTCTGGGAAAGCTGAGCCTTAGATTTTGAAACCCTAGATCTCCTTTCAGCTAAGAAATTGAGGAGAGCCTCAGTGCCTTCCTAAGACTTCCTCAGTTGGGGTACAGAGGAGAATGTTACCTACATACTGCAAAGCTTCAACATGAGGGTGAGAAAAATCAGAGACGAGGAATAAGCATGTCCGAAAGAACAGGCCCTGTTTTTGCAACTTTCTTCTGATCTCTGGGGCTGCCTGAGTAATAAACTTGTCGTTTAAGATTAGATGTCCTTCAGTTGAATTGGGAGACAAGGCAGTGTGTTTCACTAAAGCTTCTCTAAGCCTTTCTGAAAAGCCTGAAGGATTTTTATCTAGTTTTTGATCTATCATGGAAATCTTGGAGTAGTTAATAGGCTTGGCTCCAGTCTTTTGCAAGCCTTCCAACGTATACATTTAAAAGAGTTTTTTCCATTCTCCAACACTATCATCATGGTCACATTTAGGGTCCTCCAAGGGCACAGCTACTCTCCCAATTGGATAAGGCTCTTTCCCTTCCCTGGCACTTTGTATAAGACACAAAGTTCAAAGCTCTTTCCCTTCCCTGGCACTCTGTATGAGACACAAAGTTCGTCACCAATTTTCTCCACTGTTTGCAGGGCTGACTGTTTCTCAGTAGCAGTTAGGGTTTGATTTAAGAGTAACATAATATCCTTCCAGGAGAGTTTAAATACTTGTGTTAAATCCTGGAAGGTCGCTATATGTGAGCGAAGATGGGGCTTGCCCAGAGAAAACTTCAGGGTCTGAGGATTAATGGAGATCCAGGCTGCAATTGAAGAGAATGCAAATTTGAAAATATGTTGTTACCCACCTGGAAAAAGAGTAAAGAGAAAGCACCCCTTAGTCTCTTTTATCCTTTCAGAGTTACCCAGGGTGGAGAAAAAGATAGAAAGGGTTTCTACTTTCTCCTTTTTCTTCTGGTCTCCTCTGAGTTCCAGCAACTGTCATAGGTGCTGTCCATGGATGCAAGCATCAGCTTCACCCATGGATCCAGAAGAGCTAGTTAGCAGTAGTAGTCATGCCCTAGCGCTCCACCTGTCTCTGGGTCTCTCAGACTTACTTGACCCAAAAGGCTTCCAGGTTACCTGAGGGGCCCAAGAGATACTATGCAGTAATTGGATTTGGTGAAGAAAATCCAATTTAATGAAGAAATGTCCTGACTCTATCTGGCTTCTCTTACTGTGACCCCAGTGAAGCACTGAATTCCCAGAGAATGAGATGAATTGACTTCTAAGCATAAAATCCACCTTTTGTTTAAATGCCAATGTAGCTGGATGCAGAGGAGGTGTCTCAAAAGTACATAAGGATTTAATGGCTGTCTTCCCTTCAATGGGAACATTACTGGGCTAGAATTTGTCTCTCAAGGGAAGCTTCCTCCTGACTGTTCAAAGTGGAGTTTTTCTGTTTACAAATAGGGCATGGGGTCTGACCAGAGAGAATGGAGTTGAGGAAATAGAGGTTTTGGGCTAAGGGCCAATAGGACCACCCACAGAGAAAATCCCATTTCACTAGAAGGTGTAGGAGGAACTAAAATATTAGGTAAAAACTCTGACTCCAAATTATTTTCAGGCAAAGGTTAAAGAAAGAGGTGTGGGGCTTGGTGGGCTGTTTCCATAATATGCCTCTTAGCAGGAAAAAAATGATTTGCCTCATAGAGGAACTGTTTTAATTCATTTGGCAGTGCTGCACTCTTACATGGAGGAAAACACAATCCAAATGGAGAGTAGGATATTCATTTGGGATGAAATACTCCTCTATACAGTGCCATGAATGACTATCACTGAGAGATTAAAATAAAAGCCCTTACTAGGTGAAAGTCTAGGCTAAAACGTTGAAATACCCCCATCTCAAGAAAATCATAGAAGCAGCAATTATTTGAGTTACATTCCTGATTACTAAGAAACTTTCTAAATGATCCCAAAAAGATTATCTCCACAGGTTGCAAAAACTCCCCCAATATAGCATAAAGAAGGGATAAGAGACATGATAGCGACAAAAAAGAAGAACAGAGAATGTGATAGGAAAGTCTAGAAATCCTGGTGCTGACACCTGATGACTGTTGGAGACCTGAATTAGTCCAGGGGCCTTCAGGTAACACTGAGGTGTGGCATTAGCTAGATGCCTTCGGTTTCCCCAGGACCTCCTTCTAACCCCACGTGAAGGACCTGTCTTAACTGTCCTTTTTTTTTTTTCTCCTGTCTCAATAGAGCATAAATTTACATCATCAAACCTATTTTATATATTTTTTCTTGAGTAGAACTAGTAACAAGACTATATATATGAGAAGCTGCAAATCCCATTGTAAACTATTTAAGCTCAAAACGTAAGTCTGAAATACATTTTCTATCATGTTCTTCAATGCACTTTTTAAATTTAATTTTTATTTAGAGAAAGTAACAGTTGCTTATATCAGTGAATATTTCCATGAGTTTTTATAAACACCTACAATTGTCTAATCACCACACACTCAAGATGAAAAAAAAAAAAAAAAAAAAAAAAAAAAAACCATACCACATCGAAGAAATTTAATCTTGAAACCACTTTATACAGTCAGCTCTTCCCACTTTTCCACATACACAACCAACTTTGGGAATGACTTATCTATTTCTGTTCATAAAAATTTGCCTTTTACAAAATGTCATATAAATGGAATGTTGCCTTTTGAATCCTGCTTTCTTTACTTCACATAATACATTTGAGATTAATCCATGTGTTACATCTATTAGCAGTATTTTTTTTACTGCTAAGCAGCATTCATTGTATAATGAATGTATCATTGATTGCACACTCATTTACCAGCTAAAGAACATTTACATTGTTTCTCATTATTGGTTATTAAAAATAAAGCCAGTATAAATATTTACATACAGATGTTTGTGGTTGCATAAGTTTTCATTTATCTAAACACCCAAGAGTGGATTACTTGGTCATAACATAAGTGAATGTTTGAATATCTAAGAAATTCTTAATATGTTTTCCAAAGTGGTTGTAGCATAATATGAGAATACCAGTCACTTTGAATCCTTACAAGCATTTGAATTTTTCATTGTAGTTATAAGTAGCATTGTTCTGATGACTAATTATGTTAGGCATGTTTACATGTGCTTAATAGCCATATATATTGGCTTTAATAAAGTATCTGTTCAAATATCTTGCCCTTTTCTAATGAACTTGCTATTTTTCTATTACTGAGTTTTAGAATTTTTACACACACACACATAAAACAAAAAGAAAATATACATATTTATTCTTTTCCTTCTTTTTCTGGATCTAAGTCCTTGGTCATAATAATAATTTGGAAATATTTTCTCCAATGTTTGCTTACATGATCTTTATAGTACCTTTCACAGAGCAGGAGAATTTAAATTTCATGAAGTCAAATTTATTAATATATTATTAATATTATTTTATAAAACTATTATTTTCTAAGATACTACATTATGCTTTTGGTGTAGTATATAATAAATATTTCCTAGTATAATATAATAAAAATATTTCTTTAGCATTTTTTCTATAAGTTATATAGTTTTAACTTCTTTATTTAGATTATTCATTTCATGTTAACTTTTATGTAAAAGATATGACTTAAAGTTAATTTATTTACGTGTGTGTTCAATTGTTCCAGGAAAATTTCCTTTTAAGACTATAATTACTTTATAGAATAGCCAAAATTTAATTAACCATTTAAGTATTACTATAATTCTATAGTCTCTATTCTGTTCTACTTATCAAAGTATCAGTCCTTTCTCTAATAACCAATTCTGTTGATTGCTCTAGATTGATACTGAGTCTTGAAATCAGACAGTGCAAGTCCTTGTATTTCCTAATGCACTTGTATTTCCTAATATTTTTTGTTTTCCTAATTTTAAATTTTTGGGGTACATAACAGGTATATATAACTATACAATATATGAGATATTTTTATGCAGGCATACAATGTGCAATGGCCATATCATGTTAAATGGGATATCCATTACCTCAAACTTTTATCATTTATTTATGTAATGAACATTCCAATTATACTCTTATTTTTAAAAAAATTATACTATAAATTATTGTTGACTATGTCAACCCTTTTATGCTATAAAATACTAGAACTCATTCACTTTATCTAACTATTTTTATACCTATTTTATACATTTTATACCTATATTTTTATACCTATTTATACCTATATATTTTTATACCTACCCCTTCTTCCAACACCCACGACTCTTCCCAGCCTTTAGTAACTGTCACTCTACATCTCCATGAGTTAAATTGTTTTAATTTTTAGCTCCCACAAATGAATAAGAACACATGAAATGCATCTTGGTTTATTTTACTTAAAATGATGTCCTCTAGTTCCATCAACATTGTTGTGGATGACAGCATTCAGCTTGTTTTCATGGCTGAATAGTACAGCGTTGTGTATACATATCACATTATCTTTCTCCATTAATCTGTTGATGGACACTTAGGTTGTTTTCAAATCTTGAATATTTTGAATAGTGCTACCAAAAAACATGAGAGTGCAAATATCTCATTGATATACCGATTTTTCATCTTTTGAGTATATACCTGGCAATAGGATTGCTGAAATGTATGGTAGTTCTATTTTTCATTTTTCAGTGAGCATCCATGCTGTTCTCCATGGTGACTGTACTGATTCACATTCCCACCAACAGTGTATAAGGGTTCCCTTTTCTCCACATCCTCATCAGCATTTGTTGTTACTCGTCTTTGAATAAAAGTCATTTTAACTGGGATGAGGTACTGAAACTGCCTTTGCAAAAATTATAATGGAGGAAATTATGACAGTGAACAAAATCAGACTTAACTGACTCCATCTTGCTTCTAATCTTTAAGGTGTCCTTGTTTATTCCTGGGTATAGGCCAAACTAACCTTGGGAAGATATTTAGTTTATGGTTTGACTCTGAAACAATATTGATTAATAACCCTTTCCTGAAAAGACCTTCTGCCTTGGGACCAGTCTGCCTTTGTAGACTAACAAATTAGCTACAAGAGTAGAAATCATGGTAAGGGGGTTATGTAGCTTCTGGATGCAAGAGTCTGAACCTCCCCAAACTGCTCCTGGGGATAATACCACTATTGGAAAACGTAAAATCAGTGCTTAAGATATTTTGGAAACACTGCACTCGGTGCATCAGCTGACTCCACCTAGATCCATAATCTGGCACAAACCAGTTCTGCAATTCCATCTAGGAACAGAAGACAGCAAGATAACCTTTGATGTGCTATGATTCCATCTCCAACCTGACCAATCAGCATTCCTCACTTCCCAAGCCCCTACCCACCAGATTATCTTTAAAAAACTTCCCCAAATGCTCCAGAAGACTGATTTGAGTAATAATAAAACTACAGTCTCCTGCACAGCTGGCTCTGCAAATTACTTTTTCTCCCTTGCAATTCCCCTGTCCTGATAAGCTAGTTTGGTCTAGGCAGCAGGCAAGGTGAACCCATGGGGTAGTTATACTGATACCTCATTGTAGTTTTGATTTGCATTTCTTTGATAATCAATAATGTTGAGCATACTTTCATATGTCTGTTTACCCTACGTTTATCTTCTTTTGAGACATGTCTATAGAGAAATGCTCATTTCTTGGGTTAGATTGTTAGTTATTTTTGTATTGAGTTGTTTGAGCTCCCTATATATTCTGGTTATTAATCCCGTTTAAGATGAGTAGTTTTCAAATATTTGAAAAATTATACTTCAAAACGTATCATATGTTTGTTATTAAATTCTATTCTCATTAGTTATTTTTAAGTTTTTTTCCCTACATTTTAGACTATTCCTGCTTATTCCTTTGAATCAACTAGTGATTTTCTCCTGCTGCTCAGAAGAAACAAAAAAGCATGTGTAATGAAAACAACAACAACAACAAAACTGGATCAATATTCTAGTATTGGTTAATTATCTTGCAAATCCTGCCAGGTAATAAGAGTAAATAGTAAATATGATACCCACAACCCAGAAGTTTTTTTTTTGTTTTTTTTTTTTTTTTTTTTTTTTGAGACGGAGTCTGGCTCTGTCGCCCAAGCTGGAGTGCAGTGGCCGGATCTCAGCTCACTCACTGCAAGCTCCGCCTCCCGGGTTCACACCATTCTCCTGCCTCAGCCTCCCGAGTAGCTGGGACTACAGGCACCTGCCACCTCGCCCGGCTAGTTTTTTGCATTTTTTAGTAGAGACGGGGTTTCACCGTGTTAGCCAGGATGGTCTCGATCTCCTGACCTTGTGATCCGCCTCCCTCGGCCTCCCAAAGTGCTGGGATTACAGGCTTGAGCCACCGCGCCCGGCCAACCCAGAAGTTTTTTTTGGGGAAAATAAAACCAATGGAGATAACCAAAGCCAAGCCCATGCACCCAAATCTTAACAGACATAACTACAGCCACAAGTTATCGAACCGTGTCAGCAGCCTTGGAATTTTTAAAGCGTCGTTAACCCCAGCCTTGTTTCGTTTTAACACCTTTTCTCTTATAACCCAAATTGTTTCTTTTTGCCTAGAGCCTATCACCCTCCAAATAGTGACACAAATGGAACCACGCATGGATGTGCTCTTCTTAAGAGGACCCTTAGATTGACCCCAGGAGAAATCTAAGCTGCTGTCCCCCATATAATGTCCTCTCCAGCATGAAGTAGCCAGAATGATCAATGCTTCACATCCCTAACTGCACTTATGGTTTTCATTCCTGGGAAATGCGGAATGAGATGGGGGGAAAAAAAGTTGACAGACAGTTAAGACAGGTTCTTGGTAGAATTCTTTTAAACATAAAAACAGCCTGAAAAATCAAGCTGCAGCTACACAGATAAGGGAGCAAAACCAAACATAGAAACACCTTTGTTCTTTGGGTAACCAGCGGGCTCCTGGAAAAAAAAGTTTCCTTCCCTTCTACAGACATGTACAGATACGTGGTGGACTTCCTGGGAACTTCCATGAGAGGGAAGCTTGTCTGAGACTTGCCTGAAGCTGCACAGATAAGGGCAGTTACACGGATAGGTAAAATTTCTTATAAAAACCTTTGCATTCAACTGTAAAAACGGGAACCCTCTCGGACCCCCTCTCCACTGCAGAGAGCTTTGTTCTTTTGCTTAGTAAACTTTCACTCCAACCTCACCCTTGGTGTCCATGCTCCTTAATTTTCTTGCTCATGAGACAAAGAGCTCAAATAACACCTCAGACAATGAGACTGCTTCATTGACCCTCATGAGACAAAGAGCTCAAATAATACCTCAGACAATGAGACTGCTTCATTGACCCTAGATGGCTTCAATATCAAAAAGATAATAAAATAAAACAGGCCAGGTGTGATGGCTTATGCCTGTAATCCCGGAATTTTGGGAAGCTGAGGCGGGCAGACCACTTGAGGCCAGGAGTTCAAGATCAGCCTGGCCAACATGGTGAAACCCCATCTCTATGAAAAATTAATTAATTAATTAATTAATTAATTAATAATTGGGTGTGATGGTGTGCACCTGTAATCCCATTGACTCATGGGGCTGAGGCAGAAGAATTGCTTGAAACCAGGAGGTGGAGGTTACAGTGAGCCGATATCACACCACTACACTCCAGTCTGGGCACAGAGTAAGACTCCATCTCAAAAATTAAAAAAAAAGAAAAGAAAACAAATAAAAACAAACAAACAAAAATTCTCATCCCTAACTCATGCTGCCTTGAGCATGAATCCTCTAGTATAAAGTAGCTTACTTTTTCCTTCTACTTGCCCAAACTGTACTTGTTCTTAAAGGCAAAGTTCAAGCCTCAACTTCCAAAGCTTCTTCAAAATGCACAGAGTCCTGTCTTTAATGTATTACTTCTATTATATTCTGCAGCACTCTTTTGGAATGAACCCAGTTTAATTCTACTTTGTAAATTTTTTTTAGCTCTCCACCTTCTCTTCTGTCAATCCAGTTTGTATCATTTGTTACCGAATAGTGTCTGTCATGTGTAGATGTTCAATAAATATGTTAAATAAGGGAATAAAACATTAATGAATGATATGTTTTTAATTCCCAAGTTAATGCTAACTTGCATGAGGCTAATTAAATTAAGCATGCCTAGTATCTGGCTTTAAAAAGACATGTGATCATCCAAGCAGAAAATCTGTGAAGCCCTCATCATCATCTCTCATCTCTCCATCTTCTTTGATCTAAAGCATAGTTAAACTGGATTACTATGAAAACAGTGGGATTGACCCCTTCCCTACAGTTATTCCTTTGGATTCACCATATAGAGTACTTTGTGATAATCAGAAATTCTACATCAGAATTTTGTCATAGAATATTTGCTTTTGGTTACCTAATATGGGGAACAATTTCACAATGCCTAATTGTATCATTTTTCAATGACTACTTTTGCCCTATTACTTTGGAAAAGTTTGTTATTTCAATTGCATGTAAATAATTTGAATTCTATGTTCTACTGAACCTCACTCATTGTATGGTGAGATTCCTTCTTTCCAATTACTTTGTTTGTATAGCAGAGTTGCATTTCTTTTGTAGGCATGTTTCGGTAATGGTCTTGAAGAGCCACATAATTCAGAAAATATTGAGCATTTAGTTTAATAAAACATTTAAACATCAGTGATTTAAAATCAAAATATCAGGTTCCAAAATCAGAGCCAGCACCAAGGTAGTGAAGTAAGAAGTCATTTAAACTTGCTAAGATTCAGTTCCTTTTATATAATGTGGACAAGACTAAGAACTGCTTTTTAGGTTAACTTTCAAGATTATGATCAGTAATGAAAACTCTTGCTAGTAGTTAGTATTAGAAGTGATGACAACAGTTTTATTTGTATCACTGTCATAATTATCATGTTTAAAAATATTAATATAATTTAATATTTAATATTATGAAATACCATAAAATACTTGTGTCACCTTCCTATCATAGGAGAATGGGTGTAGAGGCTTGTAGTGTAGGAAGAATACTTCTTATAATTAGGCCTAATAGTTATTAGATAATGAAGGATTCATTCTCTTAAGTATTTAATTCTTGATACCAGTCTCTATTTTATACCTAGTTGACGCAAAAAATTAATATATGATGACAATAGCAGCAGATAATATTGGATAACATATGTGTTTATCTGAAGAATGGGTTTTTCCAGTAAACTCTTTGACAGACCTCAGGTAAATTTCTCACTTTTCTATTAGTGACTGAGCTCCCCATATATCTGCTAAATTAACAGCACCCTAATAGAGTTTCTGACTTTTCCAAGGTGAATGGTGATAGCTTACATTGCAATGTCTCTGTTTTTACCCTCAGCTGAAGGCAACACAGATCTTATTAAGATCAGAACTACAAAAAGAGAAAAAATAATCAAGCTCTGGAACAATATATATATATATATCTCCCTATCTAATCTCTTCTGGTTTTTTTTGGCTTCATTCATTCAACCTCATTCTGCCATTGGCATTGACTTGTATTCTGAGTTTTGTTATAGTAGTGACCTCCAACTAAAATATGTTTGATAAAGATAATTTTATTTTTGTTGATTTTCTTTAATACATCTATTTGGCTATACAGAATATCTTAAAATTACCTCTGGAAAAATAAAATATTTACTTACATGACAACTACATTAAATATACTTTTTATGCTTATATTTTGAATAATTTATTAATTCATTCATTTGGTAAATGTCTCCAGAAATAATACATCACTTTGCTCAATGGTTTCAACTTTCATATGTTGAAAAAGAAAAAAAGGCAGGCATTCAGTATGGATGCCTGTATTATGGGATTTTTCAGTATATTCTTTATGTATGAAGTTCAAATGAATTTATTTTAAATATAGCAACAGCATGTGATGCTAAGAGTCACCTCCTTCTATTATGCTGTAAGTGTACACCATTATAAATATAAATACAGTTAAGACTTTCACTATTAGAAAAACATGTCTCAGTCAAGATAATCATATTAAAAATATTTTGAATTAGAGAGGTAAATTAGTAATTTCTTGCTTTTTTCCAAAAAATTCAACTGATGTGCAGATGTGTAGGAAGAAGCCACTTATGTACATGCTTATGGGTTTGCATTACACACACACACACAGACAAAGTTTTTAGTCACTGTTTGCTGCATGACAAACCACCCTAAAACACAGAGCCTTAAAACAATGACGTTTTATTTGCTCATGATTCCATTGGTTAATCATTTGGACTGGGTTCAGTTCAGTCATTCTGCTGATCTCACTTGTGCTCACTCCCAATTCTGGGTGATCCAAGATGACCTCACTTTCAAACTTATTGATTGTGCTACCTGTAGGCTGGAATTCTCTTGCCATAAGGTCTCTCATCTTCATAGAAGCTAGTCTGAGTTTCTTTGCATTTCAATTTCAGAATATCAAGATAGGCAAGCAGTAGCTGCAATACCTCTTAGACATTGCACAGTGTCACATCTGCTATATTCGTCAAAGCAATCCAACCACAAGACCAACCTAAATTCAATGGGAAGGGGAGATGGACTCTATCTCTTGTAGTCTAGTAACATTACAAATGGCAATTCTGATTCCCAGTGTAGTATTATATTTAAGATACCATGGGAATAGCTATCCAGTCTTGTCCATATACAATGTGTCATATACTCGGCCTTATTTTTTTGCTTTGTTTTGTTTTGTTTGAGACAGGATCTAGTTCCATCACCCAGGCTGGAGTGCAGTAGTGTGAACATGGCTCACATGGCTCCTACACCTCAGCCTTCCAGACTCCAGCCACCCTCCTGCCTCAGTCTCCTAAGTAGCTGGGACTACAGGAATGCATCTCCACATCCAGCTAATTTTTGTATTTTTTGTAGAGACGGGGTTTTGCCATGTTGCCTAGGCTGGTCTTAAACTCCTGGGCTGAAGCAATGTGCTTGCCTTGGCCTCCCAAAGTGTTGGGATTACAGCTGATGTCTTATATTTAGCATTTTATTTTACTATACAATTGCACCCTATGGTTAAACAACGTTATTCTGATTATACAGATAAGAAAAGTCAGATTCAATGAAGTTACCTAACAAAGTTAACATAAGACAGCTTTGGAATGAAAATACAAATTTTTCCAATGCCAAAGTTCAAGCCCTTAACTTCTAGACTATACTGCCTGATGGGCCACTTTGCTTGATTTTCCAAAAGAGAGAAAAAGAAGCCATAAAAGATAGTTTAAGATTCAGCCAGCACAAAACTGAAAATTTCTCCTCCCCTCCCCAACAGATACCCTGTTTACAGTAGGACTGATTTAGGAATATCTGCTCTAGCACTTAAAGGCTCACTATTAAATTTTTTACTCATTTAGTTTTATTTTCCAAAATGTTTATCATACACCTTAGCTCTCATAATTCTGACCAATATTCTCCCTGACATATAAATAAATATAAATCTATGGCTATAATTTAGATTATGACTAGAATTTGATTCCCACTTTTGGTTTGGCAACATAAATTTCACATTTCATTGAAAATTTCAAGATTTCCTTTTTATAAGCTTAGTATCTTCCCTTTAATGTAGTATATAGGTATCTTTCAGAAGATGTTTTGCCTGAAATTCTTCTTAATTTTGAAGAATTAAAATCTTATTTTACTAGTTGCATTGCTGAATGATGCAGTTTTTATATGAGGATTTACATTTTTAAATATGACTCATATAAGTATATAATTGTTTTTTAATGCCCACTTATTACTAGATAAACATGCTTTATTCTTTGTAATGTAAATGCTATAAACAGTGTGAGATGGTGAGAAATAGCTGTGTCTCACTTCAGAGGTCAGGTTAGACAGGGTAGAAACTGCCCCCCGGGAGCAATCTACTATAATGCTATCTTTGGGTTTGGAGTGTTTTCAGAGTCATTTTTCTCAAGGTACTCCAAAAAAATAGGTACAACCAAGGAGACTGAATGAATGTGCACACTGAATGGAAGCTGCTACCCCACATCCTCTTCTGATAAATATTGAATACTTTATCTTATTTGGTCACAGATGACTGGAACAAGATTTGATTCTTGAGTCATTAGCAGTTCTCTGTAACATGCCCAGAGGATTTTAATATAACCTGGAATGGAAGTACTACCTATTTAAATCTCTTGAAATTGGTTAATGAAAAACCAAATGAATGAAACAGTTTTTAGGAGTAGCTTGAACAAGAAATGAGAGGGAGTCAGTAATTGGTAGTGGGAACAGAGGATAAATGTCACACATAGACAGGACAGAATCCGGAACTCCTGTGTGAGCAGAAATTTGAAGTTGATGGCAGACATCATAGAAAATCTCAGAATAGCTAAATCATCAACATTTCACATTAGAATGGGAAACAAAGTGTGTTTACTGCTGGACTGGCAAATAAAGTATATCACTAGAGCTGTTTTAGATTTTACATTCCTCCTTTCCCACAAGCCTGACCTTCAGGCAATTGCAACTATTTTCTTTCCTGTCTAGATTTTTCAATTCACAAAACCTCTACAATGAATCCTAGTAATTACCATCTGTGCAAAGTAAAAGTGCTTGCCTGGCATCAGAGCCAATAGAGACTAGATTACGTGTCAGGTGAAAGGGATGGATATTAACCGTGCAAGGTCTATGGTTAAACAGAGTTTGAGAGAGGGCATTTAAGCACAAGTTTCAAAACACGTTATATAAATGATCAGTTCAATAGCACTAATTACACAATATTAATTTTTTGCCAAGCTTACAGCAGCTTCTGAAATAAAGAGGCAAGATAGTTTCTAAAAGACATTACAAAACTCTAGACAACTATTAGCTTGAACATTGATCTAAACTCACTTTAAGCTTTCCTATCAAATGTAACCCTAGTAAAAATGTAATTTACTAATATTCATTTTACAACACGAAATGTTATTTTTCAAAAGATAGCAGTTTAATATGCCTGATGTGTGTTAAATTTTTAACCACAAAATAGTATATTTAAAATTCAGAGACTGGGCACAGTGGCTCACACCTATAATCCCAGCCATTTGGGAGGCTGAGGCAGGCAGATCGCTTGAGCTCAGGAGTTTGAGACCCGTTTGAGCAATACAGCGAGACCCAATTTCTACCAAAAATAAAAACATTAGCCAGACGTGGTGGCATGTGTCTGTCGTCCTAGCTACTAGAGAGGCTGAAGTGGGAGGATCACTAGAGCCTGGGAAGTCAAGATTGCAGTAAGCCAAGATTGTGCCACAGCACTCCAGCCTGGGTGACAAAGAGAGACCCTGTCTCAAAAAATAAGACAAATAAATAAAAAATTTAAAAAATAAATAACATTCAGAAATATCCAATAGTACACATTAAATTCAGTGTGTAAAATGCAATGCTGTTTACTCTAATATTTAGAAAATTTTCTTAATTATATTTAATTTTTAAGATGAAAATTTTCTTAATTATATTTAATTTTTAAGATGTGATAAATTGTTAAATTAAGAAGCAGAGTAAATGAATTAAGGCAGTTTTATATTACTATTTTAACTACCATGTAAAGTTTCTGAAATTATATTTTCTCCTATATGGTTTGTCAGAAAAAAGTTACATTTCACATTCATTATGTGAAAACCTATGTAAAAACTGACAGTTCAGCATGTAAATTTCAATGTAACCCATATGTGAGTTGTTGTAAAACGAGGAATAAATGTGATTGAAGCACTGCTGTAACAGCTGCATATATCATCTTCTTTATCTTGATTGTTGTTGATTTACAGGTTTATCAGAAAAGCTAGTTTTCAAAGCCGTGTAGAAATTGGTAAATAATAGTCTATTATTCCTTTCCTTTCTCTTTCATTTTTATGTACTCATAGTTCCACTTTACTAATAATTCCAAAGAGTGTGTTTCTACAGGTCACTGAATGAATACACAATTTAAGTTGATGTTCAATAAACTAAGAATGATGGGACAAATACACTCTAGCTTTTTTTTTTTTTGGTTAAAACTCAGTTGATAAAAATATTTTAAAGACTGATCTTTAGGTTCTATTCTATATATTTCACAAATATCTTTAGTTAATATCAGCACAATAGATAATAAACATTTACTTTAGTAAAAAATAGTTTTAAAATGTGCTTTATTTTGAACAAAATGGCAGAAGATAATTCCTCTTAATGGTAAAAATTATGTTTATTTCTATTCTGATAATGATCAATTTAATAAATATGAATGGACCCCTATTAAGAGTCAGTTGAAAGCATGGCAATGTAACACATCTGTCCCTATGATTCCTCCAAATATACCTTCTCCTGGGAGTGAGATAAAAACATGGGGTGTCATTACAATGTATTTGTTTAACAATTATGGAGCATTTTTGTGCATACATTGCTAAATACAAGAAATTAAAGAGTTAAATACATTGTCCCTGCCGTCATAAAACAGCGCTGGTGGTGGAAACTGCTCACCTCCCCTAACACACTTTCATTAGCCTTAAGCCATGAACATGAAGAAAGCTGCCCTTGATTTCAGAAAAGCAGATGCTGTATTTTTCTAGAACTTTTCTTAGTTTAACTGTTTTGGAAATTAGGAGGAATTACTCCCTCAGTTCAAGGCTATCTAGATGAGTACAGAGTTTAAAGTTCAGAAAAAAGCAGATAAGATTCGTCTAATAAGAGGGAGAGATACATTAAAAATCATTTTGATGCAGAAAATAGCTTTAAAATATGTGATTTCACACAATCCATTTGGAGAAAAAAAGATGATATATCTTTATGGAAATCTATAGATAGAAAGAGAGAAGCAGAGGCACTCATTAAATTCTACTTTAAATATTTGAGAGTTGAGGGGTAAAGATAATGGAAATTATTTTGGAGAATAGAGAACAGACTTCAGATACATTTGTAAGCAGAACTGTAATATATTGGTAACATACTGGATGCTAAGGATTTATGTAGAGAAGACTGACTCGTAGGTAATTTTGATATGTCTATCTTGAAGAAGTTGCAGTTGGTAGTGTCAATTACTTTGATAAGAAATCGATCAGAAAAAATGAAATGTACATACTTATGAAAGGAAAGGCAAAATAAGAAAAAGTTATAGAAAAATATGAGATAGCTTCATGTGCAGATGTAGACAGGAATTTTTTAAATATGTTTGAGGTATTCAAGGACAACTAGCTTGAGATAACAGTAACAATAAGCAATATGAAGTAATAAAATAATCTTAAAATCATGGTTTGATTTGGAGGTACTGATTTTTAAATTCATTAAGAAAAAGGTAGTAGTTGAAGCCATATACACTGATACCATGTATCAGGAAGAATAAATGCAGTGAAGAGAGCAAGGATCTTGGGTTGGAAATTGAGGGACACTTACATAAGGAAGATGAATCTATAAATATTGAGCACTCCAAGTGGGTGAAATAATCCCCAAGTAGAACAGCATTGCAAATGCCAAAAAAGAAAAGTGCTTCAAAGAGGGAGTAGTCAACAGTGTCATATGCTGGAGAAAGATTAAACAGCATGACCATAAAAAATAGTGTTAAAATGACATGTAGAAGTCAATTGTGACTTCAGTTATACACAAGTTATTCTAGCTTGACAAGTAAGTGGATATGGAGCAAAATCTATTTACCAATCAGCGAATACAGAGAGAAGAGAGACAACTGGAATTCAAGCAAACAACAACAACAAACAGAAAAACAGAAACCTTCAAGGAAGAATAATGAAACTCTAAAATACATAGCAGATTTATGTGCTCTTAATTTATGAAATGATCCTGGTTTAGGATTCTGGTAACAGCCTTTTTAGCTGAAAGGATAAATGAATTATGGCCAGTGGCTAGGCCATAATCCCAACAGTGACAAGACCAAGTGTGCCTTTCTGCCACTAAATTGTCAATGACTAATATAATTCCATATTATGCATTTAGCAGTGGTTGAATAAATTAATGTTTATAACTTTCCCGGTGACTTCTCTTCAGTCTTTTCCCTGAAGAGAAGTCATTGGGTGGGTTAGGGTAATTAGTAAGGTTAGTAAGAAACAGGTCTTACGAACTGTACTAATTACCTTGAATGAGATATGACCTGTGTTCAGCTTCTGGTAACAGAGACCCAGATTCATGGTCGCCCTACTATTTTTCAATTGTTTTATTTTTCTGTCATATGCAAAATATATTAGAAAGGCAGACGAGGTTTGTCATGGAAGTTCAAAGACATTACTAGAATTTCAGACTCCTATTTTCTGCTCTGTACTTCTTATTGAGTAATTTCCATGCTCAATGTTATGTCATTACTATATGAGAATCTGCTTCAATTATTACATTTATATTTCAGGCAGGAAGGAGGAAAGAAGGGCACCATGGCAATTGCCTGCTGGGTGAACCCCACCCAAGGAATTTGGCTTACATGTAATTATCCAGCCCTATCTGTAAGATAGCATTAAGAATACAGTTTTTAAATTGCATATTTTTATTTTCTATATCATCATAATGAAGAATTGTAAAATATTATTGGGTAGAAAACAGTCTCTGACATATACTGTAATGTCAATAAATACAAAGGAAATATGCGACTACCCACTATGCCAGCCTTTCTTCTGGAAACACTTTCTTTATGTAGATACTTCTCTGAGTAAGTCAACTGTTGCTCTGCCTGGGCTGTAATTTCTTGCTTCATGTTCTTTCCTAACATGATCTTGACTTATAAATAAATAACTTCCAAATTTATAATTACAGCCCATATTTCACTTCCAAAAAACCTATATATCCAACTGCCTTTTCAACTTTTCCACTCTGATTTTTCACAGGAGTTACTATATACCCAGCAAACAGAAGATTAAACTTATCATTATACTCCCAAAACTTGTATA
Organism: Piliocolobus tephrosceles; assembly: GCF_002776525.5. Classification (NCBI taxonomy): domain Eukaryota; kingdom Metazoa; phylum Chordata; class Mammalia; order Primates; family Cercopithecidae; genus Piliocolobus; species Piliocolobus tephrosceles. The sequence continues at coordinate 71,008,810 of NC_045447.1, forward strand.
TTAATAATTAACTCAATCTAAAAATAATAGGTATCCTGATCCACCTATTTTCTCAATCTAGAAAACTCAGAGTAATGCCAGGTTGAGTCAGGACTCTAATTCCTATCTATAAGACCAAAAAGCCTATTTTTCTTATTATTATGACTTATAGCTACCCAACATTAAGCCCACAAAAACATCTAAAAAAGAAGAAAGAAACATGGAAAAAATAGGAAGATAAGAATGTAAGTATGAGATATTATAGTAATAACAAATAAATTCTGACTTATTGAGTCATAACAACTTTTTTTTTTTTTTTTTTTTTTTTTGAGACGGAGTCTCGCTCTGTCGCCCAGGCTGGAGTGCAGTGGCCGGATCTCAGCTCACTGCAAGCTCCGCCTCCTGGGTTCACGCCATTCTCCTGCCTCAGCCTCCCGAGTAGCTGGGACTACAGGCGCCCGCTAACACGCCCGGCTAATTTTTTGTATTTTAGTAGAGACGGGGTTTCACCGTGTTAGCCAGGATGGTCTCGATCTCCTGACCTTGTGATCCGCCCGTCTCGGCCTCCCAAAGTGCTGGGATTACAGGCTTGAGCCACCGCGCCCGGCCGAGTCATAACAACTTTTGATAAAAATGCATGATATAGTACATAGGAGTAAATTATACATAAGTCAAGGTATTATTTGAAATCTGGCAACATAGTTCTGGTGATATGGCACCAAATCTACCCAGTAGACTTTAGAGATTCTGTATTTAAGAAATAAAAAGCACTCAAGGACTTCTGCTTACGACACTCAGAATTCAACTTGATGTTTTTCTTTGCAAGACCCTCATTATAACATCTTAGTATGAAACAACGGAGAATCCCTGATCAGCATTTAAGGGTATCATGTTTCTAAGTCATTAAATGCATGTTAATTGTTCTTCTTCCTCTGTCTGCCTATTTACAAGTGAACAGATGCCCAATATTTGGAGAATATGTGTTCTTCCTTGACAGAGGAGCCTTGGATGGCATATGGACTATAAAAAAAAGACAAAGAGACAAAGAAAAATATAGATTTTTATGTGACACAATTCTAAATATATTCAATTATTTATTTTTTATCTGCTGTAGTTACCATATTACTATGCTGCAAAGAGGAGTAAATTGCATAACTTAATATTTAATTATATAATTTATTTGCAATTATTAAATGTTTATTTTGTACTTACTGAATAAGAGGAGCTACATATATGAGGCAGAGAGGAAGGAAGGAAGGAAGGAAAGAAGGAAGGGAGGAAGGGAAAGAAAGAAGGAAAGAAAGAAAGAAAGAAAGAAAGAAAGAAAGAAAGAAAGAAAGAA
>NC_045447.1:71010140-71253124 GCF_002776525.5 Piliocolobus tephrosceles
GAAAGAAAGAAAGAAAGAAAGAAAGAAAGAAAGAAAGAAAGAAAGAAAGAAAGAAAGAAAGAGAAAGAAAGAAAGGGAGAGAGAGAGGAAGGAAGGAAGGAAGGAAGGAAGGAAGGAAGGAAGGAAGGAAGGAAGGGGAAGGGAAGGGAGGAAGGAAGGAAGGAAGAAAGGAAGGAAGGAAAAGAAAGAAAGAAAGAGAGAAAGAAAAAAGAAAAAGGGAGTGTGTTTGTGTCTACAAACATTGTCCCTAAATATTTGTTAATACAATAAAATTTTTAAAGCATATGCAACATGAGAAACTAAATGCAAACTTTAAATACTTGATTGAGTATTTCTAGGCTGCTAGCAGTAGTTTTCCTCAATATGGTCCCCATTGATTCATTTTCTTAAGCAATTCATTCAGTGGACAAAATTAGTTAAGACCACACTTTAGTGGTGGTCTGGGTAATTCAAGCATAATAGGTAATATATGTGAAATCACATACAAATAATAGGGATGTTATTATATTTCTGCTAAAAGGTAACACAGAATGTTTTATTTCATAAAATATGTGTCATAACTACAACCCTTTCGGAGTTAAAAACCGAATAAAACAAGAAAAAGTAATGTGTTAGCTGCCTCATTGTTAAAAGATGAGACATCTGATTTTTAAAACCTTAGGGTCATTTTAAAATTGTTGCCAGATGGTGCTTAGTATTAGGCTCAAAAGAGTGTTTACCCTGAATACTTTATGTTTTCCTCCCATTACCTTTCTTTTTAATTTACTTTTTTTGCTTCACAGATATATTTGACCACTATAAGAAATGAAAAGAAGTGTTATGAGTTGATATAATTATCTCTTGAGGCAGTTACATAATCTCCATATTCTCAAGAATATTACCATAATGTTAGTATTAATACATAATACTTTATATTTTTAATTATCTCATCCACAATTTGTAGGACAAAAGAAAAACCTTAATCCTTTTGAAAGCCATTTTCTGAAAAAGGGTATTGCTGTAATCATTGTGAGAAGTAGAAAGAGGAAGATTAAGGTAGAGAATGACAGACAGATTAAAAGGTAGACAGATAGAGGGGGAACGCACTAAAATATCCATGTGTGATAGTAGTTTCAGTGAAAATAAATAATGAATTATACAAACACTGCTATGAGAAAGATTCTGCTCCTTAAAAAGATCCAGGGAGAAAAAGAAACTTTATTTTTGGTTTATATTTTTAATATTTAATATATATTTTAAATTTATCTTGAGTTTTTTAAGTAAGATCAGGAATAAAGATACAGACATTCCAGAAGCATAGTACCCAATAGGTAGTTTTCCAATCCTTATCCTCCTCCCACCCTCTACCATCAAGCAGGCTCTGGTGCCTATTCCCTTCTTTTTCTCCATGTGTATTCATTGTTTAGCTCCTACTTATAAATGAGAATGTGTGATATTTGGTTTTCTGTTTCTGCATTAGTTTGCTTAGCATAATGACCTCCAGCTCCATCCATGTAGCTGCAAAGGACACTATCTCACTCTTTTTTATGTCTGCATAGTATTACGTGGGGTATATGTACCATATGTTCTTTATCCAGTCTGTTGTTGATGGGCATTTAGGTTGCTATTGCAAATAGTGCTGTGAAGAACATGCACATGCTGTGTCTTTATAGTAGAATGATTTATATTCCTTTGGCATATACTCAATAATGGAATTGCTGGGTGAATTAGTAGTTATTTATTACATTCTTTGAGAAATCTCTGAAGTGTTTTCTACAGTGGCTGAACTAATTTACATTCCCACCAGTAGCGTATAAGCATTCTTTTTCTCCACAACCTTGCCAGCATCTTATTTTTTAATATTTTAATGATAGCCATTCTGATTGCTGTGAGATGGTATCTCATTGTGGTTTTGACTTGCATTTCTCTAAATGTTAGTAATGCTGGGAACGCTTTTCATGTGCTTGTTGGCTGCATGTATGTCTTCTTTTGAAAAGCATCTTGTTTATCCCCACTTTTTAACAGGATTGTTTTTTCCCTGAATCCAGAATCTATAAACTTAAATAAATTAACAGATGCATAATTTGCAAATATTTTTCCCCATTGTGTGGCTTGTCTGTTTACTCTGTTGATAGTTTATTTTGCTGTGCAGAACCTCCTTAATTTAATTAGGTCCCATTTGTCATTTTTTTTTTTTTTTTTTTTTTGTATTTATGTTGTAGTTGCTTTTGGTATCTTCATCACGAAATCTTTGCCAAGTCCTACATCCAGAATGGTATTTTCTAAGTTTTCTTCAAGGGATTTTATAGTTATAGGTTTTAAATTTAAGTTTTATTCCATCTTGAGTTGATTTTTGTATATAGTGTAAGGAAGGGGTAGGGTTTCAGTTTTCTGCATATGGCTAGCCAGTTATCTTGGCACTATATATTGAATAGGAAGTTCTTTCCCTAGTGTTTGCTTTTGTCAACTTTGTTGAAAATCAGATAGCTGTGGGTGGTACAGCTTTACTTCTGGGTACTCTAAGCTGTTCCATTGGTCTATGTGTTTGTCTTTGTACTGTTACCATGCTGTTTTAGTTACTGTAGCTTTGTAGCATAATTTGAAGTCAGGTATTGTGATGCCTTCAGCTTTGTTATTTTTGCTTGTGATTGCTTTGGCTATTCAGGCTCTTTGTTGGTTCCATAAAACCTTTAGAGTATTTTTTTTCCTCATTCTGTGAAGAATGTTATTGATAGTTTAATAGAAAGAGCATTAAATCTGTACATGGCTTTGGGCAGTATGACAGTGTCAACAATATTGACTATTTCCATCCATGAGTATAGAATACGTTTTTTCATTTGTTTGTGTCATCATCTCTGATTTCTTTGAAAAGTGTTTTGTAATTCTCATTGCAGAGATCTTTCACCTCCCTAGTTAGCTGTCTTCCTAGGCATTTTATTTTTTGTGCATGTCTCTTGTGAATGGGATTGCATTCTTGATTTGGCACTCAGATTGAAAATTGTTGTTGGACAAAAATGCTACTGAATTGTGTACATTCATTTTTATCCTGAAACTTTGCTGAAGTTGTGTTTTAGGTCAAGAAGCTTTGGGGCAGAGACTATAGGGTTTTCTATGTATAGAATCAGATCATCTGCAAACAGACAGAGTTTCATCTCCTCTCTTTTTATCAATATTTGGATACCTTTTATTTCTTTCTCTTGCCTCACTGCTCTGGCTGGGACTTGCAGTACTGTGTTGGATAGGAGTGGTGAGAGTGGACATCCTTTTCTTGTTCTGATTCTCAAGGGGAATGAATGCAGCCAACTTTTGCTTGTTCAGTAGGATGTTGGCTATGGGTCTGTTATAGATGGCTCTTATTATTTTGAGGTATGTTCCTTCAATACCTAATTTGTTGTGTTTTTTTAACAGGAAGAGATATTGAATTTTATCGAAAGTCTTTTCTGCATCTATTGAGATGATTGTGTGGATTTTGTTTTTAGTTATGTTGATGCAATGAAACACATTTGTTGAGTTGTGTATGTTGAACCAATCTGGCATTCCAATGACAAAACCTACTTGATCATGGGGGATTAGGTTTTTGATAGTTGCCATATTCGATGTTCTAGTATTTTATTGAGGATTTCTGCATCTATGTTCATCAAGTGTATTGGCCTGAAGTTCTTTTTTTGTTTGGTCTCTGCCAGGTTTCAGTACCAGAATAATGCCGGCCTCATGTAATGAGTTAGGGAGGAGTCTCTCCTCCTCAATTTTTTGGAATAGTTTCAATAGGAATAGTACCAGTTCTTCTTCATATGTCTGGTAGATTTCAACTGTAAATCCATCTGATCCCTGGGCTTTTTCTGCCTGGAAGGCAAGATTGGTTCAACATACACAACTCAACAAATGTGTAATGTGTTTCAATGCATAAACATAACTAAAAGCAAAATCCATACAATCATCTCAATAGATCTTATTTCTCCCTTGCTTACAAAACTTAGTTTGGCTGGATGTGAAATTCTTGGTTAGAGTTTCTTTACTTTAAGCACGCTGAATATAGGTCCCCAGTCTCTTCTGGCTTGCACGGTTTTGGTTGAATGTTCTGCTATTAGCCTGATTGGGTTCCTTTGGCAGATGACCCATCCCTTCTCTGTAGCTTCATTTAACGTTTTTCTTTCATGCTGACATTGAATGACTATGTGTCTTGGAGATGGTCATCTTGTACAGTATTTTGAAGAGGTTTTCTGCATTTCCTGAATTTGAATGTTGGCCTCTCCAGAAAGGTTGGAAAATATTTGTATATAATGTCCTCAAATACGTTTTTACAAGTTGCTTGCTTTCTCTCCCTCTCTCTCAGGAACATGGAACATGAATGAGTTGCAAATTTGGTCTCTTTACATAATTCAATATTTCTCAGAGGTTTCATTAATTCTCTTGCATTCTTTTCTATTTACTTTTATCTGACTGAGTTAATTTGAAGAACAAATCATTGAGCTCTGAAGTTCTTTTCTTAGTTGTTCTATTCGACTATTAATACTTGCACTTATATTCTGAAGTTCTTGCAGTGTATTTTTCAGCTCTATCAGATCAGTTTTATTCTGTCTTAAAATAACTATTTTGTTTTCAGCTCCTGTATTTTTTATTGTATTCTTTAAATTCCTTTCTAAGGATTGGGATTTGACTTTCTACTGAATCTTGATGATTTTCATTTTTATCTATATGCTGAATTGTATATCTCTCATTTCAGCCATTGCAGTCTGCTTAAGAAACATTGCTGGAGAATTAATGTCTTTGACTAGAAATAAGAGATACTCTGGCTTTTCAAGTTGCTGGAGTTCTTGCTCTGGTTCTTTCTCATCTGTATGGGCTGATGTTCCTTTAATCTTTGCAGTTGCTGTCCTGTAGATGGAGTTTTTGCTTTTATCTTCTTTGATGCCCTTGGGGAATTTTAGTATGATATAAGGTAGGTTCAGTTGACTGGTTTCAGTTCTGAAAGATTTCAAGGGGCCAAGGCTCACTGTAGCACTCCTGGGCTGAGCATGTTCTCTGCTCCTAGAGGTTAGAAATATTTTGTGCTAGAGGGGCCAAGGGGTGACCAGTCCACTAGCCCCAACACTCTCATGGGACAGGGGTGTGGGAGGTGCTATTAAAAGCACTTCATGGAGGTGGCAGCAGTAGGAACCATGATCACTCACATGTGTCAGCAGTTATAGAGGTTTGGCAGGGTACATACACATTGGTTGGGGCGGGACAACAGTGAGAGTGGGGCAGTGGCATCCAGGAATGCATTTGTGCTGGTGGTGGCAGCACAGCAGAGTGCCTGTGCATTGTCAGGGGCAGGGCAATGGCAGGGTGGTGGCATCTTTCCATGTGCTTACACTGGCAGTGGCTGCAGTGCAGCAGGGCAGGGATTCCAGTGTTTGTGCATGCACTCACACTGGCAGCAGCAACAGCAGCATGATGGACTGCCTGTACCTGAGCAGGAGTGGAATGCTGGTGGGTGTGGGAAGGGAAGTCAGCTGCAATTGTGCTGGCAGTGGCGGGTTATATGCATACATGCGTATCATTAGAGGAGATGCAATATCTGCCAACGCCCTGACACAGCAAAGTGATGAGCGAGGGCCATGAGCAAATGCAAACCAGCAAAACAGCAGGGGAAAGCTGTGGTGAGGCGAGGCTGTGGGTGGACTGGTCATGTTGGCAGGCACCAGTCTGCTTGAGCTTTCCAATGCTGAGGTGAAGTCACCCAGCAAAAGTGCTATGATGAGAATCCTGGAAAGAATGGTGGTTGGGAGCCGGGCACGGTGGCTCACGCCTGTAATTCTCAGCACTTTGGAAGGCTAAGGCGGACAGATCATGAGGTCAAATGATCGAGACCATCCTGGCCAACATGGTGAAACCCCGTCCCTACTAAAAATACAAACATTAGCTGGGCATGGTGGCGCATGCCTGTAGTCCCAGCTACTCAGAGGCTGAGACAGGAGAATCGCTTGAACCCAGGAGGTGGAGGTTGAAGTGAGCCAAGATTGTGCTACTGCACTCCAGCCTGGCAACAGAACAAAACTCAGTCAAAAAAATAAATAAATAAAACAAATGGTGGTTGGGCATCTGAGGCTGTGCTGCAAGCAGATATGGCTAGGCTGGAGCCCCAGCAGAGATCAGATCAAACTGACTTTGTCCCATGGGCAACACCACCCTGTTCTCTTGAAGTTTGGCAGTCATTCAAAGGCTAAAGCCACCTAGATGAGTTTGATAAGCCTGGGGATATAGGCATTCTTGACCGTGCTCCACTTCAGCAATTCCTAACCCAAACTCTGGGCTTCACACATGCTGGAGTCCTGCCTATGCCAACTCTCTAAGCATCTCTCTGTGCTAGCTCAAGTGTCCATGGGGATTGTGGATTCCCCTGCAGCTAGGATTCTGGGGGTCCATGCTGAGAGCAGGCCACTCCTCATTTGTTCAACCCATCCCTTCCCCAGGAGTTGCAGCGGTCCAAGAGTGGGTTATGGTACTCAACAGCCCCAGGCAGGATTCCCAGCTTCCTCCCCTTTCCGTACAGTGACTGTGTCTTCCCTCTGTTCACTCTCAATGCCTTCCCCACAAATATCTGCTTAGAGTATGCCAGTCTTCCTGAGGTCTCCGTCTTTGAGTAAGAAATGATCCACCTGGCTGTGCCTGGTTAGCCATCTTGACTTCCCCCTATATTTTGAATAAGAAGTTTCCTAAAATTTCAGAAAGTTTTCCAGGGAAATACAGTTTTTCCTGATACTGATGAGAATCAAGCACAAGTCTTTAGGCTTCAAATTTTACTCCTCTCCGCTAATTTATCTAAAAGTGTGACCATGCAAAGTGACTATTTAGAAATAACCTCAGTTAGGTTATTTCTAACTGAGTGTCACAGAAAATGACAGAATAGGAATTTCCAGGAGTTGGTCCTGCCACCAAAATAATCATTCAACAGGAGAAAAAAAAAAAAGAAGAAGAAGAAGAAAACTATCATAATAAACTACTTCAAAACTCTGGAATCTAATTAGACACAGCAAGTGGGGAGTCCCTCATGAAAGAAAGTAGAGGCTGTTAAACTTTCATAAGGAAGCAACTTGCTTGAATCAGGTATTTTCCCCTATTCTTTGTCTTCCTAGCCAACATGGGATAGGTGTCCTACTATGTCATCTGGTGTCAGGATGGACAAGTAACCTTCTTTTCTTCCAAAAATTTAGCATTGCAAGTTTTAGTCAGTCTGGTGTTCCTTAGGGGAAACAATGGAGACACTTGCCTACTTGCCTTTGTTTGAAACCCCTTAATGCTGCACTGAATTCCCAAGAGGCATCTATCCTAAGATTTAAAATTACAAACATACCTTGTATCAAAATCCAGATATTTAAGAAAATCTATTTCATGTCACAGGCCGACTACTGAGATAATAGAACAAAAATTTCGGTGACCACATACGAGAAATTCAAACTTTGCAAAGATATTTTGAAAAAGTCATTATATAAATGTATAAGTAAAGTCTTCAAAAACTAACAGCGGCAATCTCTAAGGAGTGAGAGCATTGTGGCAGAAATGAAAAAATGTAGAAAAATAAACAGTGTCTAAGGGAACTGTGGGCCACCATCAAGCATACCAATATATGTATTAGAAGAGTCCCAGAGAAGACAGAGAGAAAGGGAAAAAATATTTTAGGAAGTAATAACCAAAATTTTTCCAAATCTGATAAAAACCATGAATATCCTAATAAGAAGTTCAGTAAATGCCAAACAGGATAAATTCAGAGATTTACATTACAGTCAAATTACCAAAACCTTAAGACAAAGAACAATAGACCACATGGCAAAAAGAAAGGACTCAATGGGTACAAAGTATGCTCCATAAAGTTAACAACTGATATTTTATCACAAATTCCAAGAATAGAAGACTGTGGGATAGACTATTTCAGCACTGGAAAAGAGCAAAAAAACTGTCAACTAATAATTCAATATCTGGCCAAAGGATTCTTCAAGAATTAAAGGGAAATTAAGACATTCCATATAAACAAGCTAAAGGAGTCTCTTAAAGAAATTCTAAAGGAAGGTGTTCAGTATAAAATGAAACATGTTAGACAGTAAATAAAAGACATGTGAAGAAACAAAGAACACAGGTAAAGTTAATTATATAAGTAAATATAAAGCCAATATTATTGTATTTTGACTTGTGAATCCTCTTTTTTATATAATTTAAAAGGAAAATATACTAAACAATCATTATAAGTGTACGGTGATGTCCACTCACTGGAAAAATATATACCCTGTGACAATAACAATATAAAAGTGGAGGCACAGAGATGTGAAGGAAAAGAGTACTTGTATGCTATTAAAATGAAATTTGTATTATTCAAATGTGATTTTATTTATATGTTTAACATGTTGATTGTGCTTGTCAAGATAGCCAATAAGAAAATCAATTTTAGGCCAGCGTGGTGGCTCACTCCTCTAATCCCAGCACTGTGGGAGGTCAAGGCAGGTGGATCATGAGGTCAGGAGTTCAATACCAGCCTGGCCAACATGGTGAAACCCCGTCTCTATGAAAAATACAAAAATTAGCCAGGTAAGGTGGCAGTTGCTTGTAATCCCAGCTACTCAGGAGGCTGAGGTAGGAGAATCACTTCAACCAAGGGGGCAGAGGTGGTGGTGAGCCAAGATCGTGCCACTGCACTCCAGCCTGGGTGACAGACTGAAACTCTGTTTCAAAAAAAATGAATAAATAAAAATATATTGTAAAATACACATTTTTTTTTGCTTCCCTGGGCCACATTGGAAGAAGAAAAATTGTCTTGGGACACATGCAAAATATACTAACATTAATAGCTGATGAGCAAAAAAGGAAAATCACGGAACGTCTCATAATGGTTTAAGAAAGCTTATGAATTTGGATTGGGCCACATTCAAAGCTGTCCTGGGCCACATGCAGCCTGTGGGCCCTTGGTTAGGTAAGCCTGATATACAGTAAAAGAAAGAAGAATGTGATGCAGGATTTTTGCTCCTTATTTAAGCTGGGTATGGGTTCTTGTCTCATGACCAGGACTAGTTAACTAAGATACTTGAGACCACTGAATCCAACGCAGTGTCAAAAACAACAATGACAGCAACAACAACAACAAAAAAACCCAAAAAACCAGCTTGGATGGTATCAACAACAGAAATTTATTTTCTCACAGTTCTGGGGGCTATAAGTCCAAGATCAAGGTGTCATCAGGTTTGGCTTCTGAGACCTCTCTCCTTGGCTTTCAAATAGTCGCGTGCTTATTGTGTCCTCCCATGGTGTTTACTCTTTGTGGCTGTGCCTTTGGTGTCTCTCTATGCATCTCAATTGTTACCAGTAAGGTTGGATTAGGACCTGCCCTAAGGTAGGGTCCCTTTCACAGCACATGGGAATTCTGAGAGATACAATTCAAGTTGAAATTTCGGTGGGGAGACAGGTAAACAACATCATTCTGCCCCTGGCCCCTCTGAATCTCACGTCCTCACATTTCAAAACCAATCATGCCTTCCCAACAGCCCCCCAAAGTCTTAACTCATTCAGTATTAACCCAAAAGTCCACATTCCAAAGTCTTATCTAAGACAAGGCAAGTACCTTCCACCTATGAGCCTGTAAAATCAAAAGCAAGCTACTTACTTCCTAGATACAAAAGGGGTACAGGTATTGGGTAAATACAGCCATTCCAAATTGGAGAAATTGGCCAAGACAAAGGGGTTACAGGGCCCATGAAAGTCTGAAATCCAGTGGGGCAGTCAAATTTTGAAGTTTCAAAGTGATCTCCTTTGACTCTAGGTCTCATATCCTGGTTATGCTGTTGCAAGAGGTGGTTTCCCATGGTCTTGGGCAGCTCTACCTCTCTGGCTTAGCAGGGTAAAGCCTCCCTCCTTGCTACTTTCACAGGCTGGTGTTGAGTGTCTGTGGCTTTTCCAAGTGCACGGTCCAAGCTATTGGTGGGTCTACCATTCTGGCGTTTGGAGGATGGGGCCCTCTTCTCACAGCTCTACTAGGCAGTGCCCCAGTAGGGACTCTGTGTAGGGACTCTGATCCCACATTTCCTTTCTTCACCCTAGCAGAGATTCTCCACGAGGGCCCTGCCTCTGCAGCAAACATTTGCCAAGGCACCCAGGCTTTTCCATACATCTTCTGAAATCTAGGTGGAGGTTCCCAAACCTCAGTTCTTGACTTCTGTGCACCTGCAAGCTTAACACCATGTGGAAGCTCCCAAGGCTTGGGACTTCCACCCTCTGAAGCCACAGCCCAAACTCTATGTTGACCCCTTTCAGCCACAGCTGGAGCAGCTGGGACACAGAACACCAAGTCCCTAGGCTGTGCTCAGCATAGGGACCCAGTGCCCTGCCTACAAAACCATGTTTTCCCTCTAGGGCCTCTGGGCTTGTGATTTGAGGGGCTGCCATGAAGGTGTCTGACATGACCTGGGGACATTTTCCCGATGGTCATGGGAATTAATATTAGGCTCCTTGCTACTTATGCCAATTTCTGCAGCTGGCTTGAATTTATCCCCAGAAAATGGGTTTTTCTTTACTATCTCACAGTCAGGCTGCAAATTTTCTGAACTTTTATGCTCTGTTTCTCTTTTAAGACTGAATGCCTATAATAGTACCCAAGCCACCTTTTGAATGCTTTGCTGCTTAGAAATTTCTTCTGCCAGATATCCTAAATCATTTCTTTCAAGTTCAAAGTTTCACCAATCTCTAGGGCAGGGGCAAAATGCCACTAGTCTCTTTGCTAAAACATAACAAGAGTAACATTTGCTCCAGTTCCCAACAAGTTCTTACCTCCATCTGAGATCACCTCAGCCTGGACCTTATTGTTCATATCACTATCAGCATCTTTGTCAAAGCCATTCAACAAGTCTCTAGGAGGTTCCAAACTTTCCCACATTTTCCGGTCTTCTTCAGAACCTCCTCAACTGTTCCAACCTCTGCCTGTTACCCAATTTCAAAGTTGCTTCCACATTTTCGGGTATCTTTTCAGCAACACCCCACTCTACTGGTACCAATTTACTGTATTACTCTGTTTCCACATTACTGATAAAGACATATCCAAGACTGGGAAGAAAAATAGGTTTAATTGGACTTACAGTTTCATGTGGTGGGGTAGACCTCAGAACCATGGTGGGAGGCAAAGGCACTTCTTACATGGTGGTGGCAAGAGAAAATGAGAAGGCAGCAAAAGTGGAAACCCTTGATAAACCCATCAGATCTCAATAGCACAGGAAAGACTGGCCCCCATGATTCCATTACCTCCCCCTGGGTCCCTCCACAACACGTAGGAATTCTGGGAGATACAATTCAAGTTTGGGTGGAGACACACTCAAACCATATCAGTACCATAGTGTTTTTTCACGATAGCACTCTAGTGTAAATTGAAGTCAGGTAATGTGATTCCTCTACTTTTATTGTTTTTTTCTCAGGATGGCTTTGGCTATTCTTGTTATTTTATGATTACATATACATTTTAGAATTTGTTTCTATTTGTGTGAAGAATGTCATTGGTATTTTGATAGAGATTGCATTAAATCTGTAGACTGCTTTGAGTAGTAGGCACACTTAAAAAATATTGATTCTTTTAGTTTATGAACAAGGAATATCTTTTCATTTTTTAATGTCCTCTTCAATCTCTTACATCAATGTTTTTTAGTTGTCATTATAGATATCTCTCACTTCTTTGGTTAAGCTTATTCCTAAGTATTTTATTTCACTTACGGTTATTGTAAATGTGATTACTTTTTTTATTCTGTTTTCACATTGTTCACTGCTGACACATAAAAGTGTTACCGATTTTTCTATGTTGATTTTGTCTCCTGCAACTGACTGAATTTGTGTATTAGTTCCAAGTTATAGTTTTTTTGGTGGAGTCTTCAGGTTTTTCCAATATGATTGTATTGATAGATGCAGAAGGCAGATAAGAGGGAGAGTCCCCAGAGAATCTTCAATTCACCTTCACACTGGAAAAATTGGGTGGAGCCAGAAGAATTTTGTGCCTTGTACAGTGGGGAGGGGCCTGGCCTCTTTAGCTCATGTGTGGTGGCCTGGAATTCAATATGTGAGGTGGAAGCCCATTGGCAATAACCCCTTTCACTTTCTTGAGAGTTTTTTATTCGTTTTTTTTTTCCCCAACAAATTCCACTCTACTCACCCTTCAATGTGCTCCCATTCCTAATCCTTCTTGGTTGTATGACAAGAACCGAGTTTTAGTTGAACTAAGGAGCAAGTATTCTGCAATATTTTGGTGGCTTACGCAGGAATATGAGAAAGAGTGAGTAAGATGCAAACCAAAAAAGTTTTTTCCCTTTCACTTCTAAGACTTTTTGTCCTCTGACTACTTCTGAGGGTAAAGGAAATTGTGCCTACTTGCCCCCCTTCCTGTCACTTCCAGGGGTCAAGAATGTCAGCATTTTTCTTTTCTTTCTGGGACAGACAAACAAATGGCTCCTCACCCCCAACCCCTTTTAGGCAAAGCTGGGACACATGGCCCAAGGGCGCTGCATGGCAGGCTGGCCAGCATTTCAAGCCATGCAGTCCACAGAGTCTTCCTCTCCCTCAGCTGAAGGGTCCAGCTCAGTCAGGCAGCAATTAAGTTTATCACTCGGTTGAAACAACCATTTACATAAGAATAAGACCTGTAACCACCTGGCAATGCTTTGTTTTAGCCTTTGTCATTTTACAATGGCAGCTAGGGTTCACTTCTGGTTTAGGAAATTAGTCCTTTCTGGTTTGATATCTGCATGACCTTTTGCCGCTTGCTGTTTATCTTCTCCTCCAAAAACTGTCTTGGTTTTTCCTTTCTCTGAGCCTTTAGTAATGTTTGAAAACCAGAAATATTGCTGTTAAAGTTGGATAACAGGAATTTAAAAGAATTTCCTTAAAGAGCACACATCTTAATCAAAAGTGGATATCCAAGTTATAGGTATATTTAAAAGGCCTTTATGTTTTTTCTCTTCTTGGATCTTGTTTTGCTGGAAAAGGTTTTTTTCTCAGTTGATTTAATTATTTTTCTCCATTTTGTCTTGACCACTCTTAATGCACACATGAGAGGCTCTAAGATAACTTCTGTGGTCATGGGACTCCTTGGAATAAACAGAGAAAGTGCCACTGGGCCGTTTTGGGAAGAAATCTGTTTTCCTCATGGATCCCCAGCAATTAAAATTGGATAGATTCATTTCAAAACCTGTTTTTGTCTTCCAGTTATGCCTGTTTAGTAGGTCCTAGAAACTACGTGTTTTCCTAGGCCTGTCTCTTACAGGGTTCCTCATGGAGGCCAATAATCCAATTGGGAGATTGGCACATGAAAAATCATATAGCTACTGGGTTTTTCTCCTTCCTGTCTGTGTAGTTATATATGTGCTGTGTGGTGATATCTATTAAAAAAAAAAAAGACCTCTAATTAACTAGCCGAAAGGAAGATAAGTGATTGGATCAAATATTTTTTAAAACGGAGACAAAAGCTGTGGTACCTTTTAGCTCCTATGACTTTAATATTTGAGAAATAAACACAGCCTTAAAGATTATTGGTGAAATGAGGATGTTGTCAAAATGTAAATGGGTGAACTAAATTATGAATGTCAGAGTATAGGTTTGCAAAACGTTATAAGGTTATAAATTTTGTTTGTTTGTTTGTTTGTTTGTTTTTTGAGAAGTGTTTGACTTACCTGCTTCAATTGGTAAGGCCTGGGACATACGGAATTAACCGCACCCTTAATTACACTGGAAGAGTCAAACCTTGGCTGTGATGTGCACATAATTTAAACAACTTACCAAGCTTTACATTAAAGTTAAAAATTTGCTGGGACTTACCACGTAACATGTAATTGAGACTACTAAAAATAGATTTACATGTAAGGTATGTAAGAACATTAAAATGTGTTTTTAATTAAAGATTATAAGTAGGCATAGAAATGTAAATTGTTGCATAGGGTTAAAAATCATTTTGAAATAGGATAAAGCTAAAAGTTCAAACAAGTTGTGGAAGGATTATAAAAATTAATCTAGCAAAGGAAATTCCATGTGTTAACATTCTGACTAAATTCAAAAAGGTATAATATGGTTTTTCTGTAAAGTGAACACTGAAATAAAAACACAACAAGGTACTCTTAAGACCATAATTTTCTCTTTAGCAAAATGTGTAAAGGTTAAAAGATTTATGCTTTTTAAAAATTTCTGAGTCATCGTTTTGGCAAAATAAATAACTTACAGTGATCTGGAATTCTATTTTATAATATAAAGTGTTTTAAATCTCAGACATTTAACAGGCTTCCCAAAATCAAACTTCAGTTTAAAAAATGTTTCTCTTTATGCCTGGGTTTTGAATGGTACAGAGGGACCCTGGAGTATCCAAAAAAGATGTAAACAGGATTATTTTACTTATTTAGGTACATGTGAAAGAAATCAGGCACATTCCTCAGCCCTGGGCTCAACACAAACACGTCCCACCATATATCACTCAACTTCCTGAGCCCAGTACAAACACATCCCACCATATATCTCTCAACTTCCTGAGCCCAGTACAAACATGTCCCACCATATATCTCTCAACTTCCTGAGCCCAGTACAAACACATTTCTCAACTCAGAGACAACCATATATCTCAACTTTAGAAAAACACCACCTGGAAAATCCCCGATAAGGACACAGCCGTTTGTGGTTTTACTGAAAGCATGGGAACCAATAGAAAACTGCTAAATGTATAACTTAAAATGTTAACCAATTGTAATGCTGTAACCTAAAGAATTCCCTTGTTCCTCTGTAACCTTACAAGTCCTGTTTACATTGGGCTATAAAAAGCAAGCACACGCATTGTTCGGGGCCCTCTTGTAAGCTGTGAAGCGGAGGGACCAAGTTCGAACTTGCAGTAAAGATCCTTGCCGCTTGGCTTTGACTCTGGACTCTGGTGGTCTTCTTTGGGGAATAAACGGTCTGGGCATAACACATGATACTGCCAAAGTGATGTTTAATTTTCTTCAGGTTATATTTTAGGAAATAATATTAATATACGCTCCAAAATTGTATGGAATTTCTGTAATTCTAATGCCTGAGTTTATGTTTCTAATCATAATTAAGGTTATTATATTATTATAAACCACAGAGATAACCAAATATCTTTGTCCATCATGATTTTGACTGTAACTACCCTGAATATTTTGTCATTCACATACAATTGCTGTCTTGTTTTGATCTTCTTCAAAATATGTTTTATAATCAGGTATAGAATTTTGAGAGGTGCTCTCAAATGCAGGTTTCTGATAACTTTGGAGATCGTAACACTGCAATAAAGGAAAGATGTACAGTTCTCATGAAGAGCTGAAATGTTTATGAACATCAAGCAAAACAAGAATTGGGATAGGCATTGTGGCTCATGCCTGTAATCCCAGCACTTTGGGAGGCCAACGTGGGAGGATCACCTGAGACTGGGAGTTAGAGACCAGCCTGACCAACATGGAGAAACTCCATCTCTGCTAAAAATACAAAAAATTTTAGCCAGGTGTGGTGGCCCATGCTTGTAATCCCAGCTACTTGGGAGGCTGAGGCAGGATGGGGAGGTTGTGGTGAGCCGAGATCGCACCATTGCACTCCAGCTTGGACAACAAGAGCAAAACTGTGTCTCAAAATAAAATAAAAATAAATAAATAAATAAATAAGAGTTAACAGAATGGACTGAACTAATAGGAAACTGAAGCAATCTTTTCACTTTTGCTTAGATCATTGCTGATCCTTGTTTTGTTTTCCAGAGTCAAGGAAACTTATTTTGAGCTATTTATGGCCTTTAATATTTGAGTGAGTATACTCCTGTGAACAACATTTGGAACACTGCTGTCTCTCTCTCTCTGCTGGGCTTCTCTGGAATTTGGAAACCAGTTGTGAATATTATTAACTTATATTTGCATCAGTGCAATAAGAATTCATTTTCTTTTGCAACAGGATGCAATTGGAGAAACAGATTATTTTACTAAGGTTTTGATTAGAAGGTTATGCTTCCCTTTAAGAAGACAAGCTTGACTTACAGAGCTAATAAAGCCCCCTTGGGAAAACTGGCCTCATACCTTGTGTGCACAGTCCCTGTACAGGGTTCCTAACTTGTAGTGCATAAATAATGTCACTTTCAAACAGGCCCAGGAACTTTATGGTCTTTGGATCTCAAGAAGAGAGAACTTTAGCCAACTCACAGGTATTTGAGGGTACAAACCCATAGCTGGGCTCAGCTTTAAAAGGTCTTATCTGAGATTATTTGTGGAACAGAGTTCCCATCAAAGCCAATCTAAAAGGCCCATGTAGAAATAATTATTCTTCCCGCAAATTATGCAAATAATCAGGCCAAGGATAAGACTAAAGTCTATTTTTCCAATAACTCAGTACTATCATGATTTGTTTTTAACAGAAAGGAAGACTAGAGAGAGAGAAATTATGCTACAAATCTTATACATTTGTCATTAAATTCTAGACTCATTGGTTGTTTTTAAGTTCTTGCCTACAGTTTAGACCAACTCTGCTTATCCCTTGAACCATCCGGTGATCTCCAACTGCAGCTTATAAGGAATAAAAAATGATGGGTAATATAAAAATTGAGATCAATATTCTAGTTCTGAGCAATTATCTGCAAATCTTGTTCGGTGATGGGTATAAATAGGATGCCCATCACCTGGAGGTTTTCTTTTTAGGAAAGTAAGACAAAGAGAGCTAATCAAAGCCAAGCCCCATGCACCCAAATCTTAGCAAGCATAATTATAGTCACTGGTCATCTGCGCATGTCACAGGACATCCTTTTCTCTCTCTTGTTGGAGAATTGAATTCCCCAGCTTCAACTTAGCATTGAGCTTATAATAAAGAACCCATGCAACCCCCTCCCTGGGACAAGTTTTTGGTCCCAAACTCAATTCCAAGTTTCAGGTGTAAGCCCTAGGAAAGAGAACTGGATCGGAGGGATCCATAGGCAGATGATAATGGAAGTTAAAACACATAGTGCGGTTGAGCATGACTAATTCCTGCTGATTAAGCCAAGCTTCCCATTTAATGGATAAAGGTCATGCTAATATCCATGGCATAAATGAGGTCTAGGGAATTCAAAGACTACTGACCACAGGGAAGTTAGGGGATATGTTGGCAAATCTGAGTATGGCCCTTCTGTTAACATCGGTGAAAGTCACTTTAACACCCATGGGCTGCAGCCTATCATCATTGCTTGGATTCGGGTATATAAGAATGAAAGAAAGAAAGAGGAATGCCTCACTTTCTCTCCATACATACTCCAGGTATTTGCTAGAAAAATAAGGAAACCTGGAAAGTATTGCTTCCCTTTTTCTAGATTAGTAGATGTTCATATTCAGTCTGTACCTCTTTCAAATGCATCCTAAACCCCTCGAACTCCTTTGAAAAAAATGCCTCCTTTCTCCTTCTTCCTCCTCTGTCCTTTCCTCACTGATATGTTGTGGTGTTTCTGTACTATGGGACACTCCCCTCCAAACTGGAAAAAGTTAATTTCTCAAACCTTAAACCGGTTGGCTTAGGATCGGACTCAGGGAAAGAAAACCCAGAAGCCCAACATGCCAGCAAAAGGATTAAAGTTTTGTTAGTTAGTTTGTTTGTTTATTTATTTATTTATTTATTTATTTATTTATTTATTTTGCCTGTTAAGTTTTTGGCCTCCTTCTCCTTGTGAAAACTGGTGCAAGTCCTTAGGATGTGGGGGCTGTCTTTACTCCTCCCCTCATTTCATTTTTATACATGTCTTCTTATAACCCAGTTTGTCTCTCCTTGCATTCAGGCCTTCAAACTCCAAATGATCATGCAATGGGACCTCAGATGAGGGCCCCTTTTACCAGGGACATTTGGACAGGCCACTGAGGGAAATCTGACTACCTTTTTCCCAAAACAGCAGCCCCTGTCAGCAGGAAGCAGTTAAGATCAGTCTTTGCCCTTACCCTTATCCTTATCCTTATTTTAATGGCAGTCAGATGTACATTTTTAGGTGGAGGAATGATAAATGCAGGAGGCAGATAAGGGGGAGGATGCTTGGAAAATCTCCAACCCTCCTGCACATTGGGAAAATGGGGTAAAACCATGGGAATTTTATGCCTTGTGCATGGGGAAGAGCCTGGCCTCTTTATCTCATGCGTGGTGGTCTGGAATTCAGTCTGTGGAGTGGGAGCCCATTGGCAGGAACCCTTCTCGCTTTGCTGAGAGGTTTTCTTTTTTTTCAATAAATTTTGCACCACACACCCTTCAATATTCCCTCATTCCTAATCCTTCCTGGTCATGTGACAAGAATCCGTTTTTAGCTTAACTGAGAAACAAACATTCTGCAAAAGTACCATCTGCAAACAAGAATAATTTGACTTTTTTTCTTTCCAATTCATATGCCTTTTTTTTCTATCTGATTACTCTAGCTAGGACTTCCAGTAGTATGTTTAATCACGATTAAAGTGAGAATCCTTCAGGAGGGTGAGGCAGGAGAATGGTGTGAATCCAGGAGGCGGAGTTTACAGTGAGCTGAGATCATGCCGCTGCACTCCGGCCTGGGAGACAGAGTGAGACTCCATCTCAAAAAAAAAAGAGAATCCTGTCATAGTCCAGATTCCAGAGAAAAGGCTTTAAGTTTTTCTTTTTTCAGTATAATACTACCAGTGAGTCTGTCATATATGGCTTTTATTGTGTAGAGGCATGTTCCTTCCTCAGTTTTTTGAGGGTTTTTATCATGAATAAATCCTGTTGAATTTTATCAAATGCTATTACAACATCAATTGAAATGACATGAGTTTTCTCCTTCATTCTGTTGATAAAATGTATCACATTCACTAATTTGCATATGTTGAGCCATCCTTGCATACCTGAGATAAATCACACTTGGTCAAGATGAATTATCTTTGTAATGTTTTGTTGAATTTGATTTGCCAGCATTTTGTTGGGAATTTTTGCGTCAATGTTCATCAGACATTTTGACCTGTAGATTCCTGTTTTTGATATGTCTGTCTGGTTTTTATATTAGGGTAGAACTGGCCTCAGAGAATGAGTGAAATATTCCCTCCTTCTGTAATTTTTGTAATAATTTGAGGAGAATTGGTATTCTTTAGATGTCTGGTAAGATTCAGCAGTGAAGCCATTGGGTCATAGGCTTTTCTTTCCTGGGAGACTCTTTAGTACTGCTTTAATCTAATTATTTGTTATTGGTCTGTCCATGTTTTGGATTTCTTCATGATTCAATACTGGTAGGCTTTATATGCCTAGAAACTCACCTGTTTCTTCTAGTATTTCCAATTTATTGGCGTATAGGTGTTTGCTGTACTCTCTAATGATCCTTTGAATTTTTTCGGTGTCTGCTGTAATATTTTTGTACTTCAGATTCTATTTATTTTCTCTTTTATTTTTAGTCTGGTTATAAGTCTGTTGATTCTGTGTATCTTTTTAAATACTTGGCATCATTAATTTTCAGAGAAATGTAAGTCAAAACTACAATGAGATATCATCTTAGACTAATCAGCATGGCTATTTGCAGAAAGTCAAAAGACAACAGATCTTGGCATGGCTGTGGAGAAAACAGAAGGCTTACGCCCTGTTGATGAGCATGTAAATTAGTTCAACCACTGTGGAAAGGAGTTTAAAGATTTTTCAAAGAATTTTTAACAGAGCCACCATTTGACCCAGCAATCTCATAACTGGGTATATATCCAAATGAAAATAAATAATTCTACCAAAAAGACACATGCACTTGTTTGTTCATTACAGTACTATTCACAAGAGCGAAGACATGGAATCAACCTTGGTGCCCATCAGTGGTGGATGCATAAAATAAATGGTACATATATACCGTGAAATATACCATGGACTACTACACAGCCATGTAAAAATTATCATATCATGTCGTTTGCAGCAACATGGATGCAGCTGAAGGGCATTCTAAGAAAATTAATGCAGGAACAGAAAACCAAAACCGCACATTCTCATTTTTAAATGAGAAATATGCCAGGCACAGTGGCTCACACCTGTAATCGCCGTACTTTGGGAGGCTGAGGCAAGCGGATCACCTTAGGTCAGGAGGTCAAGACCAGCCTGGCCAACATGGTGAAACCCTGTCTCTACTAAAAATGCATTATTAGCCTGGTGTGGTGGCAGGTGCCTGTGTCCCAGCTACTCAGGAGGCTGAGGCAGGAGAATTGCTTAATCCTGGGAGGTGGAGGCTGTAGTGAGCTGAGATTGCACCATTGCACTCCAGCCTAGGTGACAGAGCAAGACTCCATCTCAAAAATAAATAAGTAATTAAAAATAAGAAACAAAATAAATAAAAGTGAGCTAAACACTGGGTACTCATGGGCATAAAAATGGCAAATACAGACAGTGGGGATTACTAGAGTGGGGAGGAATAGAGTGGGGCAAGTGTTGATAAACTACTGGCTATTATGCTCAGTATCTGGTTGACAGGATCAGTTGTGCTCCAAACCTCGGCATTATGCAATATACTCAGCTAAATCTGCATACGTACACCCTAACTCTTAAATTTGCTTTTTTGAAGCTATTTTCTAGATCCTGTAGGTGTTATTTTTTATTATTATTTATTCTTTAGATTCTTCTGCCCATGTATTTTCAAATAGCCTCTTTTCAGGCTTATTTTTTTTCTTCGCTTGAAAGTATCATTATGCTGCTGAGAGATTCTGATGCATTATTCAGTACATGAATTGTGTTTTAGCTCCATAATTTCTGCCCTATTTCTTAAAAAAACATTTAAAAATCTGTTTGTTAAATTTATTCGATAGGATTATTAAATTTTTTCCCTGTTTAACCTCAAATTTCATTTAGCGTTCTCAAAAACAGCTACTTTTTATTATCCCTCTGAAAGGTCACATATTTCTGTCACTCCAGGATTGGGTACTGGTGTCTTATTTAGTTCGTTTTGTGAGGCCGTAATTTCCTGAATGGTCTTCATGCTTTTGGATGTCTTTCAATATCTGGGCATTCCAAAATTAACCATTTATTCTAATCCTTGCAGTTTGTACTTATTTGCATTTATCCTCCTTGAGAAAGCTTTCCAAGTATTCAAAAGGAATTGAGTGTTGTGATCTAAGTCTTTGGTCACTACAGCCATATCTGCATAAAGTGTACCCCAAGCCCAGTAATGTTGTAACCTTGTAGACTCATAGAAACAGCATTTTGGTGCTCCTAAGTAAGACTGAGGAGAATTCCCTGGATTACCAGGCACAGTCTCTTTTTCTTTTCCCTTACTTTCCCGCAAACAAATGGAGTTTGTCTTTCCATGCTGAACTGCCTGCTGTTGTGGGAAAGGTGATGCAGGCACTCCCGTTGTCACCACCACTGGGACAGTGCTGGATCACAACTGAAGCCAACATGGTATTGAGTCTCTCACAAGGTCCATAGCAGCTAATACCTGGGTGCCACCAATGTCCAGGCGCAAGAGCTCTTCGGTCAGCAGGTGATGCATCCTGCCAAAGCTGTATCTCTCTCTCTATTCAGGGCAGGCAGGTTCTCTTTTGGTCCAGTGTGTGTTTAGAAATGCTGTCTGGGAGCTGTGTCCTGGAATTGGGAACTTCAGGAATATACTTGGTGCTTTACTTTACTATGGCTGAGCTGGTACCCAAATTTTAAGACAAATACTTTTTTTTTTTTTAACTCTGCTCTTTCTTTTCCTCAAGCAGGAGTTTCTCCCAATGGAGAACTCTAGTGGTATCCAGGTAGTAGTTGTGAACTCTCAGTGGTAGCCAGGGAGTAGTTGTAGTAGTTGCTAACTCCCAGTGGTAGCCAGGTAGTGGTAGTAGTTTAGAAACTCCCCAGGCCTGCCAGTGGCAACTACTACCTGGCTACCACTGATGTTTATTCAGGGCCCAAGGATTCTCGAATCAGCAGATGGTGAATCCTGCGAGGCCTGGTCTCTGTGTTCATGGCAATGGGTTCCCTTCTGGCCTAAGCTATGTCTGGAAATTCTATTCAGAAGTTAAGGCCTGGAATTAGGACTTTAGGAGTCTGTTCAGTGTTTTATTTTCTTGTGTTTAAGTTGGAACCCAAGTTGCAAGACGAAGTCCTTTATATTCTTCTCTCTTCTTTCTTCAGAATGAAGGAGTTTCGCCCTGTGGCCACCACAGCTGAGAATGTGCTGGGTCATACCCAAAGCCTGCACAGTACTGGGTGTCACACGAGACCCACAGCAACTACTACCCGGCTGTTAACTGATGTTTATTCAGGGCCCAATAGCTCTTCTGTCAGCAAGTGATGAATCTTGCCAGAACTGAATCTTTTCCTTCATGGCATCAGGATCCTTTCTGACATAGTATGAGTCTAGAAACACTATTCAGGAGCTAGGGTCTAGAATAGAGGCTTTAAGGCTCTTCTTGGTGCCTCATCTTACTATGGATGAGCTTTTATTCACATTCTAAGACAAAGTCCTTTTTACAATTCCCTCTCCTTTTTTCTGGTAGAGGGAAAGTGTCTCTCTGGAGCTGTGAGTTTCACTGTCCAGAACTGGGGGAGGGGTGACAGCACTCCCTTGGCCATCTCAGCTGTTCTCTTACTAGGTCATGTGCACCCCAAGTGCACTGGCTATAAGCCAAGGACAGCACCAGGACTTGTCCAGGAATTGCAGTCCTTGTGGCCTAGACTGCTTTTTAAGTTTATTTAGAATCACAGAGCACTTTAGCCCATAGTGGTGAAGCTAGCTGGAACTCAAGTTGTACCCACTGGGAAGGACGATTCCCCTCTGTGTAGGCCTGGTGTAAATGTTCCTTCCTTGGGCACTGGATGAATTCTGCTCTGTGTTGCTTTTTACTGTGACAGTGCAACACTGAGTTCCAATACAAAGTCCCACAGTCATTTTCCTTTTCATTCCCCAAGTATTCAGATTCTCTCTTCATGCCATGTGGTGGCTGCCAGAGAGAGAAGAGGTGTCAGCAATTCAAGACTGTGTTTCCTTACTCTCTTCAGTGCCTACTTCCTTGATATGATGTTAAAACCAGGTACTATGATTGCTCACCTGATATTTGGTTTTTATGAAAGTGCTTTCTTATGTGTATAGTCGTTAAATTTGTTGTTCTGGGGCAGGAGGGATAATTCCTGAAGAATTCTATTTGGGTATCTTGCTCCACCCCCTCCCTGTCTGAAATTGTTATAGCTATTATATTTCTATTGCTTTTTTAATACAATTTTTAAATGAACTTGTCAGTATCTACCAAAATAAAACCCTAGTGTATTTTGATTGGATTATACTGAATCTATATTATAAATATTCAGAGAATTGACCTTTTAAATGTAATATATCTTCTAATTCCAACATATGACATAACTTCATTTATTTAGGAACATTTTGATTTTCTTCATTAGTATTTGTTAGTTTTGAGCACTATCTTACATGCATTTTATTAGTTTAAAATCTACATATTTCAAGTTTTTTTGTGTACTATTTTAAGTAGTACTGTTTATAAATTGAAAAAAAGTCCAATTAGTCATTGCCAGTATATATAAATGCTATTTATTTTATTATACTGACCTTTTATTCTCCTACATTTATAAACTGACTTATTTGTTTTAAGATTTTTTTTATTTCTTTGGATTTACTATGTGTACAATTGCTTAGTATATGTATATTGAAAATTTACACATTATAAACTGACTTATTTGTTTTAAGACATTTTTTGATTTCTTCGGATTTAGTATGTGTACAATTACTTAGTCTATGTATATTGAAAATTTTATATCTTCCTTCCAAAGCAGAATGTCCTTTGCTTCTGCTCTATTTCAAATTGGACTAGCCATGACTACTAGTATAATTCTGAATAGGAGTTATAATCAGAAAAATCCTTTCCTTATTTCTGATCTTCGGGGGAAAATGTTCAGTGTTTACCATTATACATGGTATTTTCTGTAAGTTTTGTGTAGATAACATTTAAAAGGTTTAGGAATTATCTTTCAAGTATTAGCATGTTAAGTTTTTCATCAGGAATGGATGTTAAATTTTGTTGAACACTGTTTCTGCATCTGTTCAGATACAAATGCAATTTTTATTCTTAGAGTCTTTACATATGGTAAACTATACTGATTTTTGAATGTTAAATCATTTCTATTGCATTTATCCTTGCTCACCCAGGATAAATACCATTTGGTAATGACACAGCAATATTTTCATATGTTCCTTCTTTGGGCTTGCTAATATTTTCCTTAAAAATTGCTTCTATATTAATTAGAAATATTGGTCTAATATTGTTTTCTTATAATATGTTCTCTAGTTTTATTGTGTGGATTGCATTGGTCTCATAAAAAGTTTCAGAAAGCACCCTTCTTTATCTATTTTGTGAAAGAGATTATGTAAATGAATATTATTCCTTCTGTACATACTTGCCACAATTTTTCTGTGAATCTACTTAGGCCTGAACATGTTTTATTGTTATTGCAACATTTTAATTACAAATTTACTTTCTTTTCTGGATAAATTATTGGTGTGTTTATTTATAAATTTTGATAAATAGCATTGTTCAAACAATGTGTTCAGTCATAAATTGTCATATTTATGGACAGAGATTTAC
The DNA here is from genome assembly GCF_002776525.5 of Piliocolobus tephrosceles. Classification (NCBI taxonomy): domain Eukaryota; kingdom Metazoa; phylum Chordata; class Mammalia; order Primates; family Cercopithecidae; genus Piliocolobus; species Piliocolobus tephrosceles. Next base: position 71,034,647 of record NC_045447.1, read on the forward strand.
TTGAGAGATGCCATTATTTTATTTTTTATTTATATTGGGCCAGCAGTGATATTTTTCTTTCATTACCTTGGTACTTTCTGTTCTCCTCTTTTCTCTCTCTATATATATCTTTTCTTAGTCATTTGGGACAAAGCTTGTCAATTTTATTGATTCTTTTACTGTAAATCAGATTTTTCTTTAGATGGTTTTCTCTATTGTTTTTCTTTTGTTCAATTTCCTTTATTTTTATTATCTTGATACTTTTTTCCTGATTAATTTTGTTTTAATTTTCCATATTTTTTATTGTCTTAAGATAGATTATATTCTTGATTTAAGACTTTTTGTTTCTAATATAATAATGTAATGCTGCTATGAGTTGAGTGTGTCTCCCCCAAAATTCATTTATCGAAACTGTAAACCCCAATGCAATGGTACTTGGAGATGGAGCCCCTGGGAAATAATTAGGTCATGAAGGTTGGGCCCTCATGATAAGATTAATGTGGTTTTATCAATAAACACTAGAGCTGGAGTTTTCTCTCTCTACTCTTTGCTATATGAAGATATAAGAAGAAGATGGCTATTTGACAAGCAGAAAGATTATTCTCACCCAAACTCAACCATGCTGCTACCCTGATCTCTGACTTCCCAGCCTCTAGTATCATGACAAATTTCGGTTGTTTAAGTAACCCAAGCTATAGTATTTTTACTGTAGCATCCGGTACTGACTTGCACAAATGCTATAGAGTTTCTTCTTAGCACCACTTTGGTAACATACCACAAATTTTTATACGATGTGCTTTCATTGTGCTCAGCTCAAAATATTTTCTAACTTCTAAATTAAGTTAGAATTTTGACCAATACATTATTTGACCAATGAAATATTTAAAAATCTGTTGTGGTTTTTTTCAAATATTTGTGATTTTCTAGATTTCATTATTTACTGATTTCTGGTTTAATTCATTTATGCTCAGACAATAGACTTTATTTGATTATAATATTTTAAGCTGAATTTATAGGATTTTTTCAGATATGTATATATATTATGACAAACTGCTTTTGATGTTTATAAGGCAGCATAGATCAGCAGCTGATAAAGTGAACTTCAAACTCGAGAGAGGTTATAGAGACATGTTCAACTTTGGGACAAAAAGAAAGAGTTAATAACAGGTTTAAAATACATTCAGAGGACAATCTAATGTGGAATCAAGAAAAGTTTAAGAAATCCTACCTTTGACCATATTGGAATAAGATAACTGGATTTATATATCTACTTGAAACAAATAGAAAATAATAAAAATATAATTATTTTTTAAAAGCTGGGAATTATTAAACAAAACATAGTGACCCTGAGAGATGGAACATAAACTCCAGCTCTAGTGTTTATTTATAAAAACACATTAATCTTATCATGAGGGCCCAACCTTCATGACCTAATTATTTCCCAGGAGCTAGAAAGACGCTATAGATCAGAGTAGAAGAAAGGAGGGCTGCAGAGATAGAACTCAGGAGGTAAACAAAGGATGTCCCTAGATTATTCATAAAAATATTGATAAGCACATGCACGTGATGAGGAAAGTATCTATGGCCAAGAAGAAAATCACACAAAATGGTAAGAGGAAATGGTACCTGATTACTCACACAGAATTTCTAAAAATATATTTATTATTATTTTAACATTTTTATTCCTGTTTGCTTATTTCTACCAAACATTCTGGAACACCTATAATTCACAGGCTATTGGGAAGAATATTTAAAATAGAACAGTTAGCTCAAGACTAAACAATAACTATTGTCCTGTCTGAAAAATATGTTCAGCAAAACCTTAGTGGATAAAAGTGTTCTAGAACAAAAGTGTTCAAAGATAAGTCCAGAAATACAAAATCATCCCACACTCAACAAGGTAAAATATACAATGTTGGGCATCCAATAAAAAAGTGCTAGGTTTGCATACAAGGAAGAATGTATGACCCATTGTTGCAAGAAAAATAAATCAGGTGACACAGATTCACCACTGACACAGTCACTAGACTTAGCCAACAAGGATATTTAGAAAGAGTTATTATAACTTGAGAATACCTATATTCAAATATCTAAGGATGAAAATCTAAGGATGAAAATTACAATGACTGAGAAAAAAAAACTAGATGAGTTAATAACAGATTAGACATTACAAAATAAAAAATTAGTAAATGCAAAATTATAGAAATATCAGCTATCTAAAATAAAATAAAGTTAAAAATACACATCTTTATACATAAATATATATTTCAGTATATTATATAACTCCTATAATATGTAATAAAAACTATATGTACACAAAACATTAGTGAACCATGGAACAACTTTATGCATCCTTGTAATTGAAGTCTCCTAATTGGGGTGAAAGAGTGGGGAGAAATACTTAAAGAAATGATAACTGAATTTTTCTGGATCCAAGAAACTGAAAGAATCCAAAGCACAAAACTCATGAAGAAACTGCACGAAGAAATACTGTAATCTAATCAGCCCGTTGACTATAGCTGACTTTAGAGACTCACTTCTAACAGATAATGAAAATAGAAACAAATAGTAAGTTTACAGTAGAGAAACCTAGTAGTTATTACCTTACTCAATGATTAAGGTAAACATTATCATTGATGAATCATTTTCCCAGTACTCTCTGATATGATATGATGAGAAAGGCACATAACCTCTGAAGTATACCTCCCTAAAATTCATAACCTTATTCTATTCATAAAAAAACAGACACACTCATATTCAGCAAAGTAACTTAGCCGTATTCTTCAAAATGTCAGCCATGAAAGAAAAAGAAAGACTTTGAAACTGTGAGAAGTTGAGGAGACAGGTGATATGACCATTAAAGGAAAATGATGTCCTACATTTTATATTGGAAGGAAAAAAGGACATTAGTGGAAACAATAGGGAATTATGAATAAAGTCTGTAGTTTAGCAAATAGTATTGCACCAATGTTAATATCTTAGGTTTGATAAATATGCCATAATTATGTAACTGTTAAAATTAGGAGAAACTGAGTGAAGCGTACGTGAATTGCCCCTGTACTATCTTTGCAACTCTTCTTCAAAGAAATTCAAATTCATTTCAAAACATAAAGTTAAATAGATACCATTTGCAAAGAAATCATTCAAGTGTATTTAAAACCAGAATAACTATGACTTGAGAATGCTCTGTGATCCAAAAGATATTACAGATAATGTTTGCTTGAAAAAACAATCTTAAATAGTGATTTGAAAATATTTTAGTTTGTGGTTGCTTATATTCATTCTAAAAATAAAATAGCAGTTCAAATACATTATCTTGATATTTTCAAGTTAGAAATAGGTCTTCAAATGATATGGCACCATTATCCCAAATATTGCAGAAGTGTACACTTTGTGTGCAAGGCTTGCAGGTGTACCTGTTATTTAAAACATTCCACATAGAACTTTTCAGGTTCTGACATTTTAAAAGGGATTATTCAATATTTTCTTTCATACAAATATGAATATAAATATAAATCATCCCATATCTTTACTATTCCTGGTCCTACTTTGATGCAGCAGAGAAGAGAAATGGGTCATAGTTTTGAAAAAATAAAATAAAATAAAATGCTAGTAAGTGGGAATGAAGAATGACCATTTTTCTGTTAATTTTAAAACTGTTTATAGGATAGAAGTCAGAGCAATAAGGTCATAATCTACCAAGATGGTTTCTCACTCAGCAAATACAATGAGAACATGCTTGATGTCAAGGCACCACATTAAATTGCTCCATGGGAGACAGATGAATTTTCTAATAACCAATTTTGCATTCTTAGGAGGCTTTCTCACCATTTAGCATTGCCAGGTTTTCTGCCGTTTTGTAGTTTACAATTCTGTTGTATTTCCAGAAGGATTGCCTGGGGCAATTAGCAGTCAAGTGAGACTGGGATGATATGCACCTCATCTCAAGTTGCAGTTGACACTGAATAAATATTTCTGGTACTGTGTAATAATCATATTGCTGTGTTTAACAATATCTGTAACAAAATCTTCACAATCATTCAATGGGCACTATTTCAAATACTGCTGCACTTCTGAGGCTCATTCTCAAAAATGGAGGAAAAATTTAACTATATTTACACCTAAAATATAATCCTTACAGACAAGAAGGAATTGGAATAGCCCTGCAATACCAATGGTTCAGATGAACTTAACTCTGCCTTTTGCCCTTACCAGAAAGGCACAGGGTCATATTTTGGCCACCACACAAATTCAGAAACTAGGAATCATCAGTGAGAAGAAACTATTTTGTTTCTTTTTTTCTTCTCCAAAATAATTCTGTGTTGATAGTTTGAGAAAATAATATAAATCAAAAGCCATAAAGCAATTAAAGACATTATAGTGATTTTTGCCTAGTGAAATGATCAGTTAGAGGATGATCGTTAAAACTGCACACTGCATACACTTCAGTCTTGAAAGATTGGCAGCTCCCTCTACTGTTTCTCTGGGTGAGGTGCGAGGAATCAAGGCTCACCCCTCTGTGTAATTCCATTTCCTGTGATGCTGGACTTTCACAGCTTGTCAATTAATGGCCTTCAAACTGGCAAGCTTTCAAACAATGGCTGACTTTCAGTAGTCTGATGGCACCTTTAGGACACCTGCTTCGAAGACCGATCTACTTCAAAAGAAAGTTTGATACTTCTATTAAAGCAAAACATGTGAATCACACTCTCTCTTTGAAGCTTTCTATTTCTGGGTATATCCGTCTGGTCTGTTTACAACAGATGCAGGCTTCTTCTGAAAAGCAGTCCTCCTGGCAATAAAAACTTGTAGCTTCGGAATCCGATTTCTTTTGCATTTTTTGCGGAAACATTCATTATTTTTTATGAAGTTCAGACTGGTTTGCATCTATTCTTCTAGACCTCATTCACATCACATGTAAAACCAACTTTTTCATGTTTTGTCCTGTTAGATACATTTCTCATAATGCAGTCTTCATTTCTTTTAACCATGCTTTTGTTATTGTGACTACAGAGGAAAGGGGAAAGAAACAGGTGCTATCGTCTCTCTAAATAGAATCTCCCAGGAACTTGTCTGCATTTGTAATTCCTTTTCTATATACTGAGAAGATCATTTAAATAGCCTGGAAGAAAAGTATTCATTATACTATAATGGCTCAACGATACAGCTTAAGACACAAGGATAAAATAACCTGCTTCATTTGTTAAAACATGTAGAAGCATAATTACTTTCTTTTCTCCTTAAAATAAAATTTGGCACAACGGTACAGATTCTCTATTAGAACTTAATTTAAAACATATAGGAAAATGAATAAAAGAACTAAACTTCACTTCACCCCAGTATCTGTTCTTAGAAAAATACCATTTATTTAAAAGAAAATATACACATTTTTTGACAAAGTTGTCTATACTAAACTAGCCATGATTACTATTACTTTTCAAATGAATTGGCATTATTTTTTCCAAAAAATATCTTTTAAAGATAACAAGGGTAGGCCAAATATAAAAGACAAAGTAAAATATGCTTTTACTGGAAAATAGTGACTCTGTTCTTTGTGTAACTAACGAATTACTCTGCGTATAATGGCAATAGTATTGCGTATCTCCTGATGTCAAGTATTTGATCCTTATTACAATGAGACTAAATGTAGAGACAATTTCCTGGACTGACAAATGCATAGGAAAATATTGCTCCCTCTTCCCTTTCCTTCTTCAAGGTGCTGTAAGGCAGTGTTGACTTTAAAATAATAAAACAGATACAGATGCTATATGTGAAATGCTTTCAATTTTGAGAGGAAGATGTTATGTACATAAATAAACATGAGTTAAAATGCTGAGAGCCTTACAAAAGTAGAGAGTTAGTCTTTAAGGAATTTGAAACAAATATTATTTTAATAGATAGGGAAAATGTCAAATTCCTGAACCTTGAGAAAATATGTCCGTTTCTACATAGCAATGAAGCAATCATGTCAATTAAGATAAAAAAATAGTCAATTTTGTCACATAACCAGATTGCAGAATATCTCACACTGATGTTCCTTAACAGCTAGGTTTTTCACTATTTATGGCAAATTCTTCACGGATTTTACAGCCTAGAACCTTGAAGATGTAATGAATAATGGTACTCACACTCCTATTATTTGATCATTCAACTGTTTTTCACTCATTCAACAAAATTATGATGAGAAAATATTTCTTGGCATGTGAAAAGAAAACATTGAAGTGCATAAAACTAAATTAATTGAAATGGAAATAAAAGAATCATAATATAAATTTTAGGAGACATTTAAGTTAGTCCTTAGTCAAAGAGCATGAGAAATATCAAGTTGGTATGGACTAATTTTGTTATGAGTTTTCCTGGATAATCAGTAAGAACCAGTTATAGGGTTCTAAAAGAAAACTATCTCCAGGGCCTGTAATATCCTCTGTCTTATTCTCTAAAATTTTATTGGAATAACTTAGCCCCACAGTAATATGCTGCAGCATTACATCTAACATCTCATGCTATTAGAGCATTCACTGGTGCATTGTCCAAAGCAGCAGAACTGCGATGGAACATTTAAATATTTTCTTGTCAGATATCTATCTGCTAGCTTGCTATGTTGAGATCCAGTAACTCCACATTTCCATTTCTGTTTTTTTAAATTATTCTACTTTAAGTTCTGGGTTACATGTGCAGAACGTGCAGTTTTGTTACATAGGTATACACGTGCCATTGTGGTTTGCTGCACCCATCAACCCATCATCTACATTAGATATTTCTCCTAATGTTATCCCTTCCCTACCCCCCCCCAACCCTGACAGGCCCCGATGTGTAATATTCCCCTCCCTGTGTCCATGTGTTCTCATTGTTCATTTCAACCACCAACATATGCTATGGAAAAACAGGGCATAATAGATGTACACCTGTAGCTCCTGAGTCTGTGGATACAAAAAATTCTGACTCTAATTATGATCAGATAGCTAACTATGCTCCACTGAAATAGTTTATTTGTATAAGCAAATGCAAAGTATAGTTTAAATACCATTCTTAAGCCTGGATATTACTGATTCAGATAATAAGTTAGAAGTGTCTCACATCTGTTGTTTGTAGACAAACAGTTGTTTTCATATATTTTTTCTTGCCTATCTCTCTGCAAAATATCTTTACAATAATAAAGATACCTCTTTTCTGAAGTAAAATATCTACTAAGTCACTGAAAGATTAGACATTTGGCTTTGTTAAATGTGAAAGAAAATCACACATGTATCATCCAATATTATAAAGGATTTCTAATAGAAAAACATTGTTTTTAGAACTTCAGATGTTGTTACTAACACAGGGATGCTAGGTGCATTATTATCAACAGTGTAAATTAAGACTTCCTTTCTTCATTTTACAAATGTTAAAAAAAAATTCTTTTTAACCTGCATTTCCCAAAGATCAATAAACAGCCTTGCTATTATTCAGGCATTGTTGGTTTCATAAAACATCCTTCTTTGTAGAAAGCTTTGTCACGAAATCTCATACACTCATGTGCTTGGACACAATCACTTCTATGTTCCTATTCCACGAGAATTTCATAAATTGTCTTTCATACTTCCATATTTTGCAGATGTTACAATGTAGAGAAATATAGAAGATAATACCAATCTGTGTGTTGGTTCATCATAGAACAAACTCGTGATCTAATTAAAATAACACGTTACATTTCTAAAGAAACTGATCAGAAATATTATCAGAACTGTCTAGTACATATACTACTCTCAGGATATCTGTCTTCCAATTGCAAATGATAATGCAATAAATTTTTACTATACATCAACATATCCTGAGTTGATTTTTCATGTTTCATCTTGGTGTCAAGATTTTGAACTGCCTTTCTTTTCCGTGTGAAAATGTGATCACATAAATTACAAATTTCGTACCATTTGACTCAAATGTTGGCAAAGCTTTTGTATCACATTTCCCAGGATCAAAATGACACCTTTATATTATGCTAAAAAAAAGACATGCTATAAGCAACTCTTAGATATACTTAGCAAGAATACAATAATACAAATGATCATATAATAACATGAAACAGACATGCCTGCCACTGTATTTGTATTCACAAATTTAAAATCTTTTACAGAAATCTTGAGGGTAGCTTTAAAAGATTTTTCCTTCACTATAGTTTAGCTGCATTTAAACTTCTTTCTTAAAAAGTTTATTTCTACTTAATGTGTTTTATTTGTAATGTGCTCCATAGCTTAGCTTTGCTCAAACAGCAAAGAACATTTTAAATGCCTTGAACAAACTCTACCAGTTAAAGCTTTAAAATGGATAGAATTGACTTCTTGCTTCATTAACATGGTCACTTACATAATGTAATTCTAAAACCACATGGGTGTGTCTTATCTCTAGATAAGGTAAAGACAACTAAAAACTGATATGGCCTATGGACATTTTTCATGTTGGATTGAGAATGTAGCTCTGAATAATTGGTGTGAAAACTGGGCATGCTAAGATAAACTATAATATGACTATGGTACCTTTGGGACTTTAAATATGATCAAATTGAGGTTTTGCTTTTTGAAGTGATTGTACCAGCAAGAAAAATTGATAATAAATCCGTAAATTACAAATAACCCTGGATGCTAGAACCGTCAACTCATAGTTAATTACCCAATGGAGAGTAATTTTTCAAGAAGATAGTGTTTGATTCTTTTTATTAAGCATATTTTTGAAGCAGTAAAACCAAATTTGTGTGATTCATCACCTTCCCAGCTCATCATTGTTTATGTCCTTTTTGGAAGACAGTCCTTGTTTCTAGTCTACATTAAATCACTGTTAAGGCTTGGGGTCAGGAGAACAAACATATAGTAACCATATACTTAAGAGACTCAAATAGTCTGAATTATACTTATATAATACAAATATATTTATACTTAAATACATTATAACATATAATATGAATATAATTATATTGAAGATAAAATAATTATTTTTAAATATAATTATATTTTATAAACATTAAGGAGTGTGTTGTACATATGACTATCACTATTTCTTGCTTTCTGGACTGTTTCTTAAATAGCATTATATTTTAACTTTCTCCAGACAGCGTAATGTGGTCGTAGCTCTTTTTACCAAACAACTGCATAATGTTCTTTTCCCCCCCGAAAAAAAAAAAAAAAAAAACACTCCCTTTACCTCCTAACTCCACGATAAGCACTTTGTTTTACTCCAGTCCAGTGGCTCTGGCTATTTGTTTGCTGATAGCAATGTGCTTCTGCTGTGAGAAACCAGTGTGTAACTTTGACAGTGTTGGTAGTTAAGGTGCCAGAACTGATGAATCCCTGAATCGTACACAAGAATCATATTTGCCACTTATTTTTAGGGGGAGATTAAATATGTATAGGGACAAATGCAAAAGGGAACAAGATATATCATTTTGACTTAGTTACTAAAACAAACAAACAAACAAAAAAACAAAAACAGAATGGTAAAGCTTGTGGACACTGATAGATTCCATGAAACCTAAGACCAAGAGGGCTGAGACTTAAAGGACTTCTGCCTTTGACCAAGAAAGAAGGAAACTGTGTGGAAAAAAATAAGAATTTGTGAGTGCAAATGTCCAGGCCTACTCCCATGTGACAATAAACAATAATGATATATTTTGTTAAAGCAAATATTTTGTGTCAATAGTATACTAAGAGTTTTTATGAATTATCTTCTTTCATCTTCATGTTATCATATAAATTTGTATCTGTGTTGTCCTCAATTAAATATGAGGACATTGATTTGTTTTTATTAGTGTTTTTTTTACTTATTCATATTGTCTATACCCTTTTGAATAAATTTTTATTTTGTCTAGAAAAATGTTTTGCTTTGTTTTTGAAATTTATTAAAATAATGTAATTTATTTTAATCTTATATTTAAAATATCAATATTCTCTAAAACTATTGCTTTTTCTCCTTAATGTTTTTGTACTTTTCTCTTTTTACATTATATGGTTTGCTAGTGACTTAACACTTTTTGAAAATCCGCTTTTAGTTTCTTGAAGCTGTTTTCTTGGGGGTTTCAAATTTTCTGTTTATTGTTGCTGTATAGTTTAACTGCTTTGTAAAAATGGCCTGTGAACTCTGATTGTTTAACACTTGCTGATTTCTATATGTTTGCATAAATGGCCAAACTATAAAAATACCACCTCAAAGTTCAAAATTTGTTTGATGTTATGTTTTATATGTTCCATTAAGTCAAGTTTGATAACTGCAGTATTCAATACTTCCTTGTCTTTGGTATGTTTTCATCAGAGAGAGGTGGGTTAATCTATTACTACGCATTTCAGACAGAGGTAAGCTCATCTATGGCTATATTGGAAGTTATGGAAAATTGAATAATTGCCTAACCATTATTTGCCCTTTTCATTTCCATGAGTTTGTAACTTTGTAGGTCTTCCTGTAGAGGGAAGTAAGTTTTTTTGTGACACTTTACCTACTTGACTTGCTTTAAACCATGTAATGTTAGCAGACATTGTATAAGTAGGAGCTTGTAATAGGCTTGTAAAATGGGGCTTGCCCCTTAATTATTCCCCTTTCCAAAAACAGTGCTTCTCCCAGGTAACTGCTGTTACTAGAATGATTACTTGTGGAGAACACTAGACTTGATTATCTGTATAATGCAAGCTCAGCTGCAATTGCAGCTTCAAACAGAGCTGCCACACTGAATCTGTAATGGGTTACTACAGTTTTTAAACATATACTTTAATCATCCACTTACTTTTTCTTCCTTCCACTCTCACCTCTTCATTACTTCCTTCTCTAGACACTTCTTTATGGCAATGCGTGCTTATCTAATTATGATCTTGCTTAAGAAATCCAAGAGGATAATCATGAAACAAACCAAGAACTGAGTCCCCATTGCAGAATCCTCATGCTTAGGGGCTGCTGTAAACAATTAGTTCACCATCGTGGATAACGTCAACCAGATCTCTGGATGTGTGATTACCCAAGAGAGCCAAAGGAACAAGACACATAACCCCTGTACTCTGCACATCTCCAGCATGTCTCCCATACCAAGTTTCTCTTTATAAACATTATGATACATTTCAGAATTTTAAACGGCACTTTAGAACACTAGTTGGCCGTCTTCTTGGTTTGCTGGCTCTCTGATTAAAATTGCTTTTCCTCTCAACAAACTTTGTCTTTGGCTTCTGCAACCAAACTTTGGTCTGGTTACAAATTCACCCTGAATTAGCTGATCTCCAGTCAACCCACATCTATGAGAGAAACAAGTTCTTATTATATGCCACTGTAGTTCCATTGTTGGATTTTATGAAGTATTACTATGGAAGTATCTCACTGATTTAGAGGTTTCATTATTTTCTCATTTTAATTTGTCAGCATTATACTCATTTTTATAGTTCATGCTGCCTACAATTATATAAACATTTAGGTGATTATGTGTGTGTATATATGCTATTCTACTTCATACCTATTAATTACTTACCCTTTATATTTTCCAAATCTGACATAATTATTTTTGCATTAATGATATTTAGCTAGTTTTTGCATGACACATGAATGACAAAATTTCTTCCTTGTTTTATTTTGGGTATTTATTTCATATGCCATGTATGTATATAAACATTTCATTTTGAAATAGTTTAGATTTTTATAAAAGTTGCAAAGACAACACGACACAGAGTTTATATACACCCGAGTTTTCACTATAGTTATCATCTAACATTAATATAACATATTTGTCATAACTAATGAACCAATACTAATAAATTATTAAGAAAAGCCGGTACTTTACGAGGCTTTTTTTCTAAGTTTTTATCTAATGTTATTTTCCTGTTACAGGATCAAATTTAGGATACCATACCACATTGTTTTGCCAATTATCTTTAGTCTCCTCTTTGCTGGGACAGTTTCTCTGACTTCCCTGGCTTTTGATGACCTTAAGATTTTTGAGGGACCTTAAGATTTTTCCCTGGCTTTTGATGACCTTAAGATTTTTGGTTAATATTTTGTAGAAGTTCCTAAAATTTGGACTTATCTCATAATAGTTTCCATAATTAGATTGGAGATACAGGCTCTGGAGAACAAACCACAGAGGTTACATGCTGTTATTATTATATCATACTAAGGGTACATGCTATCAACATGACTTATTGTTATTGGTTTTGTTAAGCTTGGTCACAAGCAGAGGGAAAATTTGTTTGATTTCTTCTCTGTGAAGTTATTCCCACACCCTCCCCTCCACCACTAATTCCTTATTGTACTCTTTGGAAGTAAATCACAATGCCTAGCCCATATTTAATGGGTGGTAAGTTAAAATGCCTCAGTTTCTTATTGCAGCTATAACAAATCACTATCAACTTTAGTGGTCTAAAACAACATAAATTTATTATCTTATAGGTCTGAAGGTCAGAAGCTTGAAGGTGTCTAAGGTTTTCATAGAGTTGAATTTCTTCTGGAGGCTGTAGGGAAGAATCTCTATTCAAACCCATTTTCCATCTTCAAAGCCACAGCATGGTATCTTTACATCTCTGTCTTTCTCTCTGACCCCTGGTTTCCAGTGTCACATCTCCTCTTACCTTTCTGATTCCCTCTTTCTCTTATAAAGACCCTTGGAATTTCATTAGGTCAACCAGATAATTCAGAAATATCTCTCACTTTCAAGATCCTTAATTTAATTACATCTGCAAAGTCCCTTTTGCCTTAATTGCAGGAACATATTCAAAGGTTCCTGCAGCTAAAACCTGCAAAGTTAGGGGAGGAAAGGGAGGCATTACCTACTTACCACACACACTGGGTACCACACATACATTCATATATTTGCATAGATTTAATTTTTTGTTCAAAAATGTTTCATCTTTCAACATTTATTTTTAAATGAATTTTACTATGTATACTTATGATATACACTATTATGTTACGGCAGGAGTCCAAAACCTGGACCAATACCAGTCTAAGGCCTGTTACGAACTGAGCTGCACAGCAGGAGGTGAGCAGTGGGTGAGCCAGGAAGCTTCACCTGTATTTACAGCTTCTCCCTATCACTCAAATTACTGCCTGAGCTCCACCTCCTGTCAGATCAGTGAAGGCAATAGACTCTCATAGGAGCATGAACCTTATTGTGAACTGTGCATGTGAGGGATCTACATTCTACACTCCTCCTGGGAATCTAATCTAATCAGGAATCTAATCTACTAACCATTGTTTTATTCGCTATCTCTGCATATTGTACTTTTTTAAAAAACTGATTATGCAATATTTTTCTTTTCATGTCTGGATAATTTCACTTAACATCGTGTCCTCCAGGTTTATACATATTGTGGCAAATGGCAGGATCTTCTTTTATAAGGCTGGATAATATATCATTATGTATATGTGTAAATATATATTCCACAGTTTCTTTATTCATTCATTTGTCTATGAATTGACACTTAGGTTGTTTTTACGTCACATCTTCCAAACATAGCGTGCTTTAATTACTCAGTAAATATCTCCAATTTCTCATACTATTGTTAGAGTTTTAATTATGCTAACTTCCTGAAGACAAAACAAATTAGTGATTATTTTTACATTCAATAGGTGACAATTTTTTGAAATAGTATGTCAGTTTCTGAAGTTTTGATTCTATTTTATGTCTTCTGTTTTGTGGTTCATTTTCATACCTGCAAAAAATATTTTTAATAGCCTATTGTGTCAGAGTCTGTGGCTAAAGTGCTCTTGTCTCTTACTGTTATAGATGTTATTATTTTGTATTCATTTTCTCATGAATAAAAATAAAATTTTACACTTTATATAAAGTATACAATTTGAAGGTTATTATTTGTCCATTACTATTTGGAAAATATTTTAAAATTCTTGTCTTGGTATTCAGAAGCTATATGTTGTCAACTAAATTACCTTTAATTCATAGGCAATTTGCTTTTCTCTGATTGCTATAATTGTCTCTGGGTTTCCTGCCTTTTTGTATCTTCAGTATAAAGTTTCTTGGGGTGGGTTTATAAGTTTATTCTTCTAAGTTATTGGGGTAAACTCTTGATTTGAGAACACAAAGGTCTTAAATACTAGAGATGTTTTGTCAATTACCTTTTTATATATTGCCTGTAGTTTATTCTTTCTGATGTTTTATTCTCGAAATCCTGTAAAACGTACTGTAGTCTATCAGTTTCTCCTTTTTGCCAGATGTTTTCATATTTTATTTAAACTTTGCAATTGAATTTTAAATGAATTTCTCAAAATTATCTTCTAATTCATAAATTCTCTCTCTCCCTGTGCTTAGACTTCATCCCTTCTATTAAATATTTATTATTTATCACATTTTAGACTTTTAGACAAATCTGTAAGTTCTTATTTAGTTTTGCCTGTTTTTATTGTACAAGTCGTTTAATTTATAAGGGAGTTGTGTCATCACTAATTTTGAAAATATGGATTATACTTATTTTACATTGTTTGATACATTTTTAATAAAACCATTCCACTGAATTATCTTGGTTTTATGTTTATTTCATTCATTTTGGAATTTTGCATTTGTTTCATCATTTAGGGCATAGAGTTTCTTTGTGTCTTTCTTTTTTTTTTTTTTTTTTTTTTTTTTTGAGGGAGTTTCGCTCTTATTGCCCAGGCTGGAGTGCAATGGCATGATCTTGGCTCACCGCAAACTCCGCCTCCTGGGTTCAAGCGATTCTCCTGCCTTAGACTCCCAAGTAGTTGGGATTACAGGCATGCACCACCACATCCAGCTAATCTTGTATTTTTAGTAGAGATGGGGTCTCTCCATGTTGATCAGGCTGGTCTCCAACTCCTGACCTCAGGTAATCCATTTTTCATTATATTTGACCTGAAGTTAACTCTCATTAATGAGATATTGTTTTTTTCTTTTAATTTTATGGATACATAATAGTTGTACATATATGAGGAACATGTGATATTTTGATACAATCAAACTAGGTGTGATGATCAAATAAGAGTAATTGGGATATCCATTATCTCAAAAATTTATTATTTATTTGTGTTGGGAAAATTACAAATCTACTCTTTTATTTAGAAATATAAAAAAATCGTTAACCAAGTTATCTTCTCCTAGCCTCTAAGACCCTTTTCAGAACTAGAAGTCATAGTGACAAACTGGATTTTAAGAGATAGCTAGATTCATTAGGAAGTGGTATCTGTGTCTTCTTAGCCCTCTAGAACAAAAGTTGCCATAAGCCACATGCCAGACAGCAATCTTTGTATAATTTTATCAGCAGTTTTTCAAAAAGGAAACATGAACACAGTCATTTGCTATAGTAAAGTGAACTTGACTACAGTTCCCCTCTCAAGGGAAGCAGTTTATATCCTCTTTACCCTATGACAGCTGAATGCTTGAATGACGGCAGCTTCATAATAGGGCAGAACTGTAGCCCAGAATGCTTTATGCTTTCAGACGTGCTCATTGATTTGCATGTATTTTCAATTTCTCATCCATGGAGAAATCACATCATACTTTCTGAACTAGCTAAGGTATTCTTTGCTTTTTCTCTTCATAATTTATTTAGTTTTGCCTAGTTTTCAGAGCAGAAATGATGAAAATAAATACTGTCTTGTCCAATGTGGTAGGCAGAATTTTGGCCCCAGACCTCTGCCACCTCTCATAACCGGTATCACACTCATGAATATGTTCAATTACATGGCAAAAGGGATTTTTCAGATGGAATTAAGGTTGTTTGTCAGTTTATATTAAAATTAGACAATTACCCCAAGTGATCTGTATGAGACCAATGTAATCAGAAGAGCCCTTAAAATAAAAGTTATCTCCCAGATGAGGACCAAATAAAAGTCAGAGAGATGTGACAGAAAGGAAAGGCAGAGACATTTGAAGTACAAGAAGAATTTGATGTATTACAGCTGGTTTTCAAAATGGGGAGTGCCACAAGCCAAGGATGCAGTGCAGTCAGCCTTTAGAAAATGAGAAGGAATCCCAGCTGACAGCAAGTCCTACAATCTTGCAGGACTGAATTCAGCCAATGAATGTAAAGAGCATGGAAACAGATTCTTTCTCAAATACTCGAGATAAAAGCCCAGGCCAGCTGACACTTTGATTTAGGCCTTGTGAATCTAGCTAAGTCCATCTATGCTTCTGATCTGCAGACTCCTGAGATGATAAATGTCTATTGCTTTAACCACTAACTTTATGGTAATTTGTTACAGAAGCAACACAAAATGAAAACACTCGGATATGTATTTGCAACTTGTGTCAATAAAATCATCATTTCATATTATATACTTACTACTTAAATAGTAATTAAGTATGTTAAGGTGTGGCTTTCCCTCTTAGGTTGATATAGCTCTACTATATGTATTTTGGAACTGAAATTAGAAAGTCCAATTTTAAATCAAAAGTGTTTTAATAAAGCTTTTGAAAATATTTTGATACCTTTGGGTTTAGCACTTTTCCTTTTTTTCTGTTAGCTATAGCTTTACATTAAGTGTTTGTTCAGAATATTTTACTTTAAATTTAAACTATAAATTTAACTTTTCCAGTTTTTTTCTGGTTTGGTAAACGTATGCCTTGTTATTTACGTGTTTGGAACTTGAAAGTAGATATATTTATTATTTTCAGAACCAAAGATATATTAATTTCATTAAGTTCAGTAATTTAGTTTACTCTTTCTTACATGGTATTCCATATACTAAGAGGTGATTTTAACTTTCATATTACAATTAAGCTCACACTGTTTTTCCCTTAGACTTCTTTTGCTATGCTTAGTGAATTTTTGCGGCTATCTAAATGATTCATGATACTTAGAACTTCGCTATGGATTTTATTTTTGTCACTCTTATGTGTCTTTTTGTTTTAATTAATGTATTTCACTTTTAATTCAATTTTGTCAGATATTAATTTCTTAATCACTGCTTTCTCATTTTGAATTTGCCTTTCTATCTTCTCCATTTTCTTGTAAGATTAAATTCCTCATGAAGCCATAAATATAGCTTGAAAGAAAGGGAATGAAGTAGGAGAAAAGACCTAAGAAGCTTCAGCCAACTGCTTATGTGCTTTGCTTCACCTTCTGGACCTGATTAGGCCTGGTCTCACTTATTCCATTCTGTTACATGAAAAAAAATCTGCTATCAAAGTCTAATTTTGTGATTTATTTGATCAGATAACATACAGCTCCTGGTAGGTACCGTGATATCCTGTGATATTTAGTGTCTGCTAGTGCCCAGAATTGGGCAGAAACTGCTTTAAAAAAAAAAAAAAAAAAATTTTTTTAAATTTTTATTTTAGATACAGGGGTATATGTGTAGATTTGTTACATGGGAATACTGTGTGATACTGACATCTGAAATGTGAATCTTGTCACCCTAATAGTGAGTATAGTACCCAATAGGTAGATTTTCTAGATTAGAAAGTTATAATACATTAGCATGATCTTTCTCAAAAAACTATAGTTACAAAATTTTGAACTTCTCTATTGGAGTGTGGCAGAGACTTTCTCTGGCATTTATACTTGACAACAATGCTACTGAGAGCACTGGGTCTGCTCTGACATGTTGCCAAAGTGGGAAAAGAACAACTGCTTTGCCATGTTGCCCAAGTAGGAAAAGAGCTATTGTACCTACTATAGAGCTTTTTGTTTGCTTTTGTTTTGCCTCAGATATTGCTGAAAATAGCCAGACTTCTAGGATATATAATAAGTAAATCTGAACAATATGCCTGAATGTAGTATATATTGCCTCCAAATATCAGAGGCATAACCACAAACATTTGGCTTTTTTGCGTCATGTGGTATAAAGTTCAGAATATACTCTGTTCAGAAAAATACTCCAATATCCCCACAACTACTGGATTCCTAGAACTTTTGTTAACATGGGAAGCCAGGAACTTTTTAGGATATATCTTCCTCTCTCTGACACGCAATCATTTACCAAGCTATATCTACATTATTATCAAGGTATCTAGACCGCTTGCTACTTTCAGTTCACCAGGGAAATTAGTGAAATATAATTATTGTAATATTCAACTTTTTATTTTTTGAGATATTAAGATGATCAAAGATATCCCACATCACATTATGACAAAGAGAAGAGTTACCTTAAACCTTAATTAAGACAATGGAGGTATTATGCTGCTCTTGCCATGTAGAAATGAAATGAGATTTTTCTTGGCCCTGCTTTGCTAGCCAGAATTCCACTTCTGTGGCTGGCCAGGCCTCTGCTTATTTGTTCCCATCACACTGCTCTGACCCATGGCTCTAGGACTGGCCCAGCTCCACACCTGCCTGGTGCCAGCAATGGAGAGGACTACAGCTTACAGCTCCTCTCACCCCAGCTCTTTAGCAGGTCCCAGGTTCTTGTCCTATGTCCAAGAAGAATGAGATTACTCTAACAATTGAATGGTGAGGAGAGTGGAGAATAATTTTATTGAGCAGTGAAACAGCTCTCAGCAGAGAGGGGACATGAGGGTGGTCCCCTCCACCCCCGCTAGCCACATTGGGTGATTTCTCTCCCAGTGTGGCTGGGTCTGGGCTTTTACGGGCTCAGAATGGGGGAGTGTGTGCTGATTGGTTTGTGAGTATGCAAAAAAGCTAAAACAAAGACACCACTCAAAGGTGGGCAGGACAGTAAAAAAAAAAAAAAAAAAAAAAAAACAATTAGGGAAGAGTAGGTATATGTAAAATAGGTGAAGGATGAGGATCAATCACAGGAGAGTGTGCCAAATAGGAAGAGAGATTCTCAGTTTGGTTAGTGGATTTGACTTGTAGCTTGGTTTTCAGGCTTTAAACTGTCTTTGGCTTGAAGGTGGGGTTTCACTGGGGACCTGCCCCTATCTGCCTAGGCATTTGACTGCCTTCTGCCACCTTTAAACCAACTGCTTCTGATTATTTTTCTGATATAAATAGGAATTAAAGCATAATTTAGGTAAATAACTGCATATATCTGTGTATTAAGTATCAGATATTGCATTAATTTTTTAGAATAAGAATACTTCATCTGGAACCACAGCTGAGATTGGCATATGAATGTGTCTACATTTCCCAAACCTAATCATTATTATCTGTGTGCTATTTGTACCAGGCAAAATATAATTCTCATAGGGATATGTTAGGAATCATCTCCTGCATCCCTCTTTAATCTCTGCAATTCTCCTAGAGATGTGATATTGCTCTTGTCTTACTTTCCTTGCAAAAGTCAGTAGTTTGAAGGGTTTTCACTTGCCCTATGTATTGTAATAGCCCTGGTTCCATAGATCAAGAAACCAATTAGGAATCTTCTCATCTTCTAGATATAACTGACTATTCCTACAACACATTGAGAGGACCAGATAAGTAACCACAGGATGAGTCTATAATCACATTTGATTCATTGTGAGGCAGACTGGTGCAAGGCTTCTGATATAGATTGAGATGTGTAAGCCTCATTATGACTAATAAAACACTGTGACATTTTGATTTCAAGGAATTAGTGTCAAACCTAAGCCAATTTTTGTTATTGTGAATATGCTTCTAAGAATATCCACGTGCAAGTCTTTCTGTAAATATAAGTTTTCATTTCTCTCAAATAAATACCTAATAGTAGAATTGTTGCATCATACAGTAAAATTATATTAAACATTTTAAGAAACTGCCAAATTGTTTACAACACCACAAACATTACAAATATTCCAATTTCTTCAGATCCTTGCCATTATTTATGTTTCATTTTATTAAAAAAAAAGCCATCCCAGACAGTGTGAAGTAGTATCTCATTGTAGTTTTGATTTACATTTCATTAATGGTTAATGATGTCAAATCATTATGCTTATTGGTCATTAAATATGCTTATATCTTTTTGGAGAATATCTATTCAACTTGCCCATTTGCCAATTGAATTGTCAATTGATTTGTCAATTGAATTGTTTGTTTTTGAGTTGTTAGCACTCATCATAATATTTTCATTTTGCAGGAAAGCAATGGTAAGAAAAAATAAGGCATTTATAATAGAATATTTTATTAGAACAGAATTTTTATGAAAATTAAAATTAAAAGAGAAGCCACAATGAAAATAAGGTTTCAAGTGGCTCATTTGTTAGCCATACCATAAAAAGCATTTATTAATAGGAAGTTAATGAACTACTGTGCAATTACAGCAGCCTAAGAAATATGTCCAAAGAAAATAAATTTGTGTAAGAATATAAGAATCTTAGTAAAAAATAGTTCTTTAAAGGGTTTATAACATTTGGAGCAATGTCAATAGTCAATCAAAAAACAAAGCAATTGCTTTTCTGGTTGTTTGCATTGAGTTTTAAAGAATAGAAAGTGATACTGCCCATTTATTCAGAGTCAATAAATGATTAAAGGATGAAGTGACTAAACAGTTAGAGAGTCAACCTCTGTTAATAGTGTATGTGGAACAATTACAGGCCAAAATGTTTTAGAAAAAGTTGAGAAAATACTAATTTAGTATAACCTGAAGAGGAATCTGCTAAGAAGTGTTAACATTCATGATAGTAAAAATATATGTGGGGCAGAAGAAAGGCTTAATTGGACAAATTTACAAAGATTGTGAAATTTTAAGGTGTTTAAAGCCTATGGTGTTCATTGTATTATGTATCAGCAGGTATTTGGAAGAGGAAAATATTTAACATAGCATATGTTGTTAAATTAGTAGTGTCAAGGGACAATATCATTAAGAATTGTGAACTCAACCATGATTAATTCTGTAAGTTTTTGCCATAATAAACTTAATGTACTGAGTAGCCTTACATCATAGCAGTTTCATGTCTTACCATCTAAATTTTTGCTTTAAGCTTTTGAACTTAAGGCTAAGATTGAAATTCTTCTGACTATGAAGATTCATTCTCAACTACTATTATTGAACACTGAATATTTTTGGAAATTAGCTTTGCCACATATTGATAATATTTCTTAGTGAATTTAATCTAAAATCATAAGGTAAAACAGTGTTCATGTGTGAAACTTACACTGTGACAGTGTCATTTTGACAGAAATTACTGCTGTTTGAATTACAAATGATGTCTAAGTCCTTAATACACTTTCCGTGCTGCCAAAGTTAAAACAAGATGCAAAATTTCCACTCGCACAAAAAATGCAGCAATTATATTTTCAAAGTTTAAATTACATTCCAGCAACATTTTTCAGACATCAATGCAAGTGCAAATACAATTTCCATATTTCTCAATCCACTTAACTGTGTAATTGAGGAGCCTCTACCTAATATTCATTTGGAAGTGATTGATCTGCAATGTGATGGTATGCTAAATGATATACACAACAATAGAAGAGTTTAATATGTCTGTAAATGTCGTCTAAATGGTAAATATTCTCAATTAAAACCATATGCTCCTAGATTGATAGCAGAATTTATCTATGAGCAAAGACATGTTCAAAGATGACCTATGTAAAATGCGATTACAGATCAGAAGTAACAGATGAAGTTTTGCAATTTATTTAATAGAAATGCTAACTTTGAACTTTAATTGAAAACCATCTGTCCAAACAATACCATTCTTCTACTTAGTAGACATGTATTGCAAAAAAATTATATGCAAATTTAATATATATAATAAAATTTTATATGTATTTATAATTTTATCAATTATAATTTTTGCATTTCTTTCTCTCTTGTTACATCAGCATCTACATATCATTGATTTGCTTCTTAGCCTAATGAGCCTAAACTGCTTCTTATCTGGCCGTTGACAGAAAATGTTTGCTTACCGCTAGTATATTGCTTCCTACTTTTTGTGTAAGAAAAAAGGAGAAATAAGAACATGCATATATATCTGCAATTTTGGTTTAAAATCTCACACAGAGATTAATGAAGTTGGTTACCTTTAGAGTGCAGGTAGAAATGGGATGGAAAGGATCTGGGGAATCAGGGAAGATAATATTTATTTGAATATATCTTTTTACACAGCCCTGCATTTTCAAACCTTTTTAAGTTTTCACATTCTCACAAATAAATGAATACAGAGATATATAGATAAATAAATAAATACTATCAGCAAAGATGGAATGAAAATCCCCAAAATTTAATATAGACTCAAATGAACAAATCTAGATATCAAATGAGTAACAAAACCACATTTTTATAGGATTAAAAACAACATTAACTCAAGTAACTTTTGAATATAGTATTAGAATTACACATCTTCATGAAAAAGACAACGAAGAACTCAAATAGATAAGAAACTCTAATTAGTACATTTTTCTGAAAATACTTTTTGTACATTCAAAATTTGAGCAAAAAAGTTAATGTTTTTGGGGATAATGGTTTCTTACTCTTAGAGTAGGGAAACGACAAAGGATAGCAACACCTTTGGGGTGCTGCTAGATTGGGATCGAAGTTATCAGTATAACCTGATGATTTGTCTGTGTATTTTTAGATAGTATAATATAGAACTGAATATAGATTAATTTAGGTTAATATATGTTGCAAAGATTACATATATTGGATGGTTGAAACGAATTACCAGACTCCACAGAGCATAAATACGCAGGACTTTCACAGAGGTAAAGGACATGGTATAGCAAGGAAAGAAAGTCAGTCACAGGTAAGCTTTGGGGTACATAAAGACGTTCACTCAGAGTTACTGAGGATCCTTTATTAGTTTCATAAGATAAGCTTTATTTCCAGATTATGAACCACTGACTATTGCATAATCTTTACTTTAGTAGAACTCAGATAGATAGCTTTAGTATTTTTTTTTTTTTTTTTTAATGCTCCATTTGTTATTTAGGCAGAATAGGCTGTCTACAAGTTTGACTAGGTAGAAGCTGTCAATTTACAAATCCCTAAACAATGTAAACTTGTTGACCCTGAGTGTGCCTATATGTCTGTGCATGCACACATCTATGGACACATGAATGTGAGTATACATTTATATTTTACTTCCTAATTCTGTTCATTGAGATGGTCTGGATGCAATGATACCTTAGTAAGAGTGAACCCAATTAGCACTGACATTTTGCTTACTGAATACTGTTCTCGCTAGAGGAGCCAGAGTTCCTTAGATAAATGGCTTATTACCCAGCTAAGGCAGAAAAATGCATAAAATTAGTCTGGGGCATTTTCTTGTTCCAAAGAGGTGAACTGCTGAAAGAATGGCAACACATATCAAAAAGAAACAAGTTAACCTGAAGATGTCAAGTCTGGGAAATTTTGACCTATTGGACAAATCTGGGAAAATCTGAGCATGAAAAAAATGTGTAAAATTAAAAAAAAACAACCAGTTGAATAAAATAAGAATCAATAAATCCATAACAATGCAAAAAAGTAAGTGAATGAGTGAAATAAACAAAGGAAGGAGGGGAAAGTGATTTCTTCCAGTACACTGTCAACTAATCAAGGAGAAAAAATGATGGAGAGAGGAAATCATAATTTGGCAACAACAATAATTGATTCAGTAAATATTTGCAGAGTAACAAAATACTTACATATGTCTTAAAATTGTCTGCCCACAAGACATTTACTATTTACAAAGTGTGAAATAGTGATGTAACCACAGTGAGGAAACCTGGCCCTCATTACCTAGACCAAATGATTAAGGTTAAACATTGTCAATAATGGGAGTAATCAACAGAGTGTAGCTCCTGATATGATGCACTGATGTAAACTCAGCATCCCTTCTTTGGTATTCCTGCCAAAAATGTACAACTGGTATTTACTCATGAGGAAATATTAGACAAACCAAATTGAAGGAAGTCATATAAAATGTGTAGTTTGTCCTGTTCAGAAATGGCAAATTCATGAAATTTACAGGAAAAATTTAGGAACATTTCTGTACTAAATGTGTCTAAAGAGACATGACAAAAAACTGAATGCAATTCATGATCACAGATTTTCTATTACTCTAAAAGGAATTATTTGAACAACTGACAAAACCTAAGTACAGTTTACAAATTAGATAATAATTTTGTTCAATGCTAATTTTCTAGTTTTGATAGATACCTTGTAAGGGAATCTCTTCAAGTGATTCTCAGAAGAAAGTTATGAATTTTGATGGTTATAAGATGAAAACACAAAAGTTAACACTTGTACTTGATGGTAAAAAAAGAAAAATTAAAAATACAAACGTATTAACAAATTATATGTATGCATATATTTTGAAGACAGGGTCTTGCTCTGTTGCCCAGTTTATAGTGTAGTGGTGCAATCACAGCTCACTGCAGCCTCAATTTCCCAGGTTCAAGTGATCCTCCCACCTCAGCCTCCTGAGCAGTTGGAACCACAGTCTTGGGCCACCATGCCCAGCTAATTGTTTTATTGTTGTAGAGATGGGGGTCTCACTATGTTGCCTGGGTTGGTCTCAAACTTCTGGGCTCAAGCAATCCTCCCACCTTGGCCTGTCAGTGCACAGCACTGAGATTACAGGTATGAAACACTGTGCTTGGCCAACAAATTATATTTTTAATAATTTAACAAATGAAGTATAAGATTTTTATTGAAAAACAATATAAAAATTTGGGCAATGTTTAATAATACATAAAATAATTACATATATGTTACATTTATGGATGCAAAATGTAATTTATTATTGCTGGGAGTTTTTCCTAAATTACATAAATGTAATACAATTTCACTCAAAATCCCAGTAGAATGTTTTATAGACACAAAGAAGCCACACCACAAAAATAGCCTCATCCTCTAGATGCTCTCACGAGTCTGAGTTATTTTTTGAAAGGTCAATCTCACAAATTGATGGATCTGATTGATCAGGTCTGAATTGTGATATCGTCTACATTTCTGCTATGGTAGTAAGGACATGTATCTTCCCCTCAAAAATATCCATACATACAAATGAGGATTCCTCCGAAGGTCAGAGAATGCCTAAGCCACACTTGTTTTTTAAACTACGTCTAACGTTGTAGGCTAATTTTATAATCAAAAAAGTATTTGAGTAGTTAGCCAATTATTCACAAAATATAAATTATGCATATATTACTTAGTTTTGGATATTTATGGAAACAAATACAAATGCACTTTCCTGTTCTTGAGATGTTTGCAAAAAATGAGGCAATTAAAATATATTTAAAATTTTTGATTCTGGAAGTTAAGGACTTCAATCTAAACATTTATACAGAGCAATAGAACCAAGGAGAAGTATTAGATCTGTTGGGAACCATTGGATTAGTTGCTTTTTATAAGGTAGCACCAAAGGTAATCGTTGATGGATAAATGAAAATTTCCCAGGCAGAAAACAAATGTGAGAAATGAAAGCTGATGTAATATATCCCAGTACATCAAGTCACAAGCTTTTTTTTTTTTTTAATTGAATTTTTCCTATTAGCTTCTCAACTAGAAATATTGCTGCAAAGTATTCAGCCCCAAAACATTTGGAGATCAGCTTTACAATTCATTATGTGAGTGCTATTAACAATGTAGGCCATCCTGCAGCTTTCAGGTTTAGTATATGCCTTTGCAACCTAGGTTCTAAACTCATTGCATCTCTATAGCTACAAGAGGGCACGTGCTGCAAACATGTGAGTTAACATTACATGATGTGAGTTGAAATTGCACGATTTAAAAAAATTAACCTTATTAAGTTTAGTTGTCTCCAGATTTTCCTGTTGTTAGGCAAAATCTGGCCTTCTGTATCTAATTAATCTCACATTCAGGTTTTCTCTCATTTTTATTGGTCTTAAATATTTTTGCAGATATGTAAATATATTTAAGGGATTATATATATTGTAATAAGGACCCTTTATAGGTCCTAAAACCTAGTTTAAAGTACACTACTATTTATAACTATTGATTATTTGGTTTTAGGTAAAACTTTTGAGTAAGGATATCAGGATCTCCCTAGAGTTACACTGAT
This sequence comes from Piliocolobus tephrosceles, assembly GCF_002776525.5. NCBI lineage: Eukaryota > Metazoa > Chordata > Mammalia > Primates > Cercopithecidae > Piliocolobus > Piliocolobus tephrosceles. Next base: position 71,060,406 of record NC_045447.1, read on the forward strand.
TATAGTCCTCTTAATTTAGTAGGTACAGTGGTTTTGCTTTTCACGGTTTCAGTTCCTGTGGTTAACCACAATCTGAAAATATGAGAGTATGGTATAAGATATTTTAACAGGGAGAGAGAAAAAAAGACCACATTTACATAACCTTTATTATGGTACAATTATTATATTATATTATTAGTTATTGTTAATATCTTACTGTGACTCATTTATACATTAAACTTTATCATAGGTAGGTATATATAGAAAAAAACATAGTGTGTATAGTGTTCCACACACTACCCTCAATCTTAGGCAGCCACTGGGTGTCTTGGAAAATATCTCCTGCCAGTATGAGGGGACTACTGTATAGTGGCTTTAATATTAATAATGAATATTTAAATTCAGAAATTAAATACATAGCGATCTCTCTGTCTTAAATATTTTCTCTCTTTTTCTATCTCACCCATCTGGTTAATGACTATCTTTTAAGGTTTCAGTTTAAACATTGTTATCCTAAGGGATACTTCACTCACCATCACCACTAATTTCTGTCCCACCTCCAGGACTGGCAGATCCTCCTCTTACATGCCTGCTTGTTTACTTTGTATTATTTATTAGCACTTATCATGGTTGACAGGTAAAACTGACTCAAGCAAATACTTGCTTACCATGTATCTACAATTTGGACTGTAAGTCTCATGAGAGAAGAAGCCAATTCTCTTTTTTATCTTATTCAGTACCTCACGTAGTATTTGATTCTCAGTAAATGTTTTCTGAATAAAAAATGAATAAACTGAACAAAATTCTTTTGGAAGACCTAGCAAGACCATTTGTGAACTACTTGAGGAATTGTCAGGCAAATAACAGGTGTAGATATAACTAATTCATTTCATGTATGACTAATTACTGTGAAGATAATGCACATCTTTCTTTGATCATTAATCCATCGTCATAATGTGGCCAACACAATTTCCAGCCACTAGCAGGTGAATGAAGGTCTCAGTCCTCTTTCTACTGTCTCTTCCTCTTTTTTTAAATCCTGCATTACATGTTTTATTGTCTCACAACGATTTTGTTCTATTTGACTCAAGGGATTCTCTGACTCACTTTACATTTACACAGTTTAAAAAAAAGTTTATTAAGATTGCATATTAGGGCCCAGGTATGGTGACTCATACCTATAATTCCAGCACTTTGAGAGGCGGAGGCAGGGGCATTGCTTGATCCCAGGAGTTTGAGATCAGCCTGGGAAACATGACAAAACCCTATCTCTACAAAAAATATGAAAAAAATAAGAAAATAAAAGATTAGCCAAGCATGGAGCTGTGTACCTGTAATTCCAGCTACTAGGAGGCTGAGGCAGGAGAATTGAGTGAACCTGGGAGGCAGAGATTACAGCGAGCTGAGATACTGGCACTGCACTCCAGCCTGGGCGAAAGAGTGAGACTCTGTCTCAAAAAAATGTGTATTAGGGATGCAGAAAATACAATATTTTTTAAAATTTAATGTTTTATAAAATTTACCTACAGTTACATTTTGAACCCTATTATTTTAGGTGGCAGAAACATTGACTTAGCCAACATGGCAGTTCAGCACATCTCTGTTGCTCCGGATTGGATGCAAGTTGTTGGTGTGTGGAGTCAGGGCAAGGGGAGGGGTTCTTATACATGCATGTGCAAATACACTTACATGTGATCATCATCAGTCCATGTTGGCTTCCACTGGTCACCTATGACATTCCAGGTTTTGTCCCTATGGACGTTATTGTAGCATCTCTTTCCTTCCTCAAAGGCTGCTTTTCATCTCATTTCACACTACAACTTCTGGAGCAATCTACATAGCACAAGCAATACTCAGTTGCTTCTTTGTTATGCTAGCTTTAGAGGAGCTCAGTAAAGCCAGGTATAATCTAATTTCTCTCAGAGCCAACACCTAATAACTCCTTGCATCCTTCTTGTCTAATTATCCCACGGTGATTCTATCTTGTTGTAAGAGTGGTTGGTCTGTTTTAGAGGTTTCAGGTATTTTTTTCTTTTGTACTCAGTAATACTGTGAACTAAACCTTGGAAATTCGAGGGTATTTTTTGTTGTTGTTATTATTGTTTTAACTGCTCGCTTACCATGATACCTCTTTCTAGTGGCAATGAATATCTTGGAGAATAACTGACATATTTGGGAGAAAAGTCAACAGATAAATAAGAAATTGGGGGATAATTGCTTAACATTTCCAAATATTAAGCTATTATTGATAACTGTAATGTAACTGTCTAGTAACCTTAGAACATTTTTATGCCTCATACTGAGGCTGGTATTACTATTGCACACTTTGCTTCATCCTGGCAATTATAGCATGTTATTTTATGCTGCGTTTAGTTTCCTATATGTGCCATTCTTCCCAATTTACCCTGCATCTGCTTTATATAATATTGACTTACTTTGGCCACTTTTTCTAAAAGCAGCTTAGACTTCCAGTCAGGCTGTAGTTATATAGGCCACTATTATCTTTCTGATCTCACAAACACCACTAGAATTACTCGTTTTATCCTTGAATCCCTTTTACACAGGCCAGGATAGCTCAGGACAAGTACTGACCTCATACTCCTCAAGATTTCTAGTTTCAATGACTCCCATTAGTCCTGAAACATCAGTGACTTTGAGAGCTCTGATTTCATCATCCAGTAGCACAGAAGGACCTATTTGTGCTGCTCCTAGATTTAGTAAAGAAAGAAAACCTTGGAAACAGATTGCTTTCAGGAAAATCATACTCTGTATGAAAAAAAAAAAAAAAATCCTTTATTGAAAGGATTTTGGTGTTTCCCCTTTTAAAAACTCCCGTCATTTTTCTCTTCGGCTTTACTCGCAAATATATCATACATGCTTCAAGATATTCATTTCCACTAGAAATAGTATTATGGTTAGTGAGCAGTCAAAAAACAAAACAGAAACAAAAATTCCCATTTATTAGAGTTCACTAGTAATAAATGTCCATCTTAAACATATCAAACACTATTTGTAGTTAGAAATAAAAGAGAGAACAATGGAGTTTCACAATACTTTCAATCCCTAAATTTCTCTGAGCAAACTACCAAGGTTATCCTGGAAAATGGAAACTGTAACACCTGTGACCCTCCCCTCCTTCTCTTCCTTGGGTACTCGTTCTTTATACTTTGGCTAAAACTCACCTGCCTTCTTGCACTCCCTCAGTGACATACATATAGCAGGATTAAGTTACTAGCATTTCCTTCACCTTATCATTTCATCAGTAGACAGATGACTGAGTTTTTCACTATTTGTATTGATACAGTACAGATTGCTGATTATTGAATATTACAACTACTTTTCCTGTGTCCAAAGTGATCTTTCATAGAATCACTAGTAGTTATAATTGAAATTAAAATGTGTTTCTGAAAAACTAAAATGTATAAACTAAGACATAAAAAATATGGTCAAGAAAATTTGGAGATGTATTTTGCATTTGACAATTGCCTCAAGGTTTTCCAGATTTTGTATATATTCAACATTAATACAGCTCTGGGTAGTGATTTGCCAACACATAGGGAGTTTCTCTCTCCATCCTCAGCAGTTTTCATGTTCAATTTGAGTCCTTGAGCTAAGAAAAAAACTCAGGAGTGTATAAAAGACAAAAACTAAAGCCTTTGTTAAAAAGTGCAAATGTATTTACACAAAATTTGAAAATATCTAGCAAACATTCAACAAAATTAAGAAATATAAACAACATATAAGTAGGCAAAGACTTTCTTTGACTTTCTAAGTGTTTTTAAAAATCATTTTTAAAGAGACAAGAGAAAATGGAAAGGAAACTGTAAAGGAAAATCAACATGAAATATTCAATCTCACTGTGAAGTAATAAATAATGATAGGATCAGAAAACATTTTTATGTACCTGGCAATTATTTTGGAGTGTAATTTGGCAAGATCCATCAAAATTAAAATGCATGAACACTGGGGCTCTATAATTCTAGGGCTGGGCAATTGCAACAGATGTATTTGTATGGTGTGCAAAGATAAATCTTGTACTTTCTGAAAGTAAAAGGATTAGAAACATCCTATAGGTTCATCTGTGAAGATCTACTTAGTAAATAATGAATTGCATTTTGGGGCTGTAGGTTACTTGAGGATAATATCAGATTCTTATGCATTGTTGACTTCCTGTAGGAATTTGATGTGGGCACTTGAGAAACTTTCTTGTAGTATTAAATGATTAGATTATAAAAATTGATTTAAAATACTTGTGTAAGTTTAGCCAATTATTGAGCAATTAGGAGATATATCAGGATATATATCAGGCATATGAGAAGTAATAATGGTAGATGCAGTATGTGCCCTTACTGACCTTAAAAAGCAAGATTGAGAGATTGTAATGTTAATTTACATAATAATTTTCAAAGTCATTAGTACTTTATCCTTAATGGGATTAATTAGGACAAAAGGTAGAAAGCAGGTATTACTTTGTAAATATATTTTTGATAAACATCTACCTATTACTGAGTCATCTGCTTAGTTTTCCTGAGTAACAAATTAACACAAGCTTAGCTACATAATGACACAAATTTATAGTCTGTTCTATGCATAGTCAGCGTCATCTGCTGGGCTTTTTTTTATAGAGGCTCAAAAAACTAATCTGTTTCCAATTTCACTGGGTTTTTGTAGAGTTTGGTTGTTGGCATTTGGAGGACTAAAACCCCATTTCCTTGCTGGAGGTCAGTCAGGAGCTCTCTCTGCCTCTACAGGCCACTGACCTCCATATTCAAACTAAGGGGGACAGGTTGAGTTTTTTGTTTGTTTTTAATCTCTTTGACCTCCACTTCAGCAGTATCACTGCTGTTAAAAGGTTTATGTGAATAGATTAGGTTTATCCAAATAATCTTTCTTTTAATTGATCAAAGTTAAATGATTAGTGACTTTCAAATCATCTGCAGAAAGTTCATTTTGCCATGTCACCTGGTGTAATCAGAGAATGATCTCTCATCATACTCCCAGTCCTCTGGATTCTAGTGAGAAATCTAGAGGAGACATTTTAGGTTTTTACCAGAGTCATATATAGTAGTCTCTCCTTATCTAAGAGGGATTTGTCCCAAGAACCCCAGTGGATGCCAAACTGTGGATAGTACCGAAGCCTAAATATGTTATTTTTTAAATACATACACACCTATGTTAAAATTCAGTTTTAAATTAAACACAGTAAGAGATTAACAAAATAACAATAAAATAGAACAATTATAATAATATGCTATAATAAAAGTTATGTAAATGTGGTTTCTTTCTCTCAGAATATCTTATTGTACTGTACCTACCTATTTTCAGACCACAGTTGACCATGGGTAACTGAAACCATGGAAAGAGGAACTGTGGATAAAGTGGATAGACTGTATTTGAATTAGGTGATTATGATTGACCATCTAGCTAGATCTTGGTGCTGCTATTGGTTAAAAAAAGAAAAGAAAAGAAAGGAAAAAGTCTACAAGATTTTATTTGCATAGATATTCATCTGTATCTTTTAATGGGCACCATAAGATAAATATAGTAGATAGATCTAATTATCTATCTATCTATCAATAGATAGATAGATCTATTTATCCTTCTATAGATAGATATATATGGATAGATATATCTACTTATATAGAGAGATAAATATATCTATTTACCTATCTATCTATCTGTCTATATAAAATATAATCTCAAGAAAATACATTTTAAAGACAACATTAAGCATTATACCCTACAGGTCTACACTAATGTTGGCTTACCTTGAAACTTTATACTAGGAATAGAGAATTGTAGATCAGTAGCAAAAAATGAAATGTTCTTTCAAATTAAGAATGATTATGGGAGATAATCAAATCATTCATGTTGGACATCCTTACATATTCATTTAAAAGAAAAACCCAGGAGTAAAAAATAAATTATTTATCTTTTAATTTATAATAATGTAATTAATCTTTTCAAATGATATTAAAAGCACATTGGTCATATCATATATAGTTTCATCTTTTATGTTTTTAGTTAATAATATATTGCTTGTAAAGAATGAAACAAATACTATAAAATTCCAATGTACTATGAATATTCATTATTCTTTTCTTTAAATCAACATTAATTAGGAAGGATCTTAAAAATTTTACAGATTTCTCAATAATTATAATTTCCATAATATGAGAAATATTTTCTCATTGTTACTGTAAACTAAATGTAACTAATAGCATTTTCTAAGTGCTTGGTCAGTACTCTCATCATTCTTTCTGGAGGTGGGAGAAGGAGTTCACATAGGATAATAATCCTATTTTACAAAAGGTAAAGTAGAAAAAGTGAAATGTAAATTTTCACTGGAGCTACTACTGTAAAGATGGAAATCAAACCCAGACTGGATGAATAATTTCCTAATAATCTCAACTTTATTTTATTGTTGAATCTATACATAGTGGTAAAAACTTTTTGACTCAACAACATTTGTTATACTTTTGTAGTATGTCTTAATTGAGACTAGGCTCTATAAAAGTCTGGGGAAAATTTCCTTAAGGGTTTTACTTTTTATTTACTCATACATTTAATAATTTATTGAACATCTACTACCTACTATGATTTATGTTAATAAAATGGGTCAAATAATTGGGAAAATCATTTCCAACTCTTCCTGTCTTTTATTTGGGATTTTTGTCTGTAAAGTACTGCTTCTTTGAACTTGGGAGTACATAAAGACTTGTGAGTAAAAGAAAACTTCTAAGCTCTACTTTTTTTTTCTTACTTTACCAATATTATTTACCAGTCACTGTTAGAATTTGAATATCAGTTGTTTGAAAATGGCAGTTGGAGGGTCAATGTACATGGTTTAAGATTCAGAGTCATACAACTTAGATTTGCTTTTGACATTATCACTATATGACTCTGGCAAGGTAATTTGTCTTTCTATGTTTCAGCTTCTTCACATCTAAAATGGGGCTAATGGATGTCATCTCATAGGATAGTTAAGAGACTTAAAATGTCCTAAGCACATAGAAAGTGGTCACTAAATGCTAGCTTTATTGTTATTTTACGTACTTTTTTTTAGTCTAATTAAGGGGTGAGAATCAAAAAGAATACTGTAAATTATAGTAGTTTCTGACATGATAATAATATCTTTTGGAAATCATAAAAATGACTGCAATATCTTCGAACAACTCTTGCTTTTTACCAAAAGTATAGTAAATAGTGGAGTTCAAAATTATTGTTATCACATTTACTGGACACATTTATTGGCTTCTGTGAAACACTGTTTTAAGCACTTTAAAATTTTATTTATGTATTTATTTATTTGTTTTTGAGATGGAGTCTCGCTGTGTCGTCCAGGCTGGAGTGCAATGGCACAATCTTGGTTCACTGCAACCTCCCGCCTCCCAGGTACAAGCGATTCTCCTGCCTCAGCCTCCAGAGTAACTGGGATTACAGGCATGCACCACGATACCCTGCTAATTTTTGTATTTTTAGTAGAGATGGGGTTTCACCATGTTGACCAGGCTCGTCTCGAACTCCTGACTTCAGCTGATCAACCTGCCTTGGCCTCCCAAAGTGCTGGAATTACAGGTGTTAGCAATGGCACCTGGCCGCACGTTAAAATTATTAACTAATTTAGTTGTCATAGCAATTCTTTGAAGCAGGGAAATAGAGAAACATTATATAATGATATTATCTATGTTTACATTCCTAGCGAAAAAGACAAGATTTAATTCCAGGCTTTCTTTCTCAGGAATCCAAAATTCTGAATTAAAAGCTATCTACTTCTTAATTTTGAGTATTATAAAATGATCAAAATCCTAAAGGCATTAGGTGTACCTTAATAATTAGAAGTCATAGGTGGAGTTCAGAAATTCTGCATTAACTTAGGCATTTGCTATTTCAAATAATATGGCATTTTCAATAAACAACAAGTATGAAGGGAAAAATCCCAAATATTGTTGTGAAAATTTCTAACTTCAACATCATTAACATATTATTTTCCTACAAAAGCACATATTTTCAAAGTAACAGATAAATATTCTCAACCTAATTCTATAATATATAGTATGAAATATCATTTTATATAATTGATGCCAACTATTTAAGAACATAAACAAGGGGAATTACAAACTTATTTATATAATCGCCACATTCACATTGGCAATTTTCTACTTTATATATTCCTAAGTTTTCCCGAATGTTGTTAAAAACAATCATGTTACAAATTGGATTTGTGATCTTTACCTTTCCAGATCTTACCCTTGTAGTGTTTTTTTTGTCTATCACCTTCCACTCTAATCACCCCTCATCAATATTTAAAAATTTTTAAATGTTTAGCTCCTATGCACCAGTGACAAGAATGTGCCTAATATGTTTGTAACTTCTAAAATCATTAATCATTCAAAACTGAATCACTTATGACATTGCATGAACACTAAGTGTTCATAAGAGTACAGACCAGGACTTATGCTACACATTGAAAAAAAGTAATTATTTCAAACAAATATAGTTCCAGTGGGAGGCAATTGTACCCAATGGAGTGCTAAATTTAAGAAGACTGATAATGTCAGTTGTCAGTGAGAATCTGGGACAACTGAAACTCTCATACTTTGCTAGTGAATGTGTAAAATAACATAAACACTTTGGAAACCAGTACACATTTTGTTTTCATAAAATCAAATAAATTCCTCTGCTGTGACTCAGAAATTCTACACTTTTTGTATTTATAGCCAAAAGAAATGACAAGAAATGTCCAAGAAAACAACTTGCATGTAAATGTTCTCAAAAGTTTTATTGATAATAAAATAAAACTGAAAATAACACAAATGCCCTTGAAAAAGATAACAGATAAACAAATTGTGGTTTATCCATAGAATAGAATACTGCTCGGCAGCTGAAAACAAAAACAACCAACCAATCAACCAACGAAACAAACAAAAAAGACCATTGCTGATAGAACAAAGCTATGAAATTCTAACGATTTTTTAACTCTCCTGAGAGAAAGAAGTCAGGCATAAATGTATAAATACAGTAAAATTCTATTTATACAAATTTGTGAAACCAGAAAAACTAACAGATGTTGAAGAAAATCTGAACAGTTGTTACTGGAAAGGAGTCCTGATCCAGACCCCATGACAGAGCTCTCAGATCTGATGCAAGAAAGAATTTGAGGTGGATCCACAGTGTAAAGTGAAAGCAAGTTTATTCGATAATTTAAAACAAAAAAATATGGCTACTCCTTAGACAGAGCAGCAGCATGGACTGCTCAGTTGCTTAAATTTATTACTTGTTGATTATATGGGAAACAATGTATGAATTATTCATGAGTTTTCTGGGAAAGGGGTGGGCAATTCCTGGAACTGAGGGTTACTCCCCTTTTTAGACCATATATGGTAACTTCCTGACATTGCTGTGGCATTTGTAAGCTGTCATGGTGCTGGTGGGAGTGTCTCTTAGCATGCTAATGCATTAGTGTAAAATGAACAGTGAGGGTGACCAGAGGTCACTTTCATCACCATCTTGGCTTGGGTGGGATTTGGCCAGCTTCTTTACCACATCCTGTTTTATTAGCAAGGTTTTTGTGATCTGAATCTTGTGCTTACTCCCTGTATCATCCTGTGACTCAGGATGCCTTAACCTCCTGGGAATGCAGCCTAGCAGGTCTCAGCCTTATTTTACCCAGCCCTTAATCAAGATAGAGTCACTCTGGTTCAAACACCTCTGACACAGTGATTGCTTCTTGGGATTAAATGAGAAGAATGATTACAGAATGTTCTGGAGGTGAGTTTCACGAATGCATATATTTCTCAAAACCCAGATCTACATATTTAACTAAATTATATCTTAATATAAAGATGATGCCAAAAATAAATATGACAAATTAAAATAAGTCAGATGAAAGCTTGTATATACGACACTACAGTTATACCCCATAGCCACAGCATCTGCATAATAGGATTGAGAGAAAAAAAACTTTTATGTGAGGAAAGTCAGCACCCTTTAGTTGTCAGGCTCAGAGAGACATTGAAATGCAGAAGCAGTCCACATCACACTCCCCTTTGAGCTAAATAGTCACCTCTTGAAGCCACTTGCTTTTTGGGTTCTAGACTAACTGACACTAAGTAGCCATAAAATGCCATATACTGGACACCATAAGCTTGTACTCCATGGTTCAACAATGTGTAGCCAATCACACCATTGTTACTTCTGTGCCCAGTTAGAATTCCTGTCAAACAACTTTGCATCAGCCCACTCATTGTCCCCTTTTTTCCTTTAAAAACATGCTTGTAAGGAAGGCCTGATGGAGCACTTCCAAGGCAACATGGAAACATTTCCCAGGCTGCAGTTGCCAACCTTGGACCAAATAAATGCTCTATAACAGTGTTGCCACGCTTTCTTCCTTCAGGTTGACAGGTCACATATTTTTTTACCAAAAATAGTTACTTTACTTTTAGACAGGTACAAAGGCAGTTTTGGGAAGACAGAAGTAGGTATATTTGAAAAATTTCCCCACATTAAATCCACGTGTAGCTCCATTGGGATAAATATCAGACAGTCTCTTCTTCCTCATCTTGCTCCTTTTGGTTCTATTGTCATTTAAATAGAAATCTCTTTTGTCCTGTGTTCTGACTTCCTCTCCTACCAGTTCTTACTGTATTCTGGTAGTTGGCTATAATGTCTTTACATTCATGGTGGTGTTTTTTGAGCCTGAAGAGTATTCAGAGATTTCTTTATGGTAATATAAATGATGCAGGATTTTTCTCAGCCCCTTTGCCAAGCTCGCAGCAGGAGATGCCCTGTCTACCCCACCCACTGGGCCACGTCCAGCTTGTGCTCCAGCCCATGGCTCTTACAGCTACTGCAACTGTGTGCTCAGCCCCTGGCAGGTGGTGGTGTGTGAAAGAGCAAGTGCAGGGTCCTGTCAGCTGTTCGAAATGCCAGCACAGTGATGAACTCTATGCAGGACTTGCTGCTGGACCAAGCATGTTTCCCCAAAAGGAATGTGATGGCACCCAGGCAGGGGTGCACATGACCCCAAAGAGACTGGAGGGGTGTTACAACATGCTAATTAACTCTTTTAGTTCTACCATCCACAGCCTGATAGACAGTGGCATGTTAGCACAGTCAGCCTCTTGCCCTGCTCTGGCCCGCAGCTCCAAGGCTGGCTCAGCCCTGCCATTGCTTCCCATGGTGTAGAGTGGCTGCCCTCCTCTGGAGGAGAACAGATGACCACAATGTTATAGCTGTCTGAGTACCCACATTTGTTGGGTCCTGAATTCTTGTCCCCCATCCAAGAAGAATGAGGATACGCTGACAACCGAAGAGTGAGGGAGGTGGAGAAGAATTTTACTGAGTAATGGAACAGCTCTTCGTGGAGAAGGGATCCAAAATCAGGTGGTTTCTCTTCCAGTGTGGCTGTGTCTGGGGCTTTTACGGGCTCAGAATAGGGGAGTGCATGATGATTGGCTTGTGACTATGCAAAAAACAGTTAAAACAAAGGCACCACCCAAAAGTAGGCACAACAGTGTAAAAAATCAATTAGAGAAGGGTAGGTATATATAAAATAGGAGAGGGGTGGGAATCAATCAGAGGAAAGTGCACCAAATGGGAAGAGAGGTTCTCAATCCAGTCCTTGGATTTACCTGGGACTTGCCGCTAGGCTTTAAACTCTCTTTGGCTTGAAAGTGTTGTTTCAATGGTCACTCACCCCTGTCTGCCTAGGATTTGTCTATCTCCTGCCACTATCATAAACATCATTCCAAAGTATTTAAAATTATTTACAATGGAGCATCAACCAGGCTTTTCTCCTAATAGGGCCCTTCCCTCATAGCAAACTATGAATAAATATCTGTCACTGTCTTACCAAGGACCACTTCCCTCTACAGGTGAACAGAAGTAAAGAAGGTGACAAAAGTAGGTTGGGGTGACAGAACAAAATGCTTTCCTGCTATACTTACTTCTGATATCTAAGGAATAATTCTTAAGAGAGCAATGTATTACAGATCTCAAGCTGGCTCTGAGAAAATGATGCAGTAGGTTTCTCAGTCTTTGGCACATCTCCAGACTCAGCCTTGTTTGTCTCTCCTAACATCTCACCTTTTCTTTCCTGAGCTCCCAAGGGCAGGCTGCACATGTCTACCAGTCCCTGTGAAAGTGTTAGCTGATAATTAAGATGATAGCTGAAGCCTAAGGTGTTAGCTGACATACTTTAAGGTATAAGCCTCCTGGTGAATTTACACTTTAATCAGGGACTTTGAAAGGTGAAATACTAATTTTGTTCTTTCCATTTTCAATGCTCCATCTTTAATATTTTTTATTATGAATATTCATGAAGAATATTCAACTCATGTAATTAGGGTGAAATAAACATACTTATAACTAGATCTATCAGTTCCCATAATCTGATCCTCTTTCCACCTGCACTATTTATGAACAACATTCAAAACAAAACAGTGGCCAAAAAATAGATATATGGACCACATCATGCAGAGCTACTTATAATTGCCTTTATTTCCTTCAGTCAATTCTTTCAAAAGTCAAAATGACTATTAGTAACCTTAGTTGATATTTAAAACTGAAGCATGGCCAGCATAGGATTCTTAGCTCCTACTAATATGAATAAAATTGGTGTGATTTCTTAACCAAAGAAAAATGGCACAAACTTGCCAGACAAGTATTTTACTGACCTTGTTCATATTTATTCTAATTGATTACTTTCAGGGAAGAAAATATCATAACTTTGGAGGGTGACAATATCTTTGATCATTTTAAAAGTTTTACTTCATTTCACAAATGATTCTTCTGTAATTTTTACGGTTTTCTCAGTGTTACATCTGGATAGTACACTTTCACTAACTGTATGCTTTCTTATATTCTGTATTTTATACAGTTGTTGGTATACCACTTACGACCTTTCCTATCTAGGTAAAGCATTGCCAAGATCTTCATATAAGATAATTTCTAATCAAGTCATCCTTCTCCTTTTCATCTGAAATGATTTTATGTTTTTTCATTTAACCTATTTCCAGTTATCAATACACACATTTTTTGAGATGAGGTTTCGCTTTATTGCATAAGTTAGAGTGCAGTGGCACAACCATAGCTTACTGCAGTTTCAAACTCCTGGGCTCAAGCAATTCTCCCACCTCAGCCTCCTGAGTAGCTGGCACTATGGGTGCATTTCACCAGGCCCAGCTACTTTTATTTGTTTATTTATTTATGTCTTTTATAGGAATGGAGCCTTGCCTTGGTGCCCCAGCTGGTTTTGAACTTCTGGGCTCAAATAATCCTCCTGCTTCAGCCTCCCAGAATTATCAATATTGAAAGCCAGTTACTGATGATAAGATAGTTAAGACTGAACCATGGTTGAACTTATACATTAGTTAATGAGTGGGAAACCCCTGAATCTTTGTGCTTCGAGTTGAGAGGTTTCATCTGGCATCGATGCAAAAAAATGTATAAGAGGCTGAAAGTTATTAAGGGCCTCAGTGTTAGCAAGGCAGCGTTGAAACAGAAGGATGTACATGGGGTTGGACTAAATGCGATATTCATGCCATTAGGCATATGATTACATGTGGAAGAACTGTGTAACAGATCCAAAAGTTTGAATGACTGTGAGTATAAAAGAAACACTGAAATCTAAGGATAGTTAGAAGAGGTTTAGGAGACAGAATGAATTCAAATGGAATATACTGAGGTTGAGTTATCAGAAATATATTTAGAAATATCTTGAAGATAATATGACATTTTAGAGGTGACATTAAGAGAATACATATGTCTAGAGAATTATATTTCAGAATTTAAATTGTAGAATTGAGAAGTAAGTTTCTGTTCCCAAAAAGAGGATAAGATGAACCAGGAGTGCCAGTGAACAAAAAAAAAAAAAAAAAAAAAAAAAAAAAAAAAAAAAAAAAAAAAAGAAAAAAAAAAAAAAAAAAAAAAAAAAAAAAAAAAAAAAAAAAAAAAAATTGAGAAATATGCAAACATAAGAAATGGGAGAAAGGAATGATGACCAAAGAGATTAAAAAGGAGTAATCTGAGAGGTGGAGTGAGAACTGGTGTCACATATTTCACAGAAAATGAGGGTTTAGAAATATTAAAAAGAGATGTCATGTCTAGTATTAACAGCTGTCATTAATATGCACTAGACCCTTTACTAAGTAAGTACCTTATCTCATTTAAAGTTCAGAACATCTCTTTAAAATAGAAGCATTAGTTGCACAAAGTAATAAGTCTCAGAGTTTCCTAAGGGCAACTATTCAGAAATTAACAAAGTTGGAGTTCGAATCTTAGGCTGTATGAATGCGATGTAACCACTTACCTATATTATCTCAAAAATTGACTTTATGCTAAGATTGAGAATGAAAAAGGGTCAAAGTGTTAACTAAACAGTGATCTTTGAAAGAGTAGTTTGGGGATATCTATCAGGATAGAAGCTTAGTGACAAATAATTGAGATGTGAATGCACAGTAGACATTGTAGAGAGTGACAAGAAATTTGGCCTTGAAATAGACAGTTGGATGGGTTAGCCGAGTAGAACGAAGGAAATATTAAATGCTCTTTCTCTCTCTTTTTAATGATTAAGGAAACTAGAAAATCACTGTGTGTTAACAGAATCGTTTTACATTTGTAATATGGTAGTTCTGTGGGTCATCGACTCAGAGATGAAAGCTGACACAATTGAATAGCAATTTATGCTCACTGATGCATCACTGGGAAATGACCTAAATTAGATAGCCCTTGTTAAAAGTAATTACATACATGACATTAAAGAAAGTGAAATACTAAAATACTAGGCAGAAATAAAAATGAATTACATTAATCTTGGAGAAAATAATGCTTGTTGTGTTTAAGAAATATTAGTATTCATAAACTTTAGACTTTATCACTTCCTGGCACAGATATATAAGTTATAAAAATCTGAAAATATATGTATATTCATATAAAGAAGCCTGGAATGGTGCCTTTCAAAATTAAAAGAAAATGACCAGAGCCTTAATTTTATTTTTCTTCTTCCAATATATGAGTAATTTTATAATAGTGTGATATATTATAGTAACATCATTCAAAGCATGTCTGGCTGAGAGCCACTAATATGGCACTTGTGAGTAGATTTGTAAAACTGATATTTTGATTGAAGGTTCTAATTAATTTGACAACATTATCCCAACTTTGAAGAAACTAAACATATTAGAGTATGAGAACATTGGTGTATTTTGCAAAATTTCAATTGATATGGCCCACAAAGGTGGAAGAAAATTCATTATTTATTAATATTTATAATATTATTTTTCTAAGCGACAGAAGACATGTACTTTTTCATGCTGGGGCAGCTGGCACTTAATTCAAACACACTGTCCTTCACTCTAACACATTGATAGATATTTTGACACAAATAATGCACATTTTTTAACACCTTCAAATATAAGCATACACACAAAACACATTAAATGATTGTCTATAGGCAATGTATAGGCAGTGTATGGGCCAGGATACAAACGTACACACACAGACACATACAGACACACACACACATACACACTTCTTTTGTCTCGGTGTGGCCATGTGACCAAGTTATCACTCAGTAAATGAGAGTAGAAATAAAATATGCACTCACTAAAGGGCCTCTTCTATCTATAGGAAATATCTCTTGGGCTTTCTCTGCTTCATGTGGATATGCAGTCACCCAGTTCTGACTGTATAGAAGACACAATTACCTTGGAAAGAGCAACCCAAGAGTATGGAAAAAATATTCCTTGAATGACCTCAGGAAAAAATGTTTACTTTGTAGCCTAGACTTTACTGACTGTTATAGAAAGGAAAGAAATAATAATAATAATATATTGTATTAAAGAAATAATAATAATAATATACTGTACTGAAGCAAGCTTTATTCTTAGTTGAATCAGAATTCCAAGGGAAGAGACTGAGATGTGTTTGCCTTGTCGATGATCACCAATAACAATGACATTCACATGCAAGGCTGAAAGTTTTGCACCACTAACTGTCCCCAAGAAAGCCTGATTGGAAAGTATTATTAATTGTAAGTTAGAACAAAATAATCTTTTTGGAAAGGGCTGCAAATAATCCAAAATCTTCCATTTTTCTTCTTAATTATATAATTTTTCCTAATTTACACAAATTTGGAAAAGAAAATTCCTATCCTTGTTGCTCAAGATTCTCATTACACACTCATCCCACAGGTAGCCTTGCCCGGCTCACAGAAGTACATTTTATTTTATAAATATACATATTTGCACATGCAGTTTTCCATAATAAAATCATGTAAGTCATAATATTTAAATAACTTTTTTTCATTCACAAAAATATTATGGACAGATTCCATGTTCAGTAAGTACATATAGTTCTACCTCTATTTTTTGTGGAAATGTTGCTTAGTATTTTATTCTATTCTTCTACAAATAGTGGAATAGTCATTTATCATGGTTATTTAGATTGTTATTGGTATTTTTCTGTTACAATATATGTTTTAATAAGTTGTACACAGGTGTGTATATAGATTAATATGTATTTATGTACTCAAGCTACTATTTCTGTAGCTAGATTTAGAGTATTGTTATTCTGAATACGGCAAGCATAATTCATCCTAAAATCTTTCCCCCCGAAATGTTGGCCCCACAAATAATACATTAAAATGTCCATTCTGTACACTCTCACCACTAGATGTTAGGTTTTCATCTTCAAAATATGATTAAAGTTCTTGCAAGTGGCCAATATCAGATAGAGATACACATGACATCTCTAAGTAAAAAGTGTGAAGAGAATTATTTAAATATGCAAGTTCACTCAGATAACATTAAGTAGGGTAATGGTTACTAACAGTTGGTGTGTGTTATATATAGTTAACTTTCAGTTAGGAAGCACAGTAATTACATTGCCCCTTTTTAACCTTTCAAAATATATGTAATTTAACTGTTCTCTTTTTGTTCATATTGTTCCCTCTAGAGGCATCAGATGGTGTAATTTGGATTTACACCATCACAGTAATTGAAATATGAATATATTCGAATTGCTTTCACAATTATGAGGCTTGAATTTAATTATTTTTATTAAGATGGGTAGTGGGATACAATCACAAAAATAAACAATATATTTCCTGCTGTTCATGGCACTGTGCCAACTACTATGCAGCATGAAGCTAATACAGAGGACACTATGTTAATTCTGAAAGATTTGCATTTGAAATTCTTTAGGGTAAAAATTAACATGGAATGAAGTTGATTGTGATTTAAAATAATCTCATATTCTTTGATTTACTTCTATTTTTCTTTGCTACTTTTCATCTTTTTGTATGCAAGGGTGAGGGACTAATTGACTATTTTCAGAAAGAGTAAAAGAGAAATGTCTGTAAAACATGATGTAGTAGAGTAATTGAGAAGCCTTAAGCGATGTAAAGCGAATGGGGCTTTAAAAGATGACACCTAGAAAACTGGATTTCCCCAGAGTCTGAACTACTAGAATGGAAAAAACTATACAGAAAACAGAATAGTGAAAATGTGTGCAATAGAAATGAAGCACACCATTTTATCACCATAGAAATCAGACCAATAATAAATAAATATTCTGTGAAATGCAGGCTTTGCCATTAAGATATCAAAAGCCTTTATACCAAGTAGCAAGTTCTTTATAAGAAATGAAAGCAAATTCCAGATAGAGGGTATTTTTCAATTTAAAAATTTATAAGATCCTATGATTCCTCACACAAATGTAGTATGGTGCAGAACAACACCAAATTACCATTCTGCCCTCACCCCATGCCTGAGGAGTACATTACTGGGAGGAAGACAGGTTTCAGATAATATCAGAGAAACATATAGAGTAAATGTGCGTGCAAAAGTCCCAGTTGTGCTTGTTTAATTAGATGCTCGTAACAGCAGCAAACAATAGTAAAGAAGGCATGGAAACAGAGTGTTAATGAGATTCAAATAAATCAGATATCACTGTTGGACTACAGATAAAAGACAAGCTCCAGTATATCTGCATTTTAATCAGCCTGATCACAGTTTTGATGAATGTGCCAAAGGGACTGTTCTTTGCTCTGTTTTCACAGTGAGTGAAAGGCAACAAAAGGAGCAGTTTTGATTTTTACACTTCTTGACAGATGAGTCATATGGGATTAATGTTGGAATTCATTAAAGCTAGAATTCTACCTAAGGATCATATTTCACAGGATATATACATTACCATTTTATAAAGGTGACATTTAAGAGTCTGGTTAGCTATTTAACAGATTTTGGCAATTGGACAGGACCTAAGTACATACACATGATATTACTAAATATATATGCATACATAAACACACAACACCAAAGTGTCCTACTTTGCTTAGGAAAATATTCTGAGCCATACACAAAAATACATCAATTTTGCTGCTATTAAATAAAAGCAAGAACTCCCAAATACAGAGTCATTCTCATTATCTAACCATGCATGAACCAAGTTTCTAGAACTGCAAGGTATTTTAAGAAGAAAAATTATTTTATTAGGTAAATATTTACTAGTAAATTAACTGCTTAAGATCAGCCACCAACTAAATACTCACCACTTAACATTAGAGTTTTTGCCACTTGGGTCAGGCACGGTGACTCATGTCTATCATCCCAGCACTTTGGGAGGTCGAGGCGGAAGGGTCACTTGAAGCCAGGAGATCAAGAACAGTTTGGGAAACATAGCAAGATCCAGTCTCTACAAAAACTGAAAAAACAGAAACAAAAACAAAACAAAATAAAAAAAATTGTCCAGGGTTGGTGACACACATCCCTAGTTCAGGCTATAGACCTAGCTACTCCCCTGTCCCAAAAAAAGAAAGACAAAGAATTTATTGCATATGAATAAGTCAGTCTTATACTGAATCTCAGGTGTATAGAACATCTGACATTATAGTGCAAATATAATAGAAAATAAGAGCCAATGAAAATTACAGATATTGAAAAGATGCAAGATTTTATGAAGTTGATGAAATTGTTGGAGAACTGCTCAAATAATCTACAAGAACTTGACAAAGGAGACTTTTTGATAATTAAAATGGATAACAGTCAAGTTAGTTTTCAAACAATGTTTAATACTTCAAAAGAGGATGTCTTGAAAATCAAAAGACCTAGGATCATTGAAGAATGGTAACACTCCTGAATATTTTTCCTAAATACCAATTTTGAGAACACATTATGGAAGGCAAAGATGAAGCAAGAGATACTATATCACACCACCACATAATACTTTTAGAAACAAAATTTGATTAATAATCATTTATTAATATTTAATTTGTCCTAAATTTTAGATCATATATGTAATTATGAATCAGAATTTTTCCAAACACACAAAAATAATTTTCATAAATGTTTACATTTTTAAAGATAACATTTAAAATATTTTTTCTTCATTTACTATTAATTTAGACACTCCCGTCTGTGCCTGCAATATAAGTTTGAATCACTGAACTTATCTGATTGACTTCTTTTGGCTAAAATGTCTATCATTCTGCTTGGCCAGGCATGAATAAGACATAGCTCCTCTACAGAAGCTCACAGTTTACCGTAAAGAACATTCATGTCAACAATAACAGTATTCCATTGTGATAACCAGAATAAAAGTTGTAAATTAAAATGTGAAATTTAAATGAAAAATTTGGTATCTTGGGTCATAGAAAAAAACATATAGATTCTACTTGGTAGAAAAACAAATTGAGTCACGTTTTGTACCTGTCTATACTTTTCTTAATTATGAAGATTCATTTGATACTGTTATGAATATATGCGTTTATATTAGTTTATATTTTCTATATTTGCCACATTTTATGTTAATCTTTTCTCTCCTAGCATGCATAATTTATCTCTGACAATATTTCACAACATTAAATCATCTTGGGTAATATAAAATGACATCATAACTGTAATTCTGAAAGATTCCAGGAAAAGAAAGATGGCTGTGTGAAAACATGTACTTGGTCTGAGAATGACAAAGCGTAAACATATAAAAATTTAGAAATCTTTAGAAATAAATGCTGCAAGTTGATTTACTGAAGTGGTAGGCTAATTTTGTTCTTTTGCAAGAAAAATATCTAACAAATACCACGTCTGTATAGCTTGTCTGTTGCTTTTTCAGATACAATCATGTGACATACAACCATAATTTGGTCAAGGATGGACCACATATACTACGGTGGTTCCATAAAATTACAATGGAGCTGAAAAATATCTGTTGCCTAATGATGACTTGATGAAGAGCATATAGAAAAAGAATACAAAAAAGAAAATATTTTTCTATAGCCATAGAATTGTCTGCTTTTTAAGATGTTATTGTAAAAGAGTCAAAAGTTTTAAAACTTTAAAATTTATAAACTTAAAAAGTTACAGCAAGCTAATTTATTATTAAAGAAAGAAAATTATGAAATAACTTTAGTGAAGTCTAAGCTTACAGTGCTTGTAAAGCCTACAGTAGTGTACAGTAATATCCTAGGTCCTCACATTCACTCACCACTCACTCAGAGCAAATTTTAGTCCCATAAGCTTCATTCATGCTAAGTACTCTATACAAGTGTAGCATTTTTAATCTTGTACATCGTATTTTTAGTGTACTTTTTTATGTTTAGACTTGTTTAGATGTACAAACATTTACCATAGTGTTACGATTGCCTACAATATTCAGTTTAGTAACATGCTAAACAAGTTTGTAGCTTAGGAGCAATAGGTTATACCATATAGCCTAGGTGCATAGTAGGCTTTTTTATCTAGCTTTTTTTAAGCACTCTATAATATTCACACAGTGATGAAATTGCCTAATTTGGGGGATGTATGCTATGTCGCTGGATAAATAATTTCCTATTTCTAAATTAAAACCCTAGAGAGTGACCATACATCTTAGTTTGCCTGTGATATAACTTGTTCATAACACATGTATTAAGCCACCTTAATGTTTATAAAGACATTTTTATTCTTAAAGTCCTGATATAGAAAATGAATTATATGCTTATCTTATCATCTATGGTAGACTGTATTTATGTGAGTATAAATGTAATATAAAATACATGTTCTGCAGCAGACATACTAGAGAGTGTCTGCCATAAAGTAATTACTCTTTGCTGAATAAAATGTGTGTTTCCAAATAAAAATTTAGGTGGATTAGACCAGAGTCTGAGCATGTGTTCCAACAGTGGATGCAAATCACTATATGGCTATTGCACAAACTTCATTTTCTGAAAATTTGTGTGTGTATTTTACAATTCTTTAGAAACGCCATAAATTTTGCAAATAAATATTTTTTAAAGTAACAGAATTCATCATTTTAAGATATGCTTCTATTCTTTCTATTTTTAAGGAAAATACTACCAATTAATTCATGACCTGCCATTGATTTTCAGACATATCTGATTTTCAGAGATGTTAACAGGTAGATAAAAAATTGAGAAAAAGCAGTATAATATTTCTACTCCATATAATAACAAATTAATAAAATGGTATTATTGGTTATCACATTATTTACTCTTTATAAATATATTTGTGTTAAGTAGACATCACTGCATAAGTTGTCCTATGGAGGTCATCATGTTCTGTTCTGTGGGATCATAATTTAACAAGTCAGGATGCTGTGCAATGTATCTTTCAAATGTTTATTATTTCTAGATACAATATGTTTATGATGTTTAAATCCTTTTGTGTACATGACAATTTCTGATTTCAAATTTCTAGATATTCTTTAATCATAATTAAAACATTTAATTAAAACTCCATCTCAAAAACAAAACAAAACAAACAACAAAAAAAGAGGAAATAAAGGCATTCAAATCAGAAAGGAAGAAGTAAAATGAGTGTGGGTGGGGGTAGGGATGGTGGTATATTTCTGCCATTACAAAAGAAGGAAGTCCATTTGCAACAACATGGATGAAACTGAGGACATTTTACTAAGTAAAATAAGTCAGACAAAGAAAGAAAAATGCTGTATGATCTCACTTATGTTATATGTGGATTCAACATTGCACCTATTTATACTGAACATATTATGGTGCCAGAATCTTTCCTAATGATAATATTCACCCATTTTGACTTATGAATATTTGTTTAATAACCCATTTAGGTTAGGCACAAAATTGAAATAACTCTATAATAGTGGATTTAGGGAAGGTTCATTTTAACAATTCAGTATATTTTCTTATTTGCAATCACATAGAATATGGTTAGCTCTCAAGCCTGAAGTTAAGCTGGAGTTTAACACATATATGGAGAAAAGACATTTGTTGGCAACTACCATTCTGCTTTCTGTATCTATGAGTTTAATTTTTTTTAAGAGTTCACATACAACATAAGTGAGATCATACAGTATTTCTCTTTCTTTGTCTGACTTATTTCACTTAGTAAAAGGTCCTCAGTTTCATCCATGTTGTTGCAAATGGACTTCCTTCTTTTTTAATGTCAGAAATATACCACCATCCCTGTCCCCACCCACACACATTTTACTTTCTTTCTGATTTGAATGCCTTAATCCCTCTTTTTGTTTTGTTTTGTTTTCTGTTTTGTTTTGTTTTGTTTTTTGTTTTTAAGATGGAGTCTCACTCTGTCACCCAGGTTGGAGTGCAGAGGCGTGATCTCAGCTCACGGCAACCTCCGTCTCCTGGGTTCAAGTAATTCTCCTGTCTCATTCTCTCACATAGATGGGATTGCACATCACCACACCTGGCTAATTTTTTGTATTTTTAGTAGAGACAGGGTTTCACTATATTGGCTAGACTGGTCTCCAACTCGTGACCTCAGGTGATACACCAACTTGGCCTCCCAAAGTGCTGGGATTACAGATGTGAGCCACCATGCCTGGCCTGAATGCCTTTATTTCTTTTTTAAATTGATCGCTCTGACAAGTACTTCTATTACCATGTTGAATAGAAGTGGGAATCCTTGTGTTGTTCCTGATCTTAGAGGAAAAGCTTTTAACTTTTTTCACCATTGAGTATGATGTTACTTGTAGGTTTGTACTATATGGCCTTTATTATGTTGAGGTATGTTTATTCTATAAGTAATTTGCTGAGAGTTTTCATGATGAAAGAATGTTAAATTTTATCAAATTCTTTGTGCATGTGTGTATTTATTGAGATGATCATGATTCTTGCTCTTCCATTCTGTAAATGGGGTGCATCATGTTTACTGGCATGTGTGTGTGTAAGCATCCTTACATTCCTGTGATAAATCCCATTTAATCATGTAAATGACTCTTAATGCACTGCTGAATTTGGTTTGCTAGCATCTTGTTAAAAATTTTTACAACTATGCTGTGATTGTTAATATTGACTGTCAATTTTATTGGATTGAAGGATGCAAACTATTGTCCCCGAGTGTGCCTGTGAGGGTGTTGCAAAAAGAGATTAACATCTGAGTCAGTGGACTGGGAGAGGCAGACCCACCCTCAATCTGGGTGGGCACCATCTAATCAGTTGCCAGCATGGCTAGAATAAAGAAGGCAGAAGAGGGTGGAAAGAGTAGACTTGCTGAGTCTTCTGGCCTTCATCTTTCTCTTGTGCTGGAAGATTCCTGCCCTCAAATATCAGATTCCAAGTTCTTCAGCTTTTTGACTCTTGGTCTTACACCAGTGGTCTTGCACTTACACCAGTGCAGACTGAAGGCTGCACTGTTGGCTTCCTTACTTTTGAAGGTTTAGGACTTGGACTGGTTTCCTTGCTCTTATAAGCAAAAAGATAATGGAATAAGATTTCTAAAATATCTTTAAAAACTAAGTATCATCTCCTTTGCTGCAACATGGTTGGAGCTGGAGGCCGTTATCCTAAGCAAACAAACACAAGAAAAGCAAACCAAATGCCGCGTGTTCTCACTTGTAAGTGGGAACTGAACACCGAGTACATATGAACACAAAGAAAGGAACAACAGACACCAGAGCCTACTTGAAAGTGAAGGGTGGGTGGAGAGTGAAGATCGGAAAACTACCTATCAGGTACTATACTTATTACCTGCATGACAAAATAATCTACACAAAACCCATATGACATACAATTTACTTAAATAGCAAAACTGCACATATACCCTAAATTTAAAATAGATAAATATCAACCAAAATTTTATGCCCAAAGCAATGTCTTTCCAAATTGGAGACAAACTAAACTGTTTCAGAAACTCAAAGTAATTTATCTCCAGAAGACCCAAGAAATGTTTAAGGAAGTCCTTCATAAAGGAAAACGATAGCAGGGAGAAACATGAATCAACATGAAGGAACAAAAAAATGCTGAAATTAGTGTCTATAAGGCAAAATACAGGAAAGTGTTTTTCTCTGTAAGATAATTGTGTAAACAAAAATGATAAAAATGTAATGTGACGTATGAAATAACAGATGAAAAATAAAATGTATACAATTATATATAAAGGGCAAGAGGGGAAAAAGGAAGTATATACTTGTATGGTTATTGTACTATATGCGAAGTGGCATCACTTCTAAGAGGAGACTAGGAAAATTTCAAAGTAAATGTTATAAATTTTAGACTAGTCACAATTGTAACAAAAAATAGTTATCACTAATATGCCAATAAAGAAGACAAAGTTCTATCATAACTACTCAATTAATCTAAAGGAATGCAAAATTAGAAAGTAAAGGAGAAAGAAGTAAAGAAAAATAGAAAACAAATATCATGATTATAGATTAATTCTAAGCATATCGATAATCATAGTAAATGTAACTGGTACAAATAATACACTTAAAAAGCAGAGATTGTCAATTAAAAAACAATAACCAGCTACCTGCTACTTAAATATGCTTCAGACATAAAGACTCACAGATGTTAAAATTAAATTATGCAGAAAGATATGTCAAGTAGCACTAATAAAAGGTAACTTGGAGTGTGTCTATTACTATCAGATAAGGTAGTTTTCCGAGTAAAGCATATTACCAGGAATAAGGAAAGGCATTTTATAATGATAAAGGAGTTTACTTATCAAGGCAGCATAACAATCATAAACGTTTACACACCTTATAACAAAATTTAAAAATACCTAAAAAATACTTACAGAAGTTAGGAAAAACAGAAATTTCAGAGTTATAATCAGAGATGACATTTACAGAACGCTGTATCCAACAACAGCAGAATAAACATTCTTTTTAAGTGTACATGAAATATTTAATAAGATAGCTTACTCTGGACCACAAGACAACTCTAAATACATTTAAAATAATTCAGTTCATACAAAGTAGTTCTCAGACCGATATAGAATTAAACTAGTAATCAATACCAAAAAAAAAAAAAAGTTCAAATGCTTGAAACATAACTAATATACTTCTAAAAAATTCTATAGAGAAAGAAAAAAATCAAATTGGAGAGTAGTTTACCCTGATTGCAAACAAAGACACATCATTTCAAAATTTGCATAAAGCCATTCAAGAAGTATTGAGGTCAGGGAGGTGGCTCACGCCTATCATCCCAGCCGTTTGGGAGGCCAAGGCAAGTGGATTACTTGAGCCCAGGAATTGGAGACCAGCCTGGGTGACCAGCCTGGGCAACATGGTGAAATCCTGTCTCTACAAAAAGTACAAATATTAAAAAAGGAACATTGACAGAAATGTAAAGTATGAAGCACCTATATTGGAAAACAGAAGATCTCAAATTAATAACATCAGCAAATTCCCTAATAAAATTAGAAAAATAAGAGAAAATAAAGTTCAAAATAAATAAAATAAATAATAATAATGTGGGTACAAATCAATGATTAGAATGCATAACACAATAGAGCAAATCAATGAAACAAAAGGCATCCCCTTTGAAAAGATCAATAAAAGTGATACACTTCTAATCTAACAGATTAAGAAAAAAGAGAGAAAATCACACCTTACTAACAGCAGGAACAAGAGAGGTGACATCACCACAGATTTATATTTTTTATGTATATTTTTTATGTAATTCATGTATGTATATTTAAAGACAGACAAGGTAACGTTATGAACAACTCCATGTCAATAATCTCAGATATTTATGAGAAGTGGACAAATATCCTGAAAGACCCATACT
This sequence comes from Piliocolobus tephrosceles, assembly GCF_002776525.5. NCBI lineage: Eukaryota > Metazoa > Chordata > Mammalia > Primates > Cercopithecidae > Piliocolobus > Piliocolobus tephrosceles. The sequence goes on from NC_045447.1 coordinate 71,086,387, forward strand.
ACCAAAGCTCATTCAAGAAGAAGTAGATAACCTAAATAGCTACTTACAATTGAAAACACTTAATTGGTGATATAAAATTTTTGAACAAAATAACCTCTAAACTTAGATACAGTCACAGTGAATTTTATAATATGTTAAAAGCATTAATTATTCATTAACTTTTCCCAAAAAGGAAGAGGAGGAATTAATTTTCAGCTTATTCTTTGAGGCTAGAAAATAGATAGCAAAATAAAGCAAAAGCATAAAAAGTAAAGTACAGATACACGTTCTTTGTGAATACAGATATAAGAATTCCAAACAAAATACTAGCAAATCATATCCAATAATATGTTAAAAGGATAATGAAGAATGACCATGAACAGTTAAGTCAGCAATTTAAGACTGTTTTAATATATAAGCATCAATCAATGTAATTCACTCCATTAACAGATTAAGGAAGAAACAACAACTGATCATCTCTTATAGACACATAGAAAGCATTTGAAAAAATACAAATTTCATTTCTGATAGAAACTTTAAGTGAAGTAGAAATAGAAAATGTCTCAAACTGATCAAGGGCATCTATGAAACCCCGACAAAAATCATTATATTTAATAGTGAAACACTGGATACTTTCTTCCACATATCAGGACAACAGTGGAGATGTGAGGTCTCACCACTTCTAGTCAGTATTGAACTGGAAGCTCTAGTCATGCAATTAGTCAATAATAATATAAGAGGCATCCAGGTTAGAGAGGAAAAATTAGAATTTAATTATCATATGAATTTATTCTTTTTTCAAAAACATTCTATGGAGTTTACAAAAAACAAATGAAAGCAAATAAACAAAAGCAGCTTCTAAAATAAATAAGTTTAGATATTGCAGGTTCTAAAATAAATACAGTACAATCTATTGAATTTCTGTATACTAACAAACAATCAGAAATTCAAACAAAAACACCTAACCAATTAAAAATAGTATAAAACACACCTTCAAAGGGATTGGTCCAACAAAAGATCCATGAATCCAATACAACCAAAGATACACACTGAAAACCACGAAGAGTGCTAAGAGAAATGAAACATTTAAAAAATATGTATACCTTGTTCATGTGTTTAAAGTCTTCATATTGTTAAGATGTAGAATTAATATATTGATATACTGATGTATATCTCAAATTGATATATAGCTCCAAAAAAACCTAATAAAATTTTTACCAGGCTTTTCTAATATAATTAGCTAGCTGATTCTAAAATTCATTTGGAAATGCAAGACATACAATGGTTAAAACATTGAAAAAGAAGAACAACATTGGAAGAGTAACACTGTGATACAAGACTACAACAATCAAGATAGTGTGGTAGTGTCATAAATATACACTAGTAAATCAGTAGAACCTAATAGGCCAGAAATAGACCAAGTCATGTATATGTAAACTGATTTTACATCAAAATGCAAGGAGAATTCAGAGGAGAAAAGATATTTTTAATAAATGGTACTAGGAAAGTTGGAGATATGTATAAACAATGCACTTTTGATTCCTATCTCAAATATTATATAATAATTAACTAAAAATGAATCAGTTATTTACTTAAATATAAAGCCTAAACCTGTAAAAATGTTAAAACAAAATCTTTACAGCTACTGGTTAAAAAAAGTAGCTTGGTTTGAACATCAAAAACACAATTCATAAAAGAAGAAAAAAAGATTAAATTTCAGCAAAATTTAAAATGTCTGCTTTCCATAATACACTCTTAAAAGAAGGAAAACACAAACCACAGAGTGGAGAAAATGGAATTATATCCATAATATATAATGAATTCTTAAAATGCAATAATTAAACAAGCTATCTAATAAATAAGAGGATGAGAAAATAAAACAGACACAAGATGAATATATCAATAGCACAGATTTGTAAATAAGCTGAACATCATTAGTGTTTAGGGAAATGCAAATTTATAAAATAATATATGCCAACCCATTTATTATAATGGCTAAGATTTAAAAGTTTGGCCATATTAAATCACCATGAAGGAAATGCAGGAACTGGAATTCTTATACACTCCTGGTAGGAATATAAAATGATACAATCACATTGAAAATCAGTTTGGCAATTTTTAAAAAATTTTGGCAAATTTATTACATATGATCCAGTCTTCTTCTAGGTGTCCTCAAAAAAAAAAAAATTAAAAAAAATATATATATATATATATGTTGGTAAAAAGACTTGTATACCCATAGTCATTGCAACTTTTCTAGTAATAGCTAATAACTTGGAAAACAAACAATGAATGCTCATCAACAGGTCAGGTATACAAATCAAATAGAACATTGCTCAGCAGTAATAAAGAATAAACTATTGATAAGTACAACATCATGGATGAAACTCAAAATAATTATGCTGAGTGGAAGAAGTCAAACCTAAAAGAATATGTCCTATAAAATCAATGCATATGAAATTCTAGAAAATGCAATTCACTGTTGATAGAGAAACAGACAATTGCTGGGAGGAGGGGGAAAGAAGGGATTACACTTCATCTTAGCTAAAAGGCCGACAAGAAGGGATTACAAAGGAAAATGCAGAGTTGGCTTCATGGAACTACAACCATTATGGATGCACAGAGCCCATGCTCAGATCTGCCCTGTGCTTGGGGTTTAATGTGATGCTGTAACCCTCTTGAAACTCTTATTTTATCTTTGAGTTTTTGTTTTATAAATGGAATCATAAAACGGAACATGTGTGACAACGGAACATGTGGTAGGAGTTTGGAGCCTTGGCTCACAGGGAGCCCCTGATACCACCCTCTGCTGCGACCAGGACTGGTTCTTGGCTGCCCCCTCACGGAACTCTGGCACCTTGGGACCCTACCCCAGGACCACTGCCACCTTTAATCAGGAGTGGAGACCAGGTTTCTTGGGCAGGGAGGCTGTATGCAGTGCAGTTGCATCTCTCTGCTTCTGTGGGAGCCTGCGTGCATGGGCAGAGAGGGGAGAGGGAGGGCCGCTGTGGCCCAGAGGCGTCTTAGGGAAGAGTAAAGAGAAGACCACCCTCTTTTGGTTGGCAGCACCTCAGCACATTTGAAAGGCGAACCATATAGAATCTCTTAGCTATCCAGATTCAGGAATAGAGCATGTTGCAGGATAGACGTCACATTCCTTGGAGGTGTCCGGACCACCGAGGTGGGACTACAGGACTATGAATTCGTAGGAAGAGGAGATTGACTTCCCTGCACCCCACAGAGATCCCACATTTTTGCTATGCACTGGTTACTGCAAACTGTATATCCTGCCCCGGGAATTTTTGCTCCATTTTCATATGTTCACTATCTTGATTGTGGCAAGGGTTTCACAGGTATATTCTTTCATCAAAACTTACCAAATTATAACTCTTTATATATGTATGGTTTATTGTATGTCAGGTATGCCTCAACAAAACTGTGGCAGAAAATCTAAAAGAAATGAAAAAATGGGTCAGTTTATTACTAACTGATATATTTGTATGTAAACACGCAGTTCTATATGTAATTTGGATAGAAGAAGAATATTGTTTTCATACACATGGAACACAAATAATTAGTAGTATTTTTATCACCAATGACAGGGTATGCAGCTATCAAACACATAGCTCAGGAAACAACTGCTCTCCACATTATGTAATACAAAATAGCAAATTTATAAAATTAATTGATGCTTGAATCAGGTAACACTATAAGGTCACACTGAAGGTTTTTCAAATCATTGCAAGGGATTTTCTGACTGAAATCTTAGGTTAAAAGGAGGGAACTAAGTATAAAGGATTTGAAGTTTCTTTTAAACAAATAATTCCAAGGCAATATTTCAAAAAATTAAAACATGGGAGTCCTGTCGTTTCTCCCACTGATCTATTTGCCAATCAGAAGAAAGAAAGTATCAGCAGAATTGTTTTTTTTTTTTTTTTCGCCAATTCTATTTCCTGATGTGAGGAATTTTATTTAGTCTAGGAGACCAGGAAATTCACTTCCTAGCACAGCTTTCAAATTAACCTAGCATTGTCGTAGTTGATCATGGCAGAATCTTCTTGTCTCCAAGACACTCTCTTGCTTCCTATGGCTATCAAAGAAGGGTAAGATTATCCAATTGAGAGGTTGAAAAGGACAACTGTTACTGTGTACTAAAGAGTATTATACATCCATTTAAGAGAATATGAATTCAGTATCACCAAGGCAGAATAATTGTTAAAAATATATAAGTAAATACACATATATATGCATACATATATATGAGCATTCATGAACCCGACAATCCAAAAAACAGCTACAAGCTAACACTGCTTAGATAATCAATAAGAGGACCTTAAAAAAACAAGCAATATATAATGAAAACTATCTTTATAGAAGTTCATTATGTATGTAAATGCATACAAATATTCACTCAAAAATTGATAAAAGGATTATCGTTTTAGAAGTATCTTAAATTGTTGAAGCAGCCAAGTGGAATTGTAATGTTGTTTGAATTACTTTACAATGTGAATGTTAACATTTGCTGTGCATACTTAAAAATGATTTTCAAAATTATACATGAATGTGCTTTGTAAAAAGTGAACAAAACATATGAAAAACAAATGACAAAACAAGTGATAAACAAATATCAGAAGTGTTCACCACAATTAGAGTTATTACTGCCACTACAGGGATCTGCAACAGCAAACATGCCAAAACTGGAATGTGGGCAAACTAATGAAAGATTTATTAGTAATCGTGGTCATGTATCCTAACCAAAAAGAAAAATAAGTGTATCATTAATGCAGAGCCACTTATAGTAAAGGAGCAGTGTGTGTTCTAAAGAGGAGATTTGTGCTCAGAGACCTCCAACGCTTCCACAATGAGAGTGCATTTAAAAGAAATCTGCTTTTAATATCTTCTTCCATGGCAGAGAATTTATTGACTCATTGAAATTAACCTTTGTAGAATGCATCCATTTCCCAGGTATTGTGCTAGGCAGAGAAATTCAAACTATATGATGTATTTCTAATTGCCATGAAAAAATAATAAGATGCTTTGATTGAATTACTCTGATTTCCTCATCATTATAAAAGCCACACTGATATGATTGCCTAAAAGTTATTGCCCTGTACATTTTTCAGGAATGTTTCACTGACATTTGAATGCAAACTACACATAAAATAAGAAGAAAATGGAGTTTTTTTTACTAGTTATCCTAGTTATCATACATTCCTGGCCTTTTAAAATATGTGTTTGATACTCCATCTATTTAAGACAATATTTTTCAAATAACTAATGACATATATTGTTTCCCTCCTTCTTTCTTCCTCAAACAGCGGGTAGTGTGGAACTGTTCTAGAACTCTGACTGGACTGAGGCAAAATCTTTAAGCAAAATTATTTTAGCGCTGTGCTTGGTGCTTTTCCTTAGTATTTCACTGAGTCTGAAAACAGAAGATCAAAGTGAAAATCAGTGAAGCTCACCCAAATGTCAGAATTGGTAGTGCTTGTAGTTTACAAGATAAAATGAACAGACTCGCATGATGTTATCACCAGGACAGTAATTTAAATGCTGATTATGACTGCATACACAGTCAAAATAAAATGAATGATATTAAAAATCATATATAAATGGAACACCTCTCATACTTTAAGTCCACACGAAGACATCATATATTTACTATGTTTCAGAAATATCACATTTTTGTCTACACGTAAATTAAATGTGCATTTTATGGCATATAAGATAGCAATTAACTTGACATCCTACTCAAATTGAAATTTAAAACATGTTAAATTTATATTGAATAGTAGCCTCTGCAGGGATAAGAGAGCAGCAGGACTGATTTTTACTGTGGTGTAAGAAAATCTAAATTGTATGTTTAACTTTTTATATGTCAACTAAATCACTTAGTTCATTATGAAGGGAATAAAATACACAGCATTAGTTTCAGAAAGTACTCTTTTGATCATTTATTAACAAAACTAAAACAACAAACAGTTTTTTCCTCCAAATGAGGCGATTGCAGGCCTATTTACTTTGCTTAACAAGAACTCTCTTAATTTTAGATTATTATAGTTTGTCCTAATCCAGAATTTGGATGAGATTTGAAGAAAAGTGGTATCCAAGTTATTTTTAAACAAACAACTTCTACTAAAAGCAAATAAATACATAATACTTAGTCAATGTGTTCCAACCAGGATACTAGAATGTATTTAAGACAAATGAACAAGAAAGTATCTTTTTGAGTCTTATTCTCAAAAAAAGAGTAATCTTATGATATTCTATAGCTATATAAATAATTTCTTCATTAGTGTGTGTATGTATATAATGTATATGTGTGTCTGTATGTGTATACACACATATATATACACACACACACAAATAGATTTAAATAAGAAAATGAACATGAAACATTTTATGTTTAAATAAAAAAATGAACTCGGCAGTCAGAGGTGAAAAATAATGTAATTGAACTTTTAAAAGCCTTGGATATTTTAGAAGAGAGATCTTAAAGATGGAGAAATGTATATGAAAACTACAATTGATAATGCCAATAATTCATCATTGCTTCAGGAAAAATAAAAGTGCTGCCAAATAGAGGGAATTTAGAAATTCCTGAGCGAAGTGCTTGTTGAGATAAATTCCTGAAAGGAAAATTAAACAAACATGCCATTAAAACAGGAAGCTTTTTTCTACAAGCATTACACTTAGAGCAGTAAAACACAGCACGAGATTCGAAGTCTTATTTTTTAAAAAAGAGAGTTTCAAATAAAAGTTGACGATGGATGAGTCGTGTCCTATTCTTGATTTGGATAAAAAAATGGCAAAACAAACTGTTAACAGAATTTTAAAGACTGCAATACAAGTTCAATAAAGTTGTGAGTTCAACAGACTGAAAGCCTTGGAAATCCAGATCCAGTCAGGTAAAGGAACTGGAGAAACTACTGGGGTTCCATATAATTAGTGTTCCAACGGATGAGAAGAATATCAGTGCACATATTGTTAAATTCATTATTGGTTTTGATCATTAGAGTATCTTTCTCCAATTAACCTTTTCTCAGCAAAGTAAATGACCCTGATGGTCTGCCATCATTAATATATCTTTAGAAACTTAGCAATTCTCTTCTTTCTCAACAATGACATTTCGAAACTTACTGCTTTTTGTATGGAAAGCACTTTACATATATTAGGCCATTAATAAAACTATCCTTTTGGAAAAAAATAGAAATTTATTTTAAAATTAATATGTTTGGGCCGGGCGCGATGGCTCAAGTCTGTAATCCCAGCACTTTGGGAGGCGGAGACAGGCAGATCACGAGGTCAGGAGATGGAGACCATCCTGGCTAACACGGTGAAACCCTGTCTCTACTAAAACTACAAAAAATTAGCCGGGTGAGGTGGCGGGCGCCTGTAGTCCCAGCTACTTGGGAGGTTTAGAGACGGAGTCTCGCTCTGTCACCCAGGCTGGAGTGCAGTGGCGTGAGCTCAGCTCACTGCAAGCTCCGCCTCCCAGGTTCACGCCATTCTCCTGCCTCAGCCTCCAGAGTAGCTGGGACTACAGGCGCCCGCCACCTCTCCCGGCTAATTTTTTGTATTTTTAGTAGAGACTGGGTTTCACCGTGTTAGCCAGGATGGTCTCGATCTCCTGACCTCGTGATCCGCCAGCCTCGGCCTCACAAAGTGCTGAGATTACAGGCGTGGGCCACCGTGCCCAGCCCTACGTTTTCTCTTTTCTTACAAAGTTGTACACCTACAAAATAGCAGCAAGATGCACACTCATTATAATTTTTTAATGTTATTGTTATTACTAACTTATTTATTAGAAGAGTTGGAGTAGTGTTCCTGTCTAGAGATTACTCTAATGAAATCCAATACATCTTTTTATTCAAAGCTCAATTTGGAAACAAAAGCAGCTTGGCTGAGATTTATATAGCCAGAGTTCTAATTAAGAGCATGACCCAAACATGCAGTTAGTATATTTTAATTGAAAAAGTTCAATCATATAGATTTTGTAAAGGCTTAAAGTGTCTTTACTGAAAAACTCTGTGTTCATATTTTCTTTAGGTTCTTTCATATATGTGTCAAAGTTTGATAAAAACATAATTGAGAAATTACTTACTCTTTATAGCAGGCATTCTTTGACCCTGTTATGGGCAGTAAGGGCAGTGAGATCTGAAGATTGTACTGAACAGTTTTATAGCAGCAGACAAAGTAGTTTCATTACCACAGGCTCAGTTTTCTCTTGTGAGTCTTAGACAATTTTTTCACTGTCCTTATTGCAGTCAATTCGTTATTTGAACCGTTTTCCTCTGAAGTCATGTTGTTTCATGGAGTACCTTGGTCTGTCCTGATTCTCAAGGCTCCCTTTAACCTAAAAGTTATTCTGATGGGTTCAAGACAGGAATTCCTCTCAAAATCAATTTGAAGGCTGCAAAGATATTTAGTGTAGTATTTGGAATAAATATTACTTTGAGTTGAAACACTCATCCCTGAAGGGCAAAAACTAATATAGTCCAAGCAATATGCTGTTGGCAGATCTTAAATAAGCTCTATCCTCTCACGGTTTGAGAGGCAGATTGCTTATGCTTCATGAGAGTCAAGCTTCTTGTCTCAGGAACATAAAGGATGAGATTCTGTCCTGAAGGACCATTTCAAAAATATTGAATTTTTATAGTGTGTCTAGTTTATTTGTTATAATACAAAATATCTGTGTTTCCAGTGTTTCACAAGTTTAGCATGGGGATCAGATTTTCTGTTGCTCAAGCATATTGCCCAAGGCGAATATTAGCATTTCTGGTGACATCTTGTTTTGGATTATGAAGTGCATCCAAAGTGTGAAAAGGTGCACAGTGAGCAATCTGACTATAGACTCTTTCTTGAAGATAAATTACCTCTAAAGTCATTTTTCCCCTTTCAGTAATTTACTCATTGTGACCCAGTATTATTTTTAGATTTCAATTATTTCGTGTATGAATTTCAACAAAATGCTTTTTACTCCATAACAGAACCCAAATCCAAACCCAAACTCAACTTTATTTGGTAGAAATGTTTTAAGAAGTTGATTTGCGTATGGAAAATACTATGAAAAAATTATGTGCACATCTCTTCAATCTACAACTTATATGTGGATGACTAGATAGACCTTTCATAAGCAATGTATAAGATTGCATAAAGTGTTTTAATTTTTGTTACGAATTGCATTAATCTGTTTGAATTAATCTGCATCTTCTCTTCACCAAACTTCTGTTTTGCGTATCTATCCACATTAATATATAAAGATCTACTTCATTCTTTTAAATCCCTACATGATACTCTTTTCTTTGAAAACTATCATTGATATTTAGATTGTTTTCTAGCTTTTAGAGTTAAAAAAAAAAAAAAAACAAAAGCAAAGCAAAATCTTGCAACAAACACCACTGTAATTGTCCCTTTTCAAGGGACACTGGCAAGAGGTTTGAGTTTTAGGTTAAATTTTCAACTTTACTAGCATCAATTTCAGTTTATTTGCAATTTTGTATTTTAAAAAATAAACCAAATTTAAAATTGCTTTTATTTAAATAAGTCTATTATAGTTAACTGCCCCTTCAATTTCTTAAACATCTTAAGGCTACTCAACATAATTTTTTTCTAAAAGGATTATATATACATATTTCTATTTAAATATATATACATAGTATATTTGTATATACATTTTATGTATATATATACATAATTCATATTTAAAATGTAGTAGAATCTCTTAATGATTTTCCAATGTTTCATTTACTTTTAAAGACTGTTAAACTATTAAATAAAACTCTGTGCACAATTCAATTACTGATTTACTATCAGATTCAAAACAAAATCTAACAATAACAAAGTGCTCACTACATTTCCACTACTGTAGATTTAAAAAAAAAAACCTTAATGATACTCTAAACAAATATAATGACATAAAATCTCATTTATTCATGTTAAATATCATTAATAACCTGAGGGATCATTTTAATAAATGAACTAAGCAAATGTTTCTTAGGAACAATTCAAACATAACATCTTTGCTTTACAAGATGATTTTTATAACTCTTATGTAAGTTGCAAGTGTATTTTTCTACACTTGAAGCACTGACATATTAACTTTTTACAGCCTCAAATATTTTTCCATAATATCAAAACATTATTATTAGCAATATGACTTTTCTGTAAAAAACAATAAAGATTTACTTAATCTAAGCTGTTATTAAAAAGAAAATGCATTGTGACACCAGCCAACTTGGGAAATGAAAATAAATAGGATGATGTAAATTTAAATTCATTATTATTTTGTATAAAAAGGAAAAAGTCACTGTAGTTTAAACCCAAAATGTATTAGTTCTGTAAACCAGTCTGTTTTTAAAACGTCTTTAAGCCTTATCTGAATCACATGAAGTGGTATCTACTGTATTATTCTGTATTTTCTTGGTTGCACATGACCGCATCCATTGGCCTATAGTAGGCATTACTTGTTTTACATTAATAACATATTAATAAATCCAAGTATCTGAGTGACTTCAAAGGACTTACAATTTGATTGAAAAATTCTAGCCAGCTTCACAATGGATTGAAAGTTTAAAGAAAGAGAAAATTTCCTTTTACAATCAGTTTGAGTACACTAGTTTGAAAGGGATTATATGCATTTACACACACATATATACTAATAACATGGTAAAAATCCATTAAATAACTAATAATAGCAGTATGAATATTATAATAAAAAGAATAGGAAATTGACCAGTATTATAAAAATTGAGTAGGTCCAGCTGGGTGCAGTGGCTCACACCTGTAATCCAAGCACAGTGGGAGGCTGAGGTGGGCGGATCACTTGAGGTCAGGAGTGCGAGACTAGCCTGGCCAACATGGACAAACCCTGTCTCTACCAAAAATACAAAAATTAGTCAGGCATAGTGGGGGGCACTTGTAATCCCAGCCACTCGGGAGACTGAGGTAAGAGAATCACTTGAACCCAGGAGGCTGAGGTTGCAGTGAGCTGAGATTGTGCCACTGTACTCCAGTGTGGTTAACAGAGTGAGACTCTGTCTTGAAAAAAAAAAACAGAAAAAAAAACAGAAAAAGATTAGGAATTACATACAAAGGCCTTTTCATAGCCTAGACATCTGACCAAAAAATATGAACCTCCCAATAATTACTAATTAATGAAATTTTTATTTGTTATGTTTTCCTAAACATTTCTCTTTTGAAGAGAACATTGATATAATTCCTGAACTATTGATAATTTGTAATTGTTGGACTGTATTTGCTCAATTGAGAAAACAAAAGCAAATGATCAAAAAAGCTGTTTATTTATAAATTATAAATGGAGCATCACTGATGTGCCAAAATTATATCTTTGCACTGAAAATCACAAAATAGATTTGGAAGCAATTACATGAAAATAATGACAAAGAATTATATGATACATGTATGTATATAATTTACTTTACACACACACAGAGAGAGAAAGAGAGGGAGAGAGAGAGTGAGAGAAGAGTTACCTCCTTTGATGTGCAAAATATAACCAGCAATGATGAATAGAGACCTCAGGTGAAGGTGTAAATTTATAAGGGAATGAATGTGTGCATATGCATGTTTCTATAGTTGCACATGTGCATGTTGGTGGAAGAGGTTGCTGAAGAATGCATGAGGAGGGCAGGGCAAGAGAGACAAAGAAAGAGCAAATACAAGGAAAAATCACAGCACTCATGGTGCTAAGGAATTCCATGGAGAACAGTACTGATGAAAAGTGGAATACTGGCCGGGCATGGTGGCTCACGCCTGTAATCCCAGCACTTTGGGAGGCTAAGGTGTATAGATCCCTTGAGCCCAGGAGTTTCAGACCAGCCTGTGCTATATGTTGAAAACTCTACAAATTAAAAAAGAAAATGAAGAGGAAGAGGAAGAAGAAGAAGATGAAGAAGAATGAGGAGGAAGAGGAGGAACAGAAGATAGTGGAGGAGAGGTAGGTGGTAGGATGATAGAAAAATGTGTGGTTGAATTAAACTTAGGGGCCATATACCACGTTTGATTAAACGGGAGCATGAGTCAGAACTGCTATGTAATCTAGCCTAGGTTGTTTTCTATTTTTTTATTCTTATATTACTGTTTTATTTTAAAACTTTATCTCTACTTTTAATATTTGATGTGTACTGCAGCTGTCTAAAAAAGTTCTGCTATTCTCTAAATATTTTGTCTTAGTTTCTTTATTTATGAAAATGAGAAAAATTATAGTATTTATTTCAAGAGTTTCTTGACCAGAATTAATGAGTTTATACATGAAGAGAATGTATAATTGTCTATGGCACATGTTCAGCACTCAATTAGTAAACAGAATATGAATAGAATTAGAGACACTGGAAGGACATAAAATTAAATATTAGCAGTGCTTATCTCTGTATGGTAGTACTACATTTTATTGTCATTCCCACTTCATACCCTTTGGTGTTTTGTATTTCCCGATTTTGTGTATAATGAACATTAAGGCACTTTCATCAGAAAGATGTTTCTGAATTTATAGTAATGTTTTTACCATTAAGCCTTTTTGCCCTGTAATAGGATTTGTAAAAGTTACAGAAGGAGGTTGAGTCCAGGAGAGTTGTTGGGTTAAACTGGCAGTTTTTCCTTCTTTTATGTTACTACACAGTTGAGATTATACGTCAACACTTGCTAATATAATTTATTCTTCATACTTTTCCAGAAATCTAGCAAATGACTATTAACAAAATGTTGTCTGAGTTTTTTCCATCATTCCTTCCCTCACCTCCAACTTGCAGCTTTGTTTTGTTATTGCTACTGTTTTCATTGTTGGTTGAGTTCATTTGTGTTCATATTGTTTTCATTTGTTTGTTTATCTCTAGGTCAGGAATCTGTTCAACTTTAGTGATATTTATGAAAGAGAAAGAGGTGACGCATTCAGTCAGAGTTCTGATGTATATTCTAAACAACTCTGATGATGGTGGTTGAGAAATGGCAGAATTATAGGATATCCTCCAAATTATTTAGCCCTAGGGGCAATACTGATAGAAAAACCAGGTTGAACTGGTGACCAAAAAGAATAAGAATAATTTAAAGTCTGTGTCATCACATAGTTGTCATTTCCTCTTTAGGATTCTTTATAACAATTCTATACAACATTATATAACTTATTCCTATCTCCTCTTTCTGTTGCTAGGTTTGAAAATAGGCAAAATATTTAAAAAATTTGAAATCCCAACCTATTCACTTTTGAACTCTTTTATCCACTTCCAAAATATTAAAACACAGCCCTTTGACTTGCTTTTACTTATTCAGGATGCTAATGGAATGAGTAATCTGATTTAAATTTCAATCCTATCAACACACACACACACTGTCTACCCCCAAGAACTGTCTCTAGAGAGAAACCTTATATCCAATTCTAGCCAAATGTATTTCTTAGAATCATCCAGGGAAAAATCTTGATTTTTCCAGAAACTGAAGTTTTCATATGTAGTATCTGACAGATTTCGATTATTTATTTATTGCAGATGAAAACGAGAGAGGGAGAAGGATTAAACCTTTTGGGAGAGAGCTGGCTATATATTGTCACTTTGAAATTGAAGGTTCTACTAAATTCAGGTTGTTATACTTACAGTTTTGAATCAAAATCTACTTGCAACAAAATTGTTTTCCTCTTTCCATTGTGTATGGTTTAGATAAAAGGTGAATGACTGCTTTTGAGTGACTATTGATGAAGTTAACAAAAGAGTTTATTAAAATGTTATGGAGATTCTACATAAATCAAACAGAATCAAAATAAGAAATTAAAGGTAAAAGAATTATTCATTTATATACAAAAAAAGTGAAACTAACCGTGTCTAACCTTGTCTTCTTTTAAGAAAAATTTGTGTCTGTATTGCATAAAAGTTCATAAAACAGGCCAGGTGCAGTGGCTCATGCCTGTAATCCCAGTAGTTTGGGAGGCCGAGTTGGGCGGATCACGAGGTCAGGAGTTTAGGATCATGGTGAAACTCTGTCTCTACTAAAACTACAAAAATGAGCCAGGCGTGGTGCACACACCTGTAGTCCCAGCTACTTGGGAGGCTGATGGATGAGAATCACTTGAATTTGGGAGGCTGAGGTTGCAGTAAGCTGAGATCAGGCCATTGCACTCAGCCTGGGTGACAGAGCAAGACTCCATCTCAAATAAATAAATAAATAAATAAATCAAGTTCATAAAACCGTTTTCAAATGCAATTTATTATTTTTATAAAACGTCTTTAATGAATGTATTATTTCATGTTCTTTTGTACAATATACTTTTTCTGTAGTTGCCGGTTATTTATCAGTCATTTTTTGTTTGTCTACAGAAATTTTAGCCTAGAAAACCCTATAAGGAATGTTCAATGGATAACCCAATCTAATCAAATTATATATTTATTCTTTTTCCCTGACTCTCATTCACTTACTATATCTGATTTCAATAATTATTTTCACCTATTTTGCAACTTCTTGGTTCTTTTCACCATATGTGTACTCTATCCACAGTGTTCAAAAATGTAGTGATGAGAAAAACAGAGGAAAATTTGAACAATGTTTTAGTGTAAGCATAGATACAATGGAATCCATAGACTATTCCTACTCTCCCTGAAAATACCGGTCATGACATGCATATATGTTCGTGCATGATCTAATTCACACACACACACACACACACACACACAGAGCAAGGGCAGGGAGAAACTAATTGAAAACAGATGAATTGGAATTCTTTTGTTTTTGAAAGTATGATTATATAAAATCTGCACAAGAAATGTACTAGGACACAAATCTGAAAATCAAGTAAAGTTGAAGGGTTCATTCAATAGGACTCCCATTCCATTCAGAATTAGAGAGACAGAAAGAAACAAATTGCCTGCTTCAGTGGTTGTCTTATCCTCCAGACATCCTGCTTAATAAGTTAGTTTTTTCTCTATGGAAAGTAGATCTATAGATCTTGCCTGAAGCTTTTGGGTAAGAATTCCTCCTGGACTGTTAACTAATGGATGGTAATAAAACAATTAATTAGTTTAAAGAATAAGCACACTGATAAAAGTCAGAAAACCTATGTACATATCCTGAATATCATGGGAAAAACTGATATTCAGAGAACATTAAGATATTTCTGCAAATAGATTTAAATCAAGAGGCAATACCAATTTTTATAATATATTTAGTCTGTGTTCTCAGCAAGAAAATATTGCTTCATTGCTGTCAAACAAACAAGGATGAACAAATAGACAATCCACACATTAAATCTCCTGGTATGGTGTTGATTTGGTTGGAATCTACAAAACTACAAAAGAAAAAAAAAAGGAATTCTCTTCTATAATTATATTTTTTTGAGAAATGTTTTGACAATGAAATATGATCAAGTTGACCATTGGTACCCTTGAGTTCCCTGTCTGTGGATTTCACCAGCTATGGATCAAAAATATTTGGAAACACATTTGTGCTTGTACTGAACATAAATAGACTTTCCCTCTTGTCTTTATTTTCTAAAAAATATAGAATAATAAATATTATCATAGCATTTACATTGTATTAGGTATTGTAAGTAATCTAGAGAAGATTTAAAGTATGATTTAAAGGATGTGCATAAGTTTTATGGAAATTATACTCCATTTTATATCAGGGATTTCAGCATCTACAGATTTTGGTATCAGCAAGAGTTCCTGAAAACAAACTCTCACGGATATGGATACTGAGAGATGACTGTCCACAGTGAGATAAAGCTGTTGAATAGAAGTAATAAAAAAGTATTCTCAGATATCTAGTCAAAAAGAAATATATATGTAGGATTCTTCCTGATGAAAATAAAAACAAAAAAGTAAAGACTTATTTTAGAGCACGGGAGTATCAAAAGCTGGAATTTTGGATCTAAAAGAAAACTGGTGAAAAAGAAAGAGATAAAAATTCAGCCATATTTTTATTAAAATAATATTCATATAAGATTTTCAAACAAAATCTTTTTGTATTTTACCTACAGATTGGGTGTCTTAAACAACCAAAATTTATTTTCTTATAATTTTGGAACCTAGAATCCAGAGATCAAGGTGTTGGTAAGCTGGGTTTCTCGTGAGCCACATCTCCTTGGCTTGCAGATGACCAGTCTTACTCTTTCCTCACTCATGGTCTGTTCTGTGTGCATGAACATCGCTGGTGTCTTTCTTTGCAAGTTCTAACTTCTTGTTAGGACACCAGTCAGATTTGATCACAGCCCATCCTAATGGCCTCATTTTAACATAATTATCCTTTAAAGGCCCTGCCTCCTTAGAATTTATATTCTAAGGTAATAGGGCTTAGAGCTTCAACATATGAATTTTGAGGGGAACATAATTCAGTCTATAATAATGAAATGGGAGAATTCCCTGATTCCCCTTACAGAAAGTGCAACAAGGGTGTGTCACCTATTTGGTCAAAGCTGCTGCTCAAACCCCTTGTAGGAGGGGGAGCACATAGACGGGCAGTTGCAGAGGCTGGGGCAAGTGCTTTGGACTCCAGTCATTGATAGTGTATAGGGCTGGGTGCCTGCAATCCCCAATGTTAAAATACTCTATAAGCCTTGCTGTCCGCAGACAGCTTTGAGTGTTAATCAGCTCAATGGACCCTCTGTGTTTTCCCAAGGGCAGAGGGCCAGTGTGACATCTTTCTGTATCCTGAGCTATTGCCCAGCGTCCCAGAAGAATCAGGTCTCACAGGGGCGTGAAGAATGAATGCAAGATTTTATTGAGTGGTGGTATGGCTCTCAGCAGGACGGATAGGGAGCCAGAAAGGGAGAGAGAGGGAGAACATGATCTTCCCCTGAAGTTAGGCTGTCCTGCAGCCGAACTCCTCTCAGTGATCAATCTGTTCCTCCTCTTCTCTCTTTCTCTGCCACGTCGTTCTGCCTGTTCATTTGCTTGTCTTGTTTCCTTGTCTGCTAGTCTGCTCTGGAGTCTGGGATTTGGGGTTTATATGGGTACAGAACAGGGGACGTGGCAGGTCAAAAGGCAACTTTTTGGGGAGGAAAACAGGAATGCCTGTTTTCATTTAGGGCTGCAGGTATCCAGGCTTGAGGGTGGAACCTTTGCCCGGGAACCACCTTCTTCTATCAAGTATTTCCCTTTCTCCAGTCTATATCAATAACATTGACTTACATAAGATTGAAAAACAAAAACATTTAAGCTCTTTTGAAAAATAAGATTTTTGGGCCGGGCGCGGTGGCTCAAGCCTGTAATCCCAGCACTTTGGGAGGCCGAGACGGGTGGATCATGAGGTCAGGAGATCGAGACCATCCTGGCTAACACGGTGAAACCCCGTCTCTACTAAAAAAAATACAAAAAACTAGCCGGGCGAGGTGGTGGGCGCCTGTAGTCCCAGCTACTCCGGAGGCTGAGGCAGGAGAATGGCGTGAACCCAGGAGGCGGAGCTTGCAGTGAGCTGAGATCCGGCCACTGCACTCCAGCCCAGGAGACACAGCAAGACTCTGTCTCAAAAAAAAAAAAAAGAAAAATAAGATTTTTGAATAAGAGTTAATAAATCAAGACATTAAGGAGTAAACACAAGAATGTAAATTTCTATTTGGAAAGTTGAAACCTTACATATGAGTTTTTACTACAATAACAAAAGTATAACCCATGAAATAAAAACATTTATAAGTTTCATGTCACTAAAATTAAAATATGCTTTCCGAAAGACACTGTTAAGAGAGTTACAAAAGAAGTCACAGACTGGGAGAGAAGAGTTGTAAAATATATCTAATTAAGAAATTATATGGGAAATATACAAAGAACTTTTCCAACTCAATAAGAAAGCAAAAAGAAAAAAAAAAAAAAAAACTCAAGGAAAAAAATTGACAAAAATCTGTAAAGATACCTCAGCAAAAAAGGAAAATGGGGAAAAAATGAAAAAAATGCTCAATATAATTTATAATGGGGCAATTGCAAATAAAAATAATACTGCACAGTAGTAGTTCCCTGGTGTTTAACCAAGTTAGTCAAAAAGTTATATCGCCACAAAAACCTGCACATTAATGTTTATAGCTGCTAAAGTCACAATTTCCCAAACAACCAAGAGGTTTATAGTTTATACATATGTAAATGTATTAACACATTGTAGCAAATCCATGTGATGGAATATTACATAGCAATAAAAAGAAATGAGCTATCAAGTCATGAAAAGACATAGAGAAAATTTAAATGCATATAGCCCAGTGAAAAATGCTAGTCTGAGAAGGCTACATACAGTGTGATTATAATTATTTGACACTCCAGATATAGAATTAGCTACAGTGTCAGTAGTTGCTAGAGCTTTGGAATAATGTGTGAAACACAAGGGATATGTATGTAATGACAGGCTAAGCACAGAGGATTTTAGAGTGGTGAAAATGATTCTCCATGATACTATAATCTGGATATATAGCATTATTCATTTTTCAAAACCTATAGAACTTTACGACACAGCATTAACCCTAATGAATGCACATTTAAAAAATCCTTTAGGAGTTAAGGGGTTCACAGGAAAGACTTCAAACCATGATGAGAGATTCTCTCTATATTAAAACTGCATGAATCAACTTCACTGAAGCGGTTGGGGGAAAAGCAATGAAAAAATGAATGCAATATATACAAATAAAGACTAAAAAATTGCACAAAATTGTCATAATTTTGACTAAATATAAACGATACAAGATTTAAAAACCAAATTTAATAACATTAATTAATCTAAACATAGATAAAACAGTATAAATTGCCTTAATTAAAAGTGTGAGAGAATTTATTATGCAATGCACAAATAAAGATGGCATCAATTATAAGAATATTAATACTATATAGGGAAAATGTGAGGCATAATTTGCTTAATACTATAGTTTAAGTTTATGTAAATAAAATAAATTTAGAATCAAACACATGGTCATAAACCACAGTTGTGCTAGCAGTGTTTTTTAAAAAGAGGCAAAACAAGATTGTAAAATGGAACAAATAAAACCATAGAAGATTTTGCATGATTATATACACAAGCATACTTCTGAAGTATTGTGGGTTCAGTTCTGGATAAGTGCAATAAAGCAATCATGCAATAACAGTCAGTCACATGAGTTCTTTGGTTTCCCAGTGCATAAAAACGTTATGTTTACACTATACTATAATCCATTAAATGTGCAGTAGCATTATATCTGAAAAAACAATGCACATATCTTAATTTAAAAATGCTTTATAGCTAAAAATGCAAATAGCTGTCTGAGACTTCAACAAGTCATATGCTTTTTGCTGGTAAAGGGTCTTGCCTCAGTGTTCATGGCTGCTGACTGATTAGAGTGGTGATTGCTAAAGAATGGAGTGATTGTGGAAGTTCCTTAAAATAAGACAAAAATAAAGTTTGCCACATCAATCAACTCTTTCTTCCATGAAAGGTTTCTCTGTAGCATGCAATGCTATATGATAGCATTTTAACCATGGTAGCATTATTTCAAATTTGGATTCAATTCTCTCCAACCCTGCAACTATTTCAGCATAAAGATGACAAACAGGTATATGAAAAGGTGCTCAACATCACTGATCATCAGATAAATGAAAATCAAAACTACAATGAGTCATTATCCTACTCCAGTAAAGATGGCTTATATCTAAAAGTACAGTCATAACAAATGCTGGTGAGGATATGGAGAAAAGGGAAAACTTCTACACTCCTGGTAGGAACGTGATTCAGTACACCACTATGGAAAACAGTATGGAGGTTCTTCAAAATACTCAAAATAGAGGTACTGTACGATCCAGTGATTCCATTCCAAGGTATGTTCCCCAAAGATGGGAAATCAGTACATTGAAGAGATATCTGCACTCTCGTGTTTTTTTGTAGTACTATTCACAATAGCCAAGATTTGGAAGCAACTTAAGTGTCCATCAACAGACAAATAGATAAAGTAATCATGGTATATATAGATAAAATGGAGTACGATTAAGCCATAAAAAGAATGAAATCCTGTCACTTGCAACAACATGGATGGAATTGAAAGGCATTATGTTAAATGAAATAAGCCAGGCACAGAAAGACAAACTGTTTACCTTTTTACACATTTTGGAAAGCTAAAACTTAAAACAAGTAAATTCATTGAGATGGAGAGCAGAATGATGGTTACTAGAGACTGGGAGTGGTAGTGAATGGGTGTGGGCATGGTTAGTAAGTACTAAAATATAGTTAGAATGGATAAGATCTAGCAGTAGATCAGGCACAAGAAAACAATGTATGAATAATATACAAATTCCCAAAAAGAATACACAGAGGAACCATAGAGTTGAAAAATCCAATAACTAAATTGAAAAAGGAACTAGAGAAGGAAGAACAAACTAAGCCCAAAGCTTGTAGAAGAAAGGAAATAATAAATGTCAAGTCAGAAATAAATGAAATAGAGACTATAAAAAAATTGAAAAGATCATTGAAATGAAGAATTGGTTGTTTAAAAGCTAAAAATAGAAAAATCTTAAGCTAAAATAAGAAAAAATAAAAATGTTTAAAATGATTAATGTAAAAAATAAAGGAGGAGAGATTGTAACTGATATCACAAGGGATCATAAAAAACTACAATGATCAATTATATGCCAACAAATTTGATAACATAGAAGAAACAAAAACATTCCTAGAAACAAAACTTACCAATACTGGATCATGAAGTAATATAAAATCTGAGCAGACCAATAACGAGTAATAAATTAACTCTGTAATAAAAAGGCTTTCATCAAAGAACAGCGTAAATTGATGACTTCACTGGTAGATTCAATCAAACATTTAAAGAAGAACTAATACCAATTTTTCTCAAACTTTCCCAAAACTTAAAAAGGATAAAATGCTTTAAAAATACTTTAAAACTTGTTTTGTGAAGCCTATATTATCCAGGAAAAGACACTATAAAAAATAAGATTATGAACCACTACCCCTGATGAACATAGATGTAAAAATCCTTAACCAAATATTAGCAAACTGAATTCAACAGTACATTAAAAGTGTCACTCATTAAGAGCAACTAGGATGTATCTCTGGGATGCAAGTATGGTTTAACTTAGACTAATCAATAATGTAATTCATCACATCAACAGACTAAAAGATAAAATCATCTCCACAGATGCATGAAAAGCATTTGATGAAACTCAACATCATTTCATTATAAAAATTTCTCATCAAAGTAGGTATAGAAGGATTTACCTCAACACAATAAATATACACTAGTAGCCCACAGCAAACATCATACACTACTGCAAAGCATTGAAAGCTTTTCTTCTAAGATAAGAAACAGATAAAGGATGCTTACTCTCCACATTTCTGTATAGCTTACTAGTGAAAGTCCTAGCTATAGCAACTAGGCAAGAAAATAAATGAAAAGAATCTAAATCAAAAAGGAAGAAATAAAATGGTCTGTATTTGTAGATGGCATGATTTTGCATATAGAGAAACCAAAAGACACCACCAAATAACTGTTCAAATTAAGACAAGTTCATTTATGTTGCAGGAGATAAAATGCACATATACAAATAAGTAGCTTTTCTGTACATCAACAATAAACTACTGTAAAAGAAATTATAAAAGCAATCTCATTTGTAATAATGTCACAATATAAAATATGAATACATTTAACCATGATGGTGAAAGTCTTGTACTCTGAAAACTGTAAAACTTTGGCAAAAATAATGGAAGACATAAAAACTATCCTATGTTAATGGATGAGAAAAATCATAATGTTAAAATATCTATACCACTTAAAGTGGCCAACAAGTTAAATAAAATTCTGATCAAAACTGTAATAGCATTTTTTCACAGAAATAATTAAAAATTCAAATATTTGTTCAGAGCCACAAAAAAACACTAACACCCAAATCAATTTTAAGAAAACAGAACAAAGCTGAAGGCCTTAAACTACCTTACCTCAAAATTTACCACAAAGCTATGGTAATCAAAACAGCATGGCACCAATACACACACATAAAGACTAGTGGAAGAAAATTAAGAGCTCAACAATAAATTTAAATGTCCAAGATAAAATGATTTTGAAAAAGGTTCCATGAACACGATGGAGAAAGGATAATCTCATCAATAATTGATGTTGGGAAAAGTGTATATTCACATGTAGAATGAAATTAGACCCTTATCACAACCCATAGAAAGTAAACTCAAAATGAAGTAAACACTTAAATGTAAGACCTGAAATTGTAAAACTACTAGAAAAAAATCATAGGAAAAAAGTTCTTGACATTGGTCTTGACCATTTTTTTTTTTTTTTTTTTTTTGCTATAACTCCAAAAGCACATACAAAGAAGCCTAAATAGACAAACAGAATTGCACAAAACTAAAAACTTTCTCCTCAGTAAAGAAAACAATCAACAGAATGAAAAGATAACCTTCAGAATAGGAGAACATATTTGCAAGGCCTATATGCGATGATATGTTTTGGATCTATGTTCCCATCCAAATCTCATAATGAATTGTATTTCCCAATGTTGGAGGTGGGGCCTAGTGGGAGGGGATTGGATCATGGGGGCAGATTTCCCCCTTGGAACTGTGCTACAATGGTAAGTGAGTTCTCATGAGATCTGGTTGTTTAAAAGTGTGTGGCACCTTCCCCCTCCTTCCTCCTGCTCATGCCATATAAGATATGTCTGACTCCCCTTTGCCTTCCACAAGGATTGTAAGCTTCCTGAGACCTCCCCAGAAGCTGAGCGGATGCCAGCATCATGCTTCCTGTACAGTCTTCAGAATCTTGAGCCAAAGAAACATTTTTTATCTATATAAATTACTGAGTCTCAGGTTTTTTTTTTTTTTTTTTTTTGAGATGGAATCTAGCTTTGTCACCCAGGCTGGAGTGCAGTAGCACAATCTCAGCTCACTGCAACCTCCGCCTCCCAGGTTCAAGCGATTCTCATACCTCAGCCTCCTGAGTAGCTGGGATTACAGGTGTGCACTACCATGCCAGGTTGATTTTGTATTTTTAGTAAAGATGGGGTTTCACCATGTTGGCCAGGCTGTTCTTGAACTCCTGACCTCAAATTATTTCCCTGCCTCATTTCCCAAAGTGCTGGGATTACAGGTGTGAGCCACCATGCCTGGCCTCAGTTATTTCTTTATAGTAGTGTAACAATGGACTAATACATAAAATTGGTACTGAGGAGTGGCACATTTCTATAAAGATAACTGAAAACGTGAAAGTGACTTTGTAACTGAGTAATGAACAGCTTGGAAGGCTGTGGAGAACTCAGAATAAGACAGGAAAATGAGGGAAAGTTTGGAACTTCCTCATTGAATGGTTGTGACCTAAATACTGAGAGTGATATAGACAGAGATCAACAAGCTGATAAGGTCTCAGATGGAGACAAGGAACTTATTGGAAACTGGAGCAAAGGTCACTTTTGTTACATGTTTGCAAATAGCTTGGTTGACGGTGCCCCTGCCCTACGGATCTGTGGAACTTTGAACTGGAGGAGATATGTGATTTAGGATATCTGGTAGAATAAATTTCTAAGCAGAAAAGTATTCAAGAAGTCACCTGACTGTTTCTAACAATGTAAGTGTATACGCATGAACAAAGAAATGGTCTGAAACTGAAACGTATTTTTTTTATTTTTATTTTTTTTTGAGACGGAGTCTCGCTGTGCTGCCCAGGCTGGAGTGCTGTGGCCAGATCTCAGCTCACTGCAACCTCCGCCTCCCGGGTTTACGCCATTCTCCTGCCTCAGCCTCCCGAGTAGCTGGGACTACAGGCGCCCGCCACCTCGCCCGGCTAATTTTTTGTATTTTTTAGTAGAGAAGGGGTTTCACCGTGTTAGCCAGGATGGTCTTGATCTCCTGACCTCATGATCCGCCCGTCTCGGCCTCCCAAAGTGCTGAAACGTATTTTTAAAAGAGAATCGGAGCATAGAAGTTTGGAAAATTTGCAGTCTGGTCATGTGGTAGAAAAGAAAAGCCCATTTTCACAGGAGGAATTCAAGCAGGCTGCAGAAATTTGCATAACTTAAAAACAAAAAGGCAAATGCCCATAGCCCAGAAAATGGAGAAAAGACCTTGAAGGCATTTCAGAGACCTTTGTCACAGCTCCTCCCATCACAGGTCCAGACAGATGTCTAGAAGGATTAAAACGTTTCATGGACCAGGCCCAGGGCCCTGCTGCCATGAGCAGCCTCAGGACACTGCTTCTTGCATTTCAGCCACCCCAGCTCCAGCTATGGCTCAAAAGGGCTCAGGTATAGCTTGGGCCACTGCTTCAGAAGTGCCAATCCATAAGCCTTGGTGGTTTTCATGTGATGTTAAGCCTGCAAGTGCACTGAATGCAAGCGTTGAGGCTTGGGAGCCTCTGCCTAGATCTCATAGGATGTATGGGAAAGCCTGGATTTCCAGGAAGAAACCTGCTTCAGGGGTGGAGCCCTTATGGAGAACCACTACTAGGGCAGTGTGGAAGGGAAGAGTGTGGTTGGAGCGTCTACACAGAGTCCCCACTAGGGCATTGCCTAGTGGAGCTGTGAGAAGAGGGCTGCTATTCTCCAGATCCTGGGATGGTAGATATACCAGTAGCTTTCACCCTGCACCTGAAAAAGCCACAAGCACTCAACACTAGCCCATGAGAGTAGCTGTGGGATCTGAACCCTGCAAAGCTACAGGGGAAGAGCTGCTCAAAACCTTGGGAGCCCAATCCTTGCATCAGTGTACCCTGCATGTGAAACATGGAGTTAAAGGAGATTATTTTGGAGCTTTAAGAATTAATAACTGCCCTGCTAGGTTTTGGACTTGCGTAGGGCCTGTAGCCCCCTTTTTTTGGCCAATTTCTCCCTTTTGGAACAGGAGTATTTACCCAATGTCTGTACCCCCATTGTAATTTGGAAATAACCAATTTTTTTTTTTTTTTTTTTAACAAACTCATAGGCGAAAGGGATTTGACCTTGTCTCAGATGAGACTTTGGACTTTTGAGTTGATGTGGAAATGAGTTAAGACTTCGGGGAACTGTTGAGACGCTATGATTGTATTTAGCAATGTGAGGAGGACATGAGATTTGGGAGGGATCGGGGCAGAATTATATAATTTGAATCTTTGTCCCCACCCAAATCTTATGTTGACTTGTAACCCCCAGTGTTGGAGGTGGGTCCGGGTGGGAGGTGATTGGTGGGAGCAGAGTTCCTTTTTGGTACTGTATTGTGGTAGTGAGTGAGTTCTTACGAGATTTGGTTGTTTAAAAATGTGTGGCACCTCCTTCCCCCTCTCTTCTTCCTTCTCCAGCCGTGTAATATGTGCCTACTTCCCATTCATCTTTCACCATGATAGTGTTTCCTGACATTTCCCAAGAAGCTGAGCAGATGCAAGCAGCATGCTTTTTGTATAGCCTGGGGAATCATATAGCAATCACACCTCTTTTCTTTATAAATTACCTAGATTCATTCATCCAGACTGCAGAATGTTAGATTCTTGGACAGTTTGCACCGTGCACCTGGAAAGGATGCAGACGCCTATTTCTTCATAGCAGTGTGAGAACAGAGTAATATATATTATAAGAAGTTAATATTCAAAATATATCAGGAAGTTAAAAACCTCAATAATAAGAAAGCCAATTAACCCAATCAAAAAATGAGCATAGTAATTAAATGTACATTCCTCAAAAGAAGACATACAAATGGCCAAAAAGTATATGAAAAAGAAAGCTCAATGACACTAATTAGCAGAGAAATGCAAATTAAATCCACAATGAGATAGCATCTCAAACCTTTTGGAATGACTTTTATCAAAAGCCATTATCAAAAGAACATAAGATATGTGTTGGTGAGGATGCAGAAAAACGGGAACCCTTGTATGCTGCATAGGGGTATATAAACTCATGAAGCCATTATTGAAAATAGCATAGATGTTTCTCAAAAAATTAAAAATAGAAATACTGATGATCTGGCAGCTTATACTTCTGGGTATACATTCAAAGGAAATGAAATCGGTATGTCAAAGAGATACCCGCATCGCAATATTCTTTGCAGCATCACTCACAATAGCCACAATATGGAATCAACCTAAGTGTCTATCAATGAATAAATGGATAAAGAAAATAAGGTATACACATAAAATAAAGTATTATTCATTTTTAACAAAAAAAGAAGTCCTACAATATGCAACAACATGGATGAAACATGTGGTTCTTATCCTAAGTGAAAAATAAATGCTGCATGATTTCACTTACATGAGGTATCTAAATTAGCTAAATTCATAGAAGCGAAAAGCAGAATGGTGGTTACCAGGGACTGGAGAAGCAGCGTGAAAAGGCGTAAGAGAGAATATGGAGTAGTTCAATAAGTAAAACATTTTAGTTGTGCAAATTAGACATGTTTTAGAAATTTTTTTTGTAGTATCTTTCCTGTACAGTTGGTTCTTGAATAAAATGGGAGTTAGGGTTGCTAATCTCTTCTCACAGCCAAAAATCCACATATAACTTTTGACTTCTCCAAAGATTAACTACTGGTAGCCTACTTTGACTGGAAGCCTTACTGATAATGTAAACATATACGTATTTTGTGTATGTATTACATATACATTCTTACAATAAAGTAAGCTAGAGAAAAGAAAATTGCATTTAAAAAATCATGAGGAAGAAAAAATGTATTTACTATTAATAAAGGAAAAGTGGATCATCATTAAGATTTCATCTTCATTATCTTCACTTTGAGTGGGCTGAGGAGGAGGAGGAAGTATAGGGGTTGGCCTTGCTATCTCAGGGGTGATAGAGGTGGAAGAAAAATCTGTGTATCCGTGGACCTATGCAGTTCAAACCGTGTTGTTCAAGGGCCACGTGTAGTTATAAAGACTGTACTGTACACTTAAGATTTTGTTAAAAGTGTAGACACCCTATTAAATATTTCCACCACATCAGAAGCAATAAAGGATCAATAATTTTTGCTAGTTTGAAGGTTTCCAAAATAAAGTTAAAGTTAAGATAACTACAGTTATCTTTGCAGGTAAAATATCAAAATAAATAACTCTTCTGTGCAAATCCAATAGATAAACAGAAACGGGAAACTGTGTTTCGAGAGGTATTTTTCAGGCACTCCATAATGACATAAAGGGAAACTGAAGGGCTTTAAAATCCTACCTTATCATTTTCTCCCCTTAATCCCTCTGGCACCCTAAGAAAATAGTTTTCCTGAAGATAATGTTGAACCTGAAGAGTGCCCATGAGTACAATTTAAAATCACTTTATGAGATCATCACTCTTAATTTACAAAGAAGAAAGTAAATAGTGGAGAGGTTAGGTGGCTTGGCAATAATAAATGCTTATTAACTAATAACTGAAATGGTAAAAGATATGTATCAGAGCGATTGCTTCTCAAGATGTGAAGCAAAATATATTCCAAAATCATATATAAAAGTGGGTGACATAAAAATGTCATGGTTATCTGTGATTCCTACAAAAATTGATATAATTTATTGATGTAATCATATAACTTTAGTTACTTGGGAACTGTAAAACAAATACAATAATCACAAATGGCCTTAAAACAAAAGGCAAGCATCAGACATGAAAGTGTAATATAATTCAGGTCACTTTATCTTGGGAAAAACTGGAGACAGAAAATAATTATTTTTCTTTGGCTTATTTAAAGTAAACAGCATTTATACCATTTTAGTGGACTGTTGACTTTATAGCTCAGTGAAGTACACTGAAGTATAACACATACAAGTTCATCCAGTTTAAATTAAATCAATATTCTTAGTCAACTAAAATCAAAGTGTGAATAAATGACCGTCAGTGCTTAGCACACCAAAAACTGGACATCTTCCCAGCAGTCTGGCTAGTTTCATTTCTCAGATCAGATTTTAAATACATTGAGATAGCACTTTGAAAAATAATAATCTCACTATCAAATTCTAGCAGCATAGACAATGTTGTATTACTCACACTTTTTCACTGCTTTTTTTTTTTTTTTTTTTTTTTAGCGAGTTGCTATCTGTGTATTAATCAGGTCATAGCTTAGCATTTCCTTTGGGAAATTTTGTCTGACCACAGAAGAGTGTTTTAAAGTGACTCCTGAAAGAGTTTAAAGATTAAACATGTCTCTCTGTCTTTCTCTTCTCAAGATTCTTTACAAATAATAGTAAAATTAATAAGATTTACTCACACAAGGACAAGGAGAATAAAAGTAGACAACTAGTAAGGTATTTAAAAATATGATTGAAATAAAAGCTAACTATTCACTTAACAAATACATACTATTCTATATATCAGGTAATGTTCTAATTACTGAGAATACTGTGAAAAAATTGATAAAATTCCTGTTAACATAGAGCTTGCATTCCTGTGAATAAGTAGATAGTAAGCAAACAATCTTTATATTAAATTTAATCAATTATTTGTAAATGCATGTTTATATGACATATGTAATATACACATATTTGATGCAACACAATTTAAATATGCATTAATATTTTACATTTTAAATCAGAGGGTGGTATGGTTCAGCTGTGCCCCCCATTCAAATCTCATCTTGAATTGTAATAATCAACATATGTCAAGGGTGGGGCCAGGTGGAGATAATTGAATTATGGGTCCAGTTTCCCCCATACTGTTCTCCTGGTAGTGAATAAGTATCACAAGATCTGATGGTTTTATAAATGGGAGTTCCCCTGCACAAGATCTCTTGCCCACCAGTATGTAAGAAGTTCCTATGCTCTTCCTTCGTCTTCTGCCTTGATTGCAAGGCCTCCCAAGCCATGTGGAACTGTGAGTCCATTAAACCTTTCTTTCTTTAGAAATTACCCAGTCTTAGGTATGTCTTTATTAGGACTGTGAGAACAGAATAATACAGTAAGTTAGTACCAGGTAGTGAGTCACTATTGTAAAGATACCCAAAAACGTGGAAGTGACTTTGGAACTGGGTAACAGGCAGGGATTGGAACAGTTTGGAGGGCTCAGAAAAGGACAGGAAGATGTGGGAAAGTGTAGAATTTCTTAGAGACTTGTTGGATAGCTTTGAACAAAATGCTTTGATAGTGATATAGACAGTAAAGTCCAGGTTGAGATAATCTCAACGGAGATGAAAAACTTGTTGGGAACTAGAATAAAGGTGACTCCTCCTGTATTTTAGCAAAGGGACTGGTGGCATTTTGCCCTTGCCCTAAAGATTTGTGGAACTTTGAACCTTAGAGAGATGATTTAGTGAATCTGGTGGAAGAAATTTCTAAGGAGCAAAGCGTTGAAGATGTGACTTGGGTGCTGTTAAAAGCACTCAGTTTTATGTATCACAAAGATATGGATTGGAATTGGAACTTATGCTTTAAAGGGAAGCAAGAGCATAAAAATTCAAAAAATTTGTAGCTTGATGATGTGACAGAAAAGAAAAACCCATTTTCTACAGAGAAAGTCAAGCTAGTCACAGAAATTTGCATAAATAATGAGGAGCTAAATGTTAATCACCAAGACAATGGGGAAAATGTCTCCAGGGTATGTCAGAGGTCTTCAAGGCAGCCCCTCCCATCACAGGCCCAGAGGCCTAAAAGGAAAAAAAATGGTTTTGTGGGCCAGTCCCAGAGCTTTGCTGTTTTGCGCAGTCTTGAGACTTGGTGCCCTATGAACTAGCTGTGGCTAAAAGGGGCCAATGTAGAGCTCAGGCCTTAGCTTCAGATGGTGCAAGTTGCAAACCTTGGTGGCTTCCAAGTGGTGTTTAGCTTGCAGATGCACAGAAGTCAAGAACTGATGATTGAGAACCTTTCCCTAGATTTCAGAGGATGCATAGAAATGCCTGGATGTCCGGGCAGATGTTTACTGCAGGGGCAGAGGCCTCATGAAGAACCCCTGCTAGGACAGTAAGGAAGGAAAACATGGGTTGCAGCCCCTACACAGAGTCCCCACTGGAACACTGCCTAGTGGAGCTGTGAGAAGAGGCCCACTGTCCTCCAGATCCTAGAATGTTAGATACATGGACAGTTTGCACCGTGCATCTGGAAAGGCTGCAGACACTCAATGCCAGTCCATGACAGCAGCCAGGAGAGGTGCTGCACCCTGCAAAGCCACAGGGGTGGAGCTGTCCAAGACTATGGGAACTAACTTCTTGCATCAGCATGACCTAGATGTGAGACACAGGGTCAAAGAAGATAATTTTAGAGCTTTAAGATTTGACTGCCCTGTTGGATTTCGGAGTTTCATGGGGCCTGTAGCCACTTCATTTTGGCCAGTTTCTCCCATTTGAAACATGTATATTTGTCCATTGCCTGTACCTCCAATGTATTTAGGAAGTAACTAACTTGCTTTGATCTTACAGGCTCATAGGCAGAAGGGACTTGCTTTGTCTCAGATGAGACATTGGACTGTGGACTTTTGAGTTAATGATGAAATGAGTTTAGACTTTGGAGGACTGTTGGGAAGGCATGATTGCTTTTGAAATGTTAGGACATGAAATTTGGGAGGGGCCACGGCTGAAATGATCTGATTTAGCTGTGTCCCCACCCAAATCATACCTTGAATTATAATAATCCCCATGTGTCAAGGGCAGAGCTAGG
Source organism: Piliocolobus tephrosceles (assembly GCF_002776525.5). Lineage (NCBI taxonomy): Eukaryota > Metazoa > Chordata > Mammalia > Primates > Cercopithecidae > Piliocolobus > Piliocolobus tephrosceles. The sequence continues at coordinate 71,116,847 of NC_045447.1, forward strand.
TGGAGATAATTGAATCATGGTGTGGTTTCCCCCATACTGTTTTCCTGGTAGTGAATATGTCTCACGAGATCTGCTGGTTTTATAAATGGGAGTTCCCCTGTACAAGCTCTATTGCCTGTCACCATTTAAGATCCCTTTGTTCTTCCTTCATCTTCTGCCATGATTATGAGGCTTCCCCAGCCATGTGGAACTGTGAATCCATTACACCTTTTATTCTTTATAAATTACCCAGTCTCAGTACGTCTTTATTAGCAGCATGAGGACAGCATAAAACAGATGGAGACGAATCCTATGAAGACCAACTATAAGGTAGGAGGTTAGAGAGTAAATGAGGAGAGGTAGAGTGGCTACATAATAGAAAATGGTCAATAAAAGCCTCTAGCATTAGGTGATAATTATCTAAAACCTGGATGCGTTGTGGAGGCAAGCCATGCAGACATGTAGGAGATAATAATTCCCTGAAGGGTAATCAAGAAGTGTGAACATTCTGAGGTAGAGTATGCCTAACAAATGTCTTACAAGACAGCATAAGAAGGCTAGTCTGGAGTTCAGTGAATGAGGAGACAATGTTGAATTCCTTGTGTCCTGGAAGTGATTTTTCTTTTCGGAATCCTTCTTCAAGGAAACCCAACTTCCACTTCTTTTTGGAAAAAGGGTGCAAAGGAAGGTAACTTTTTGAGTCCTTTAATGTCTGCATGTCTTAATACTGCTCTCATACTTGCTCTAAAGTGTAACTAGATACAGAATTCTAGATTAAAAATAATTTCTTCAGAATTATAAAGAAATCTTTTTTTAGCATTCAGGAAAGCTGTTAGAAATATGATTTCATTCTCATTCTTTTTCTTTTGTTTGTGTCCCTTTTTACCTATTCTTCCATAAAAATGTATTTTTGCTACATATTTGTAGATATTTTAAGAACCTTTGAGTTTCTTTCTTATCTATATTTTAATTTGTGTACAATAATCATAAAATATGTGTATGTATAACAAAATATATACATCAATAAAAATCTATAATAAATAATAAAAATAAACATAAAATAATATAAATCTTAAGTGTTTATATATGGATTTTGAAAACTGTATATAACTGCATAATAACTACACAAAAATTATGTTATTTTAACTATCTCAAAGTGCTTTATTTTGATCAATTCTACCATGTCAATATCTACAACTACCTCTGCCCAAGGCAATGACTGATCTTATTTCTATGATTAAGATTAATTTTACCTATACCAGCATTTAATATAGATGAAACTATAAAACATATTATCTTTGCTTCTGGATTCTTAATTCAACATCATATTTTGAGATTTGTCCATGTTGTTGTATGTATCAATACTTCCTTTTTTTCATTGTTGTGTAGTATTGTAGCATAAATATGCCATAATTTGTTTATTCATTCTGTTGTATATTGTGATTTTTATTATTGGACTATTTGGGTAAAGCTGCTATACACACCTTTGCACAAGTGTTTTGTGAAAGTGTATATTCACTTATCCTTCTTTTAAAATTCATTTATACTTCTATGAGTGCAAATACCTTATTATCATGCACATGTGTAATTGACTTTACAAGTAACTATCAATAGCTTTTCAAAGATATTTTATAACCACCCACTAACAATCGTATGTTAGTTCCAATCTCCTCCAAATACTTAACAGTACATGTAAGTGTCAGTCTTTTTAATATACTTCATTTTACTGATTTGAAGATGAGAGAGAGGATAAAAAGAAGCTGTTCTACCATCCATAGGTTCACTTTACCAGGTGGAAACCTCTATGGGAAAGAGGACAGATGACTTGGTCTAATATCTTTATCTAAATGAGTTTCTTCTTTTGAAAGAGTGAATAATATCTACATATATTATTTATATTTATTCATTTTCTTTATTTATTCATCTATAGATGGACCCAATTTCATTCCATAGCTTAGCTACTGTGAATATGCTGCAATAAACATGGGAATGCAGATATCTTTGGATATTCATTCCTTTTGGATATATATACCCAGAAGTGAGACTGCAGGATCACATGGTATTTCTATTTTTAATTTTTTTGAAAAGTCTCCGTATTTTTTTCCATAATGGCTGGACTAACTTACATTTCCATGAACAGTGTAAAAGAGTGCACTTTTCACATCCTCATCAATGCTGGTTATCTTTTGTCTTTTGACAGCTATCCAAACAGTAGTCAAGTGATACTTAATTGCTGGAGACCTTGTCTCTTAAGTGTCCTTCGTACAATGTTCATGGCAAAAAAAATTACTCATAGTAAGCTACACACAATAATTTATGAATCAGAACTTCCTAGAGAATATGTGAGTTATGTAGTCCTCTGAAATATTACATTGAAATCATTCATAACTTAAAGAATCTCTTTTGTGAAGTATCCCACAAAGCTCACTTGGAGAGATCATTGTTTATTCCAGGGCTAAGGGAGCATGTTTTTTCCCTTCTGCACAGTTTTAAAAAATTATGCTATTTCATCTACATTGCAAATTTTCTCCATAGGGCTGGTAGTCTCTGGTTTTCATTTCACACTTAAGAGACAGGGACTATATTGCTGTTTATTAGAATGTCTATGGCTATAGTTGGACCTCTGAGCTTAGTTGCCTTCACTTTTGAGTGAATGAAATGGCAAACATACATTTTATTTGTGGGACCTACTTATAAAAATGCAGATCCTTTCCTTGAAAACATTTCATTTTCTAGGAAAAAAATATATATAAATTTCTCTCCGGGCGGTTGAAATGGACTGCTGTAATTCTGCAAGAAGTGTAAATCTGGGACTATGTTTCTGACTTTTTGATATTCAGACTTTGAGATACTTCTCGATTTTGAGATCCTTACATAAACCTTTCTTTTTCATGTGCCTCATATTCCCAAGACTTAAGCCTGTCTCATTAGATTATCCATAGAAAAACTTTGTATTTTGTACCTGGGAGAGTAAACCAAAGCAGCAATGTTAGAGGGTGTGACAGTGATACAGGAGACAAAATATTAAGGTACAGGTTGGAAGAATGTCTAATGAAGTAAAAATAGTGGGTGTAATGGTTGAAGATGAATTTAAGACCAGGGTGTTCTAAGGAGAAGGAAGGGAGAATGGTCTAGAAGTTCCATAAACACACAAAAAAGGCCCCTAACACGCTGTAGAAGATTCAGTGCCTTTAATGGTGAGACATTTTTAATAAAAATAATAAGTGGAGATTATTTATTGAAGTTTATGGATATGTTATATAGGAGGTACTGTCTCAGCAAATAATGTATTTAGCAGAACGTAACAGAAAATTGAGCTATAGAAGCTGAAATCATCAAGGTGTTATTTTTCTCGCCTAACAGTCTAAGAAGGCATTTTCTGATTTCAGTCCACTTACTTAGTGGTGTCCTAAGGAACCAAAACTCATTCTGTTTCTGTTTCTCTATTCTAGTCACTTTTTATGCCTACACTTTATCCCTAATAAATGTAAGATTGTCACTACAAAGTCAAATATCTCATTTTTATTTAAGGCAGAAACAAGAATGAAAGTATGCCACCAAGGTTTTTTGTTTTTTGTATTTTTTTATAGCATTTGTCCTTTATGTAAACATATCTTTCTCAAGACACCTCCCTAATGATTCTGTTGATATAATACTGGCCAGTTGTCAGTCATCTAGACATCCCTAGTTTCAAAGTGATCTGAAAGGATTTTGCTTTTCCAGCTTCTATATCAAAAACAGGCAAGAAAGAAAAAGGTTAACTATGATATTTTGATTTATTGAGCAAAAGTATGAGCCAAAACACTCAATGCTTATAAATTGAATTAATATTTTTTGAAAATTAAAGAAGTATTGACAAAAAAGATAATACTCCTTTAAATAAAATAATCTGAGTAAGTTCATTTACTGTAAAAGTGAGCTGGGATTGAAGATAAAAGTACAAACCTGTAGCCTAAGGGAAAACGTCTATTTTTAAATGGTAATGTCTTTGTGAATATGATCGAAATGAGATGTAAAAATATTTTCACTAAGATTTAGAAATTAAATTGTCTACTCTGTAATTATTACATTAGTGCATTACATAATAAATCATGAAAATATTGTAATTACAGAGACTGTATTATTTGCAATTTAGGTAAGACTCCTTTGGGAACAGAACTATCTATATATTCAGGTGCAGTCTCTCGGCTGACATATCACCTGCTCAATACAACTCAAATAATTTCCTTATTTGACAAAACTGTTAGTGTCTGCATTAGTCCAAAAATCAAAATCTGAATTATCAACTACTTTTTATTATACCAAAGGGTCAGGTAGGTAGGAGAATAAGTCTGATCTGGAGGTGGATTTTCGATATAATAAGGTAAGTCAAATAAGCGGTCATTTTTGGTGTATCCATATAAAAACTAAAGTTACTTTTCTATCATCTATTTTCTTATCTAATAAATAGCTTTCTGAAAATTATCTTTATATATAAAATTGTACATATCTCCTTGGGGTCTAAGTGCTATGTTATCGTATCTTGTAGCTACATGACTTTTTCTTTAGCAGGGAAATATACTTATTTATTTTTATAATTGCATATTCTATTTATATGGAACTGTAAACTACAAACTTGTTTTGCTTAATCCTTTTAACGACTGTGTGAGGAAGACAGGCTAGAAGATATTAGCTTCCATTCTACAGACAAAAAATAAAAATACTTTACCCATATTTAGTATAACACAGAGCTGGATCATAAGCCTTGGGCTTCCATACTCATGATTGCTTTTTTTTCATTATTTTGTAATACATCATTTTAAAGTAATCTGATTTCACAATGTTTTACAGTGTAATAGTAACATCTATAGCATCTATTCCTGGCAAATTTACTCTGAAGCCAACCAACCTAATTAATTATCTTAGAAGCTGGCACATTTTAAGGCACTGTTATACCGCTAACTCCGTTTCACAGCTGTTTGAGGGCCCCATAAGCCACAATTCCAGCAAAACTGATTGGAAAGGACCAGAGAATACAATGGTCAAGCATGTTTAACCTCGGCCTGGCACATCCTTGCCAATTGCTTGGGTGGCAAGCAAAGGTAACTAAGTAAAGGAAGTAGTAGAAAGGCTCACTTAGGAGCAGACGCTGATGAAAAACACTAGCAGTATCAGACCCACTTTTATCAGGATTAAAATCCTGAGAAGCCCAGTTCCTGGTCTACTATCTGCTATATCATTATCAGCAAGACAAAGGTCAATCATTCTGGAGAGCAGAGTATGAAAGGGAAGGGTTAATTAAGCTGCCAGCCTCGGTAGCCAAAGCAGTGCTAATTTCATCCATGCCAAATGAAGAAACTGGTTTGTTCCTTCCTGATCTGGTTTTTTTAGGAGAGAATTAATCAGAAACTAGGAAATTATATCGTGAAGCCCAGGGGGAGAAATGGTTGGCACATCCCAGGATTATAGGTGGTTCACAGGAAAACAAAATCTGTCCTAATGAAGGAAAAAAGCTATCTCTCGGTAAGCTTTGGCCTTGCACAAGACATGGAAGCCCAGACTAGCAAGATCAGGGCCAGGGTGACCAATTCTAATTCAACAGCAAGACTTCTCACATAAGGTACATAGGTCCCTGAGAAAAAGGGTCTAAACACCTGAAAACTGCAAACAAAATTTTGAGTATATAAATGTTTTTCTGGTGAAGGAGGCCTTCATTCTCAAAGCCTGATCTTTTGCAGAAAAAGACTGTCAGTTGCAGGCTAGGATACAAAAGCCATCAGATAGATACATTTAGAGCCAGCCTAGTCTGAGAGCTCTCAAAGACATCAGTGAAAATTTACGAAACAGAATCACAACAGAGGGCCAGAAGTAGTGGCTCATGCCTGAATCCTAGGACTTTGGAAGGCCGAGGCAGGTGGCTCATCTGAAGTCAGGAGTTCAAGACCAGCTTGGCCATCAAGACAAAATCGTGTCTCTACTAAAAAATACAAAAAAAAAAAATAGCTGGATGTGGTGCCAGATGCCTGTAATCCCAGCTACTCGGGAGACTGAGACAGGAGAATCGCTTGAACTCAGGAGGCAGAGGGTGCAGTGAGCCAAGATCATGCCAGTGCACTTCAGCCTGGGCAAATAAAGCGAGACTCCATCTCAAAAAAAAAAGAAAAGAAAAAAAATCACAGCAGAGACAAACGAACACTTGATTTTTTTTTTTTTTTTTTTTTTTTTTTGGCCATTTTTCCTAATTGTATTTCAAGTCTTTTCAAAGCAAAGCTTTAGGAACCCCCATATTCGATTATGCCCCTGGGCTCGGTCCACTGTTGCAGAAGTCTTAGGGAGTCTTACACAAATGCTTGAGTTATGCATTCACTAACATTAAACCTCAGGATAGAAAATGTGCAAATCAGCACTCCTTCCTCCATGGCAGGTGCTGATTTCAGAGGAGACACTAGCCCACAGAGAAAACACTCGAATTTTTCCTTGGATTCAGACTGTGATAAGAAGTCCATGCCATAAATATCATAGACAACTCTATTTTCTTTAACACTTCCCTTCCAGTTTTTAAAGATAGAGCTGGAAATAACCTTCTCTGAGGATACTTGATAATAATTAAAAACAAAAACACATGCACTAATGTGCTGTGCTTTCCAATATACTGGTTCTAGTTCAGCTAGTGGATGAGCTGATTAATGCATTTGCCCTAATAGCCAGGTGAGCCCATCTCTTGAGGAAGCCCCCCTCTATTCTTGGTAGCTATGATGAGCCATGGAGATGTGGAAAGGGCATGAGAATCATGAGATCTCTGGAAATAGTTCTCCAGGAAGGCACTTTCATGAATGAGGTCTTCCAAACAAGTGACACCAAACCTCCCCAGGTGCTCCTCAATTACTCTGTTGTCTGTTAGAGAGGTGGTTTATTATTGACCGTGGCTTGTCCATCTTTCAAGATGGGTTCCTGGACAGGCTTCAGACTTGGAAATCCATAGGTCACACAAGGTTCTAGTATTCACAGCAGTTTTTAGACCCTCAGGGGTGACTTTTATAAAGACGCCATTGAAAATTTTCTTATTCAGGTAAAGTCTTGCGATGATTCTCTGCACCAGTAAACTCACACTATTAATCCTATGGATGCATACAAGGATGGCCAAGTAATGTTTATTTGGCTATTTCAAGGCATGAGGTTTCACTTATAGTTGTCTGGGATGCACTATACTTCATTTTTGCCACCAAGAATCATGTAGAAATGATTCCAGTCACTTAAGCCTTAGTCCTTTTCCTCTGCTCCTTCCTTGACAAAAGCGCTGGCTTTAGGCTGAGTGGCTTTTGGAGCTTGATAAAAACTCTGCTTTTTCAGGAGATTTTTGGAAGCCAAAGACATTTTTATTTGCTCTTGATTCATCATCTTTTTTGTGGTGGTGAGCCTGTAGTCCCAGCTCCTCTGGAGGCTGTGGTGAGAGGATCATTTGAGCCTGAGAGTTGGAGGCTGCAGTGAGTTATGGTTGGGCCACAGCACTACAGCTTGGGTGAGAGAATGAGACTATGTCTCAAAAATAAATAAAATAAAATCCAAAAATATATTTAGAAAAATACGTAAATAATGGTAGAAAGAAAAATGTGACTTAATGTGCAGTAATTAAATATCCCTATGCAAATTAAGATTTATCTATTCCTTCTCACTTTGGTGTCCATTTGCATGGAATATTTTTTTCCACCCCATTATCTTAAGTTTATGTAAGTTCTTATGTGTTAGGTGAGTCTTCTGAAGAGAGCACAGACTTGGTTGTTGAATTCTTATCCATTCTGTCATTCTGTATCTTTTAAGTGGAGCATTTAAGTTATTTACATTCAACATTAGTAATGAGATATGAGATACTATTCTATTCATTGTGCTATTTGTTGCCTGAATACCTTGATTTTATGATTTTTTTCATTGTGTTATTGTTACATAGGTCTGTGAGATTTATGCTTTAAGGAAGATCTATTTTGATGTATTTGAAGGATTTGTTTCAAGATTTAGAGCTCCTTTTAGCATTTCTTGTAGTGCTGGCTTGGTAATGGTGAAATCTCTCAGCATTTGTTTGTCTGGAAGACTGTATCTTTCCTGTATTTATGAAGCTTAGTTTCACTGGATACAAAATTTTTGGCTAATAATTGTTTTGTTTAAAGAGGCTAAAAGTAGGGCTCCAATCCCTTGTAGCTAGTCGGGTTTCTGCTGAGAAATCTGCTGTTGATCTGGTTTTCTTTTATAGGTTACCTGATGCTTTTCTCTCACAGCGCTTAAGATTTCTTTCCTTTGTCTTAACTTTAGATAACCTGATGACTATGTGCTTAGGCAATTATCTTTTTGCTATGAATTTCCCAACTGCTCTTTGAGCTTCTTGTAGTTGGGTGTCTATATCTGTAGGAAAGCTGGGGGAGTTTTACTCAATTATTATCTCATATATGTTTTCCAAACATGTAGATTTCTCTTCTTCCTCGGGAACACCAAGTATCCTAGGTTCGGATGTTTAACAGAGTCCCGAACTTCTTGAAGGCTTTGTTCATTTTTTTATTGTTTTTTCTTTGTCTTTGATGCATTGGGTTAATTCAAAACCCTTGTCTTCAAGCTCTAAAGTTCCTTTTTCTACTTGTTTAATTCTATTGATGAGACATTCTAGTGCATTTTGCATTTCTCTGTGTCCTTTATTTCCAGAAGTTGGGGGAGGTTTTTTCCTTTTTTTTTTTTTTTTTTTTTTTGAGAAGGAGTCTTGCTCTGGTCCCTAGGCTGGAGTGCAGTGGCGTGATCTCCGCTCACTGCAAACCCTGACTCCAGGGTTCAAGCGATTCTGCTGCCTCAGCCTCCTAAGTAGCTGGAATTACAGGCGCACACCATCATGCCTGGCTAATTTTTGTATTTTTAGTAGAGATGGGGTTTCACCATGTTGGCCAGGCTGGTCTCGAACTCCTGACCTCAGGGTGATCCACCCGCCTTGGCCTCCCAAAGTGCTGGGATTACAGGCCTGAGCTATAGTGCCCCGCCATGATTTTTTTTTTTTAATTTATTTAGGCTGCTTCACTGAAGATTTTTCATTTCATATCCTGTATCATATTTTCTGTTTCTTTAAGTTGGACTTCACCTTTCTCTGGTGACTCCTTGAGTGGCTTAATAATTGATCTTCTGAATTCTTTTTCTGGCAATTCAGAGATTTTGTCTTCATTTGGATCCGTTGTTGGTGAGCTGGTGTGATCCTTTGGGGGTGTTAAAGAACCATGCTTTGTCAAAGTACCAGAATTGTTTTCTGGGTACCTTCTCATTTGGGTAAGATTTCTGTATTCCACTAAGTGGAGATTTGTGGAACACTGAAATATTGTTTTATCACAATTGAGTTCAGCTGTGGCTTTATAATTCATAAATATATGACTACTATAATTCATATCAAAAACACTTGAAAAGCATATTTATGTATTAATTTATTGACAGTTACTCTTTGCCAATGAGTAAAATTAGATGCTAAATAACTAAAATTTTAATAAACCTCTCTTGTCAAAAGAGCAGAATAAAGTACAGTTGGACTCCAGGAGTAGCGGTTTTTGCCTTGTGTCCTTATCTCACTTCAGTTTATGAGTACATTTCAGGCAATTTAAAATAAAATTAAACATCAAGTTGAGTTCACAAACGACTATGCTATATTTAAAAATATTAAAGCTATTATCTTAAAATTTAAGTCTTAATTTTTAATCTTTTAAAATGTTTTACTATTTCGAAGATTCATTCCTACTTACATGCATGTAGCAGAAGGTATTGTAATAATGCAGCTAAAGATTTCCTGAAAATATTTTGTTCACATTTGTTCTCATATGTTTCAAACTTTACACAACAATATATATCACTGAAACTAGATTTTGTGTTTTTAAAAAATTGCCTAAAAGTCAAATCGTATTGATTCTTCTTTTGAGTTTACAAAACAATAACACCAACTAAGATAAAGAACTATGGATACATATACTTTAGGCATGTGAAAATTAAAATACTTCCCTGAATCCCCAGATAATTATTTTAAAAAAGCAAGTGAGTTTCAATGAAAGTAAATGAAATAAACACTTGTTACTTCTTTTCTGAGTGAAATGAATGATGCAGTTAGGAATGTCTGCCTTATCAATTGCATCTTCTCTACTAATTTGTTCTCTTTAGGTATCTTATTCTCTCTCCAGTAAAAAAAAAAGCATGATTTTTTTTTTCCACTTTCACAGAATAGTGAGTACAATTACCTGTATTAAATGTGCCCTTTCTATGTGATCAAATGAACAAATACAATTATAATTTACCTTATTGCAATTAAAAAACTGGCAACATGCTAAGTCACTGAACTTTCTCCATCCACCCAATTTTCTAGTCTTCAGTTGGATTTTATTTTTGCTTATTTCCTAAAACCTCAGTACAAAAGGATAACTAATTAATTATTTGGAAAATTGTAAATATTAATCTTGACATACAATACACATCTTATATTTATTTCTGATAAGTTATGTTTCTAATGTAAAGTTTGAAATGAAGATGGTATACTGCCTTCCAAGTGTTTATTAGTATTCTTTCCTTAAATATATATCCTTACTTAAAGAATTTGTTTTTCCTTCTCAAGAATGGAAACAATAAAAAGAAAATCAATTCTTATATGATTTGGAAATTCTTCTTAGTTTCAAGTGAGACTATAAATGATGGTGACCAACAGGTATTTGGTGCCTGACATATTTTGAGTTTTAATTCTAAACGCTTTGTAATTTTATTACTTTTAATCCTTGCAAACCTATATGACATAGGTGATATTTTTATCATTTAAAAAAGCTAAACTTCACAGAAAGGGAAATTAACTCTCTTCAAGTCATACTGATAACAAATAGCATGAAAATACTCCACAAATTGTAATTTTAATCACCCTGCTGTTTTCAATTTTTTTCTGTAGAGACTGGGAAAGGGTTTATACAAATGGCAATATTCACAGAGTGGACTAGAAGAAATACAAGAAGATAAGCTAAATAGATTTTGTTGTTGCATGTTTAGGTAACATCCTCCAATCTAATATTGCCAGTAGAGAAACTAATGATGTTTTCTCATTAATATTTTAATAGTTCCTAAATTCAAATGAAGAAATGGGATATTATTTATTGGACCATTCCAAACCCATCACAATATAAATTTTCACTATTATTTTAACATAAGACTACTTTTCAATATTGGGAATGAATATTGTGTAAGTTAATATTCACTAGTGTATTATTTTGTAAATTACACACTTCATGTGAGCAAATAGCAATTCTATAATGCTTCTCATTGTACCTCTAGAAGAGTGCCTTAGCCTTGGCACAATTTACATTTTGAATGGTATAACTCTTTGCTATAGGGCTGTCCTGTGCATTGTAGGATGCTTAGAAACATTCCTGTCCTCAACTCATTACATGCCAGTAGCAACCCTCAACTTTGACAACCAAAAATGTCTCTAGATATTGCCAATTGTCCTTTGAAGAATAAAATTTTCTCTAGTGAGAACTACTGCCCTATTGCATAGTAACTGGTACATAGTTATACATTTTTATTAGTTTTTAACTTTGAATGTTTATGCATACATAGTTTATTTACATAAATTAGAGAATATATAAATAGCTTACACTAAATAGTAAATCAGCAGGTGATCTGCCATTAGTTCTCACATGGTAGTGCTTAGAACAAACACAATAGACTTTCATATGAATACTTTGAAAGTTTTAGGCAAGAGTAGGTGTAAAGAAGATCTATCTGTAAATTACTGCATACAAATCAAAGTGATTAAAGCACATGTTGCTTGCATGCATTTATCTCTATTATGTTATTTGAATCTAATTTAAATACACACAAGTGTACATTCCTTTTTAATTTATTATTGGTTTGGTACAAAAGTAATTGTGTTTTTGCCATTAAAAGTAATGATTGCTTTATCAGCAATCACAGTTACTATTTGATGCTGTTGACAAGAAATAATATGGAGAGGAATCTGGGAAGAAGGGCACATTTCTCCTTAAATCACAATGTTATAGTCAGTTCAGGCTGCATAATAAAATTCCATAGACTGAGGGGGTTAAACAATCCATATTCATTTCTTACAGTTCCACAGACAGAAATCCAAGATCAAGGTGCTGGCAGATTTGGTTCCTGATAAGAACTGTTTTCCTGGCTTGCAGATGTTCATCTCCTTGCTGTGGACTGACATGGTGGATAGAAATGAGAAACCTGGGTCTCTACTGCTCTTCTTATAAGAACATTAATCTCATCCTGAAGCATCCACTGCATGACCTCATCTAGTGACTGCATGACCTCATCTACTTACCTCCCAAAAGCCCCACCTCAAAATACCGTCATACCAGGGGTTAGGGCTTCAACATATGAATTTTGAGGAGACACAAACATTTAGTCTATAATAACAGTAAGATCATGAGATCAAAGTAATAGATTTGGGCTATGACAATTTTCATACTTTTACTAATGGATTGTTGAAAATAGAGATTAGTATGTTACTCAAATTATTTGTAGGTAAAAAATATATCTATATGTGTGTGTGTGTGTATGTGTGTGTGTATATATATATGTGTGTGTATATATATAAGCTACTGAATTCTGACAGCCTAAGGTAATGACAAAAACTTACTAGGTAATGAATTGCACTGCCAGGAGAAATAAGTAAGATATTAAAATTAGAAGTACTTAAGGCTGGGTGCGGTGGCTCACACCTGTAATCAAGCACTTTGGGAGGTTGAGGCATGTGGATTACCTGAGGTCAGGAGTTCAAAACCAGCCTGACCAATATGGTGAAACCCCATCTTTACTAAAAATACAAAAATTAGCAAGACATGTTGGCATGCGCCTGTAGTCCCAGCTACTCAGGAGGCTGAGACACGAGAATTGCTTGAACTGGGAGGTGGAGGTTGCAGTGAGCTGAAATTGTGCCACTACATCCTAGTCTGAGTGACAGGGTGACACTTGCATCTCAAAAACAAACAAACAAACAAACAAACAAAAAGTACTTAAATTTTTACCAAAAAAAGACTCAGAAGAAAAAGTTATTTTGATAGTGTTTCACTTACAACTTTCAGAGAAAATAAAATACCCTCAACATTCCAATGGGTTGGCAAGATTGCACTTCCGATGTGTGTGCATAGTTGTGTCTGTCTAGTATATGTAATAATGATATGTATGGATTCTATAACAAATATTTAAATTTATTTTTATAAATATAATTTTTAATTATACAAATTATTTGCAGAAATTTATTTTTTAACTTCCTATTCTACTTTTGTAAGCCCTGAAAAATATCCTAAATTTAATACAAGTCTGAAACATTTGTTTAGTTGCCTCTCCAAGGTCTTTCCTAGGCTCCAAAGGTACAAAGATAATTAGAGGAACAACCTTTGCCTCTAGCAGATAAAAATTTAGAGAAACTTAGCAGCTACTGGTTAAAACAAGCAAACAAAAACCTTCAACTAGAGAACTTCATAGATTTTAAATGAAAAAATAACTTACTTGTTTTGGGATATGCATATTGCAAACAAGCAAACTTGAGATTTGAGAAAAAGACAGCATGTTTTGTAGGAGTGAGAGGGCCTCCCAAAACCATTTTGCACGGGATAAAAATTACAAAGTTCTAGAGAGTTATGAAAAACAATACATAAAAAAGAAAGTTAATAAATTGGTCTCAATGGAAATATTGGAATTACAGCAATCATTTTTCTACAGTCCAATTTAGCTAGTTTTAAACAAATTCTTATAGATCTTTTTTCTTCTCTCCCATCATACAGCCATCCTTCATCAGATATTATTTACTCTATCTTCCAAACATATTGCTACTTCTTCCTTACCACCCCTACTGGTAGTACTCTTGTCTAAGCTATTATTGCTCATCTGATGTTGTGGTCAGAAAAATATGCCGCTTCAAATTCTTACTTCTTATATGAGTGAGAACATGCTAAATATATCCTTCTGTGCCTAGCTTATTTCACTTAACATAATGTTCTTCATTACACATTTTATAACTGTATTAAAATATCACATATATACCATAATTACATACAACAATTATATACTCATAAAAATTGAAAATTAAAATTAAAAGAAAGAATACCTGCTTCAAGAGGCTTGCTGCATTAATATATCTGTCTTCAGCACTTTGAAATCCAAAGCTGCTTTGTGCTAAAGCCAAACTTTCCATGGGCTGCTCCCCACCAATGACAGCACGACAGAGATCTAAGTCACATGCATTCCTCAGAGATGTGGGATCCACGTAGCAAGATGTTGTTGACTCTAGAATTCCCTGTCATCCTTGACAAACTTTCTTAGATAGGTACCGAAATCGAAGACCAACTATCCCTCCCTCCCTCCTTCCCTTCCTTCCTTCCTTCCTTCTCCTTCCTTCCTTCCTTCCTTCCTTCCTTCCTTCCTTCCTTCCTTCCTTCCTTCCTACCTACCTTCCTTCCTTCCTTCTTCCCTTCCTTCCTTTTTCAGGATACTCAGACCTTAACCTAGGTCTTTTGGCTCTCCCAGCCTCCTCTAGTCCTGTCTCCATTTTCCCTCACAGACATTCCCTTCAATAGATCTCTTGTACATGGAATCCTGTCTTGGAATCTACTTGCTTCCCACAAGATCAAGAATAACACACCATTGTTATTAAAGTAATATTCGAAGTGATCTTGCTCTTTTATTCCCCAACAGACAATCCTCATTAACCAGACAGCTAGAATTCTCTTTTAAAAATGTAATTCAGAATATTACTTCTATATCATATCCCCCTACACTTCTCTGCATACTCTGATTAAATACCAAAGTCCTTAAATTTTATAAGACTGAGGCCCTTGTATTAATATGTGCTGTTCTATCATCTGGGAATTATCTTTACCAAATAACCACATGACTTATTCCTTCACCTACTTTAAATTTTTACTTAAACTTTAACATTTAAATGAAGCTTCACTGAGCACACTTTTTAAAATAGCAAACTTTTGTAGCCTTCAGATGTATTCTATCTCCTTTTCCTACTTTCCACCGAATGGCTGCAGCAGTTCTCTCTGGTTGCCTAACAACATATGGCAGACACTAAAGGGACTATAGTTCCCTCATACCACTCCCACCCCTTTACTTCTAGCCTCAATTCCATGAAGCTCTCTAGATTATCAATACAGATATGCAACTCCCGTGGGCATCTGATTATTTCAGCCAAAAGTTGTTTGACCTCTCTGGCAAAGCATCTTAATGATTATAAAATCCAGAAGCCATATGTTTGGATTCTACCTGTCTCCTAGAGTCCTTATAAAATGTGGAACAGTAATGAAGAGCACTCTTTTGGAAACAATCCAAACTGCATAATTGCAAGCCTGGCCCCTGCACACCTTTCTGTAGCACAAGAGTCTTTAGAAATCTATTTTTTATTTCACTGCTAACCCTTAGTCTGTGAATTCTAGTCTACACCATATGTGCTGATTCCCCCAACCCTTTATTAGACAGCATTTCAAAATACCATATATTTTATTTGTGTCACATAATATTTGCCTCCCTAATTTAAAAGATAAAATCCATGACGTGGATTATTTTGCACCTTTTCTTTTTTACTTACATATTTCCAGTACCTATAATACAGTAGTCACTGAAAAAACAGTTTTGAATACATGAACATACACATGGATCAACTGCATGTAGATAAAAGTTGTGGACAAAATCATCAGTCAAAATATTTATGAATTTTGCTAAATAAATAAAACATTATGAAAACCATTCCACGAAAACAAAAATGTTAATATTTTACATGCACAAATAGTTCAAACAATTTTATGAAAAAAATTAACTTTTAATAAGTGGAGGAGAAAATGAATGAACAATATTCCTCAAAAAAAAAAATGAAGGAGGAAATAGAAAAATAAAGTTTTAATAAAAATATTAAAATAGGCCAGCCCCGATGGCTCACGCCTGTAATCTCAAGACTTTGGGAGGCTGAGGCAGGCGGAACACCTGAGGTCAGAAGTTCGAGACCAGCCTGGCCAACATGGTGAAACCCCATCTGTACTAAAAATACAAAAATTAGCCAGGTATGGTGGTGAGCACCAATAATCCCAGCTACTCGGGAGGCTGAGACAGGAGAATCCCTTGAACCTGGGAGGCAGAGTTTACAGTGAGCCGAGATCGCTCCACTGCACTCCAGCCTGGGCAACAGAGCAAGACTCGAACAATATATTAAAATAAAACAACAGTGTATTCGCCTATCTACTTTGCAAGAATCAAACAATAATGATAATATTCAATGTGACCAAGACTTCAGAAAGCCAATTAACTGTTTTCTACATTGGTTTATATATATTTTCTGGAGGTCAATTGAGAAAGCAATTTCAAAATTTTAAAATACCAATTTTCTTTGAAGAAAAGTTGCAATTCGCTTTTCGATCCGCCATCTGTGGTGGAGCCGCCACCAAAATGCAGATTTTCATGAAAACCCTTACGGGGCAGACCATCACCCTTGAGGTTGAACCCTCGGATACGATAGAAAATGTAAAGGCCAAGATCCAGGAGAAGGAAGGAATTCCTCCTGATCAGCAAAGACTGATCTTTGCTGGCAAGCAACTGGAAGATGGACGTACTTTGTCTGACCACAATATTCAAAAGGAGTCTACTCTTCATCTTGTGTTGAGACTTCGTGGTGGTGCTAAGAAAAGGAAGAAGTCTTAGACTACTCGCAAGAAGAATAAGCACAAGAGAAAGAAGGTTAAACTGGCTGTCCTGAAATATTATAAGGTGGATGAGAATGGCAAAATTAGTCACCTTCATCGAGAGTGCCCGTCTGATGAATGTGGTGCTGGGGTGTTTATGGCAAGCCACTTTGACAGACATCATTGTGGCAAATTTTGTCTGACTTATTGCTTCAACAAGCCAGAAGACAAGTAACTGTATGAGTTAATAAAAGACATGAACTAACAAAAACAAACAAAAAGAAAACAAAAACTGCAATTCCACACAATTGCTAATGTGTGAAGGTTAATATAAAACATGATATAATTGTATTTTTTAACTGATAGACCTTATTCTTTAGAGCAGTTTTAGGTTCACAGCAAAACAGAAAAGAAAGTACACAGAGTTCCCAAATCCTTCCCTATACTCTCACCAAACATCCACAACATGCAGTCTTCCCTGACACCAACATGTCATATCATTATGGTACATTTGTTATAACCAGTGAACCAACATTAACACATTATCCACCAAAGTTCATAGTGCTCATTAGGGCTCACTCTTGGTTTCACACGTTCTATGGGTTTTGATAGGTATGTAATGGTATGTATTCACCATTACAGCATCACACAGAATAATTATTCATCTCTTTTTTCATCCGCTTTTTTCCTCTCATCACCACTCCACTGTAAGTCCTGGGTCATGTCTCCATGGTTTTGCCTTTTTCGGAATGTCGTATTTTAAACCATATATATAGCCTTTTCAGATTGGCTTTTTTCACTAATCAGTAGGTTTTTAAGATTTTTCCACATCCTAACTCATATTTTTCCAGCTCTAAATAATATTCCATTATATGATTGCACCACAGTTTATTTATCCATTTACATAATTAGAGATATCTTGGTTGCTTCCAAGTTTTAGTCATTATGAATAAAGCTGCTATATACAATTGTGTATGTTTTTGTTTGGACATATTTTCAATACATTTGGATAAATAAGAAGGAATGAGTCTGCTGGTACAAGTATGTTTAGTTTTGTAAAAAAACTCCCAAACTTTCTTCCAAAGTTGCAGTACCGTTTTGCATTCCCACCAGCAATTAATACAAGTTCTTATTGCTCCATCCTCTTCAGTGTTTGGTGTCAATGTTTCGGATTTTGGCCATTCTAATAGGTGTGTAGTGCTCTGTTACTGCTGTTTTAATTTTTAATTCACTAATGACATATGCAGATAAACATATTTTCATATGCTTATTTGCCATTGTATGTTTTTGATGAAGTGTCTCATTTTTTAACCATTTCTTAATTGGTTTGCTTTTGTTTTTTATTGTTGAGTTTTAAGAGTTTTCTGTGTATTTTTCATTTCGGTCTTTTACCAGATATGCATTTTACAATATTTTCTATTTTCTCCTGGTCAGTGGCTTCTCTTTCATTCTCTTAACAGTGTCTTTTGCAGGGCAGAAGTTTTTAATTTTAATAAAGTTAAACATCAACATTTATTATTGGTCATGCTTTTTGCTTTGCATCTAAAAAGGTTGTTACCAAAACCAAGGTTATCTAGATCTTCTCCTATGCTCTAATATCTTCCAGGTGTTTTACAGTTTTAAATTTAACATTTAGTTCTATTATTAGTTTTATGTTCTTTTTGCAAAAAACATACGATGTTTATCTAGATTTTTTTTTTTTTTTAATATGTGGATGTCTTGTTATTTTAGCACCTTCTGTTAAAAAGTCTATCCTTTAACAATTGAATTGCCATTGCTCTTTGTTAGAGTATCTGACTATGTTTGTGTGGGGTTGTTTTACACGTTTTCTGTTCTGTTTGTCTATCCTTTCATCAATATGACAGTATCAATTACTGTAACTTTATGGTAAGTATCACAATTGAGCAGTATGAGTCCTCTGATTTTGTTTTTCTCCTTCAAAGACATTTTTACTAGCTTTTGACTTTTATTGTAAACTTCAAAATCAGTTTGCTGATATCTACCATATAACTTAGTGGGATTTTGGTTGAGATTGCAAGGAATTTATATATGTCAAGTTAGGAAAAACAGATATTTTAACAATATTGAGGCTTCTATCCTTCAAGACAGGTTATCTCCTCATTTTTTATTTAGATCCTATTTGATTTCTTTCTTCAGAGTTTTGTAGTTATCCTCATATAGATGTGATAACATATTTTACTAGATTTATACCTAAGTATTTCATTGTGAGGGTCCTAATGCAAATGGTATTGCGTTTTCTAATTTCAAATTCCAATTGTCTATTGCTGCTATATGGAAAAATAATTGATTTTTGTATAATATTTATATTTTGGAAACGTGCTATAATTGTTTATCAGTCCCAAGAGGTTTTTGTTGTTGTTGAAGATTCTTTTGGATTTTATACATAAACAATCCTGTCACCTATGTACAACAACTATTTTATTTCTTCTTTCTCAATTTGTATACTTTTTATTTCCTTGTCTTTTTGCTTTAGATAGGACTTCTAGTGTGATGTTGAAAATCGGTGGCAAGAATATGATATCCTTGCTCTGTTCTTGATCTTAGAGGAAAATAGTTTTTCATCATAAATATGTTATCTCTATGTTTTTGTGTAGATTTTTCTAATTTGAGGAAGTTCCTCTCTATTTCTGGTTTGCTAAGAGCTTTTATCATAAGCGAATATTATTTTTATGAAACGATTTTTCTTCATTTATTGAAATGTTCATATGATTTTTTAAATTGGTGAAACAGATTATATTAATCGATTTTCCAATGTTAAACCAGCCTCGTATGCCTGGAATAACATGACATTTATCATGCTTAGTACTCTCTGAGATTTCTGGATCTGTGTTTTGCTTGCTTGATTTTGTTTTGTCATTAATTTTGGAAAATCTCAGTCTTTAGTATTTCAGATATATCTCTGATTCTTCCTTTCTTTCTTCAAATTCTAGTATTTCCATTATGTGTATGTTACACATTTTGTAACTGTCCTCTGTCCTTGGATATCCTGATGTGCCTTTTTCACTTTTTTTCCTGTTTGCATTTTACTTTTGGAAGTTTCTATTGATATTTCTCTAAGTTCACTGATTCATTCCTCAGTCATGTCAAGTCCGCAGATGAGCACATCAAAGGAATTCTTAAATTTCCATTCTAGTGTTTTTGGTTTCTAGCATTTCCTTTTGATTCTTTCTTAGAATTTTTGTCTCTGTGTTTATGTAACCTGACTGTTCTTTTGGTTGTCCAATTTTTATTTTAGCACAATTAGCATATTAATTACAGCTATTATAACTCCTAATGTGATTCCACAACCTCTCCCATATCTGAGTCTGGTTCTTATGCTTAAGTCTCTTCAAACTATGTTGAGGGTTTTGTTTATTTGCTTGTTTGTATGTCTTGTCAATTTTTGTTGAAAGCTGGACATAATACACTGAGTAAGAGGAATGACAGTAAATAGAACTTTACTATGACATGACATTTTATGGTTATTTAACAAGGAGTTAGTCTATGTTTATTGTTTGCTATAACTTTAAGTGTCTGAAGCTTCATTTTTCCTGTTTTTGTCTCCCCTATTGGCCTTGGGTTTCCCTAGAGATTTATTCTTAAGTAAGGTCTGAGAAATACATTTCTGACAGTTGTATTCTCCTGTTATGATATTCCTGTTATGATACAGGAGCCCAATTTATGTTGTGGTAAGATTCTGGGAAAGAGGAAATGTTCTATATTTCTGTGATTATGCTTCAGTCTTTTGGTGAGTCTGTGCCCCTGGGTTTTGACCTTCATAACTGCTTCTCTGTTTCTACTCCCTCCTCCCTCTTTGAAGCTAGATAGAAAAGCAGAAGAATATTGGAATTTGATACCTCCTTTCCCCCATGTGAACGCTGGAGGTGGCTACGGTTAAGTATTTCTCTTTCACCAGGTTAATTAACTTCTGCTAAAACCCAAGGTAAATTAGGCTCAGGTAAAATTGCTTCCCTGGAAGTCAGTTTATTTCCCCCCAACTCAGTAAGGGGCACTAAAGGATTTTCCTCTGAATGACACCATAAAATCTTTACGGGGCTACTGGAGATAAAACTCATGAAAGTATGCCCTCTCTCCAAGACTGTGCCTCTCGGGAGTCTTAACTGTCAAGCTTGTTCACATGGAGCCTCTAGAAATGTATGAACTACATGTTAAGCTTTTCTACTGTAATACTAGTTTCAGAGGAGAATATTGTTCCTAGGCTTCTGCTCCAGCAAGTTGTGATTCTTTGGGTTACTACCCATCTTTCCATCTTAAGGAGCAGCAATTTGCTGTTGACCTCACATACTGCTGGATCTAAGAAGAGTTGTTAATTTTCAGTTGGTTCATCTCTTTTCTTATTGTAAAGATGGGAGTGATGACTTCCAGGCCTCTTACAAGAAAAAATGAAAGCAAGAATTTTATAGTTGTATTTTATTTATTTGTTTCATTATTATTACCTACAGATGACATATATATACATATGATATATATATGAGATATTCATAAGACATTGGAGTTAATTATTTCTAGAAATGTGAAGGTGTCATATCAATATCAAAAGTAAATTGTATTTCAATATTTGAGCAAAAACAGTGAGTAAAGTTTTGAAATAATTGCATTTAAAATTGTAGATGCAATAGAATAAAGAAGAATAAATTCAAACCCTATAAGCAGATCCCTTTAACTAGAAGAATGAGGAAAAATCTGATGAACGATGGAAGGAGATTTTAATTTTAAAGTGGGCAATATTTTTGAGCCTGTTAAAGAAAATAAAGTACTATAGATATTGCCACAACTACTCCTATGAAAAAATAAAGCACAGCTTTCAGAAAAATAGTCACGTTTATGAAAGTGTATCATTAATTAAGTCATCTTTCATCACCATTAAATATCAATTTTTTTACTCTATTATAAAGACAGATAAAATTGATTATTATAAGTACACATATAAATTAAAACTTAAAAAGAGCAAAATAAAATGCAAATAGTGACTCTCAGCAAGCCTGATAGAATAATAAAATTATTATGGTACGTGTTTTAATATTTAAAAAATTATTTTAAAGAAAAAAGTGCACACTATTAAAATATTAAAATATTGTTTAAAAATCTAAACTATATATAAACATTAGATAATTTACTCAGGCAATCAAGACTGGTACAAGTAAATAAAAAGTACATAATCATTCTTTTTAACAGCAAGACAAAAAATATACTATTTTTTTTAATCCTGACAATTATACTAATGAAGATTAAGATATTAAATATTTTTTTTTCTCCAGGCACTGTGGCTCATGCCTGTAATCCCAGCACTTTGGGAGGCCGAGGCGGGCAGATCACCTGAGGTCAGGAATTCCAGACCAGCCTGACCAACATGGAGAAACCCTGTGTCTACTAAAAATACAAAATTAGCTAAGTGTGATGGCACATGTCTGCAATCCCAGCTACTTGGCAGGCTGAGGCAGAAGAATTGCTTGAACCCAGAAGTGGAGCTTTCGGTGGGCCGAGATTGCACCTCTGCATTCCAGCCTGGGCAACAGAGCGAGACTCCATCAAAAAAAAAAAAAAAAAACTAATCATGAAGATTGTAAAAACAAAGTAGTAAGCCTTTTTTGATTCTAAGAAACAATAAAACACAGGGCGTAAAGAATGTATATGGGAATAAAGCCTTTAAAAAAAGATTTTAAGGTTTGATAAATTGTTATAAGTTGGATTTCTTTTTCTATTTTACACTTATTACAACAGGCCTACTTAGTGATTTCTATTTTACACTTATTACAACAGGCCTACTTAGTGATTTTATCTCATTTTTTCCTATGGACTCAAATAAGAATATACATTATATATTACTCATATACACATAAACAGAGACACAGAAATGCAGAAAAGAAGAAAACTTAAGAGAAAAATATTTATATTGGTAAATTAAATTAACAGCAAAGCTATATCTTTTGTGAATATGTATGCACTAAAATGATACGTAAAATGTATACAATATAAACAATTAAAATAAATTGACAGCCAGAAAATAATGATGGGTTGTCTGCACAATGTTTTCAGTCATTGACGAAGGAATAAAATGAAAAACACCCACATATATATGTATACACACACACAGACATATTTAAATACACATTTTTACATATATAACTAACATAATCATTACTTTCATTTCAAAAGAGTTCATAAAATTTCATGAATTAACCATTAAAATATTGAATCTGGAGCAATAATATAATTAAAGCAAAAGTTAAAGCAAAATCGATACATTTGAAATTAGCCAAAACCTTAGAACTGACTAATATAATAGAAAATTTTCAGGTATATCTCAAAAACACTTAAACGAGAGCAAAGCAAGGGGCAACACTAACAATGTATGATTTGATCACAGTTACTCAGAATTAGCACTGCTAATATACTTAATAGACTCCAAAATGCCCTAATGTATGGCAAATTTTTAGAAATATACATTTATCTAAATTTGTCAAGAGGTGCAAAATATGAAGATAGCTATACATGAATTAAGACGTCGAACATATTTATTTTTCAAAATATGCTGATGGTTCAACTGGTTTAAGTGCAAGACATAGCATATTTCAAGGAGGACAAATAGTATCTGAGGGATTCAGCTGCAGACAACAGAATTTATGCCAGCTATTTGTATGTGAATTATAAATTGCAATGTATTAAAAAATTGGTTAATTTATAGAAATATAGATTTGTTGAAAAACTAAAAAATGAAAGCTTGGCTGAGCTTTTAGCAAAAACTCTCAGAGTCACAGCAGATATCACAGAGTTTTCTGCCTTTATATATCAAGACAGTGTTTAATTAACTGCTATGCAGTGTTGGTTCTAGTATTGTCCCTCTTTCACCATGATCTAAACTATGAAATAGGTGTTCTGCATTTTTCCTGTACCTTTTATGAAGCTAGGAGGTTTTACTGAAGCATCTCTGATATAGCAGCAACAAGAAAATCTAAGGTCTTTTGGACCATACTAGCTAGCGGAATGGTCAACCATCAAATGATTGGTCTCCTTCTCATGATGCTTTATTTCTATGTTCCAAATTCCTTATATATTCTTCTTATTGGTGCAACCTGTACCAATAAGAAACTCTAAATCCAAGGCAGTCTAGGATATGTATTCTTCCATACAAAGGAAAGATTTCACAATCCAAAAAAAAAAAAAAAAAAAAAAAATAAGTTGATATAGCTAATGACTGGCAAAATGATTATCAAAGAGATCCAGAGAACCCTGCGTAGGCTAAACACAGTTTTGAGAATTCCAAGAGACTATCATTTATGTGACGTTTCATTTATCAACAGTTGTCGCATGATAAATTAAAACTGAATTTCAGAGGTATGTATTTATTATTTCATTTTAAAATATATTAAATAATTTATTAAATGTTAACATAGCACTTTTTCCCATGGAAAAATGTTTATATTTTCCAAAAGGGAAAAATTGTAGTATGAATTTTGGCATGCTTTTACATTTTTCAAATTTTCTTTCATCTGTATTTGAATAGAAGCAGTTGGGTTCTTCATATTTTCTTCTGTATTCAATCTATTATTCTCTTATTTTACTTTGTTTTAATATATACACACACACACACACAAATTGGCCTAGCCCAGATAATGTTATTGGAAAGGAAGAACTTTGTGTAGTTCTGAAAAGTTCTCAGGCCATACTTTTCTCAGAATATATATATTTCTCTCTCTCTCTCTCTCTCCATATGTATATGGTTATGTATACATATCTACATATGTGTATATATATGTAGAAAGAGATAAATGAATATATATAAGAATGTATAGCTGTAAGAATTAATATTCTTAATTTATATATATTTACAAATTAAGCTATTTAAACTCTACTACATTTAAGTTGAAGATGAAATAATCTCAAAACATTTTTACAGAGGATAAAAGAAAAAACAACAGAACCTTTCTGATATAAAGCCTTGAAACAAATACCACATTAATTAAAGAAAGACCAATCTCAGTAATGAACAACGCACATGCGTAAGTCCCAAATACATTTTAAAAAGTTGATATAGTGATGTCAAATAATTATATTTAATTAAACATGCAGATTTTAATCCAAAGGCATAAAATATATGTAGCAGTAGGCAGTGTATTAATTAAATCCATTGCACTTATATTTCAAAAGTATAAAATATCATCAAAAACAAATCACTGACATTGACACTAAAATTTATTGATAAAATTAAGAATATTATAACATTATAACAAAAAACACAAACCCTAATAATCGACTATAATGCTTTGTATTTGTTTACTAGTGAAATATTACAGGCATTCTCATTAATGTCAGAAAAATACTAAAATGATTTTACTTTTGATATAATGAGCAATAAGGATATATACATAAGACATCTGAAAGAATATACCATATATAAACAGTGTTACTCTCTAGTGTGAGATAATTATAGAGATTCCTTTTTGCATATTCCCTTTATCTAAAATTAATATGTCTTATTTACATAGTAAAACATTTTTAAAGAAATTTAAGTAAAGGCTGCTTACACAAGAGACTTAACAAAATCAAGACTTAATCAAACCAGAAAGTGTAGATATCATTGATGGGGACTCATACAGCAGGGAGATTCAGAAAAAGAGAATAAAGATGGCAAAATCATTTTCAGGCAATATCTATTTTAAGAAAAAAATAGTACAGAAAGCCAAATGGTGTATTTCATATAACTACATCTCGCGAATAGCAACAATAGGTCTATATCAGACATTAACTTTTGTGGGACAATGGCATAGACTGAAAACACATGTTCAGTGAAAATCACTTTCAAATGAAAGCAAAAATGGCAAAAACACAAAGATAAGACTGACAAATTATAAGACTTGCCATGAAGAAACCATGACATAGGTGGCCATTGCAGCTAGACTTCTGACCATTCCAGATCTGGCTTAATACAATGAATAAAGACACAACAGTAATAAGAAACTTTACCACACTCTTAACAGCCTTTAAGATGTTTATTTATACTATTTATATTCACTATTGTGAATAGTGCCATATGTTTATTGCGGCACTATTCACAATAGCAAAGACTTGGAATCAACCCAAATGTCCATCAGTGACAGACTGAATTAAGAAAATGTGGCACATATACACCATGGAATACTATGCAGCCATAAAAAAGGATGAGTTCTTGTCCTTTGTAGGGACACGGAAGCAGCTGGAAACCATCATTCTCGGCAAACTACCACAAGAACAGAAAACCAAACACTACATGTTCTCATTCATAGTTGGGAATTGAACAATGAGATCACTTAGACACAGGAAGGGGAACATCACACACTAGGGCCTATTGTGGGGAGGGGGAAGGAGGGAAGGATAACATTAGGAGATATATCTAATGTAAATGATGAGTTAATGGGTGCAGCACACCAACATAGCACATGTATACTTATGTAACAAACCTGTACATTGTGCACATGTACCCTAGAACTTAAAGTATAATAAAAAAAGAAAATCTGAAGTTGCTGTGAAGCAGACATAGACATTTTGAATCATATTAAAATATTGAGTATGTATTTTATATGCTAATTTTTATCATATAGTATGTTATAGATAATATAAAATCAATGCTGCATAACTATTATTTCCAAAATAAAATAAATGATCATATTGTAAATCCTTAAGATGAAATTAAATATTAGAGTAGTCTGTAAAATTTGCATAATTTAAGAAGTATGTATAAGAATATAATTCTATCTTATAACTCAACTTTATTACTTTGAACTTCCATTCTAACAATATGGTTAAAATCTAACCTTTTCAATATTTAATGACCACCCAGTATGCATTTTACAGTATGGGTTGTTTCCCGTTTAAAATATGGACATATTTAATCTCCAAAGACACTAATCATGCAAATAATAAATCATATGCTATAGTATTACCATATTGTGAATTTCAAAATACCATGGAATATAAATCTGTAAATAATAAACTTATACTATTCACCCAAACCCTAATAGTGATCCTTCATAATCATATTTAAAGTTTTATCTACTTTACACTACAATATGATTTCTTTTTGCTGTAATATATGAATTTTTTTAAGTTAGATTACTGAATAGTACTATGTTAATTTTCCATAATCAAACAATTCACATCACAAATATTAGATAATTTACTGATCATGCCCTTTCATTGCATGTAATTGAAATTTACACTGTGGTTTTCATTTGCATTTCCCTAATGATTGGTGATGTTGAACGTTCTTTCCTAAAACACAACATTTATCCACTGTTGGTGGGAATGTAAATTAGTATAACCTCTATGGAAAATATTATGGAGATTTATCAAATAAACAAAAGTAGATCTACAACTGGATCCAGAAATCTTTCTACTAGATATCTAATCAAAGGAAAATAAGTCATTAACCCGATCAAAAGACACCTGCATGCATGTTTATTACAGTAAAATTCACAGTTGCAAGATATTGAATCAAGCTAAGTGTCCATCAACTGAAGAATGGATAAAGAATACGTGATAGATATCACATTTTCATATGTATAATCTTCCAGGGAATACCACTCAACCATTAAGAAAGAATGAAATAATATCTCTTGCAGCAGCTTGGATGAAACCAGAGACCATTATTCTAAGTGAAGTAACTTAGGAATAAAAAATCAAATACCACAAAGACAGAGATACTGAGTGGTATAATGGACATTGGAGAATCAGAAGTGAGGAGGGTAGGGAATCAAAAATTAGTTATTCAGCACAACGTAAACTATTTGGGTGATGGGTACACTTTTAGTGTGGCTTTTAGCCTCAAATTTACTACAATACAATTTAACCATGTAACCAAAAATCACTTGTACCTCTAAAGCTAATGAAATTAAAAAATAAATAAATTTACAAATAGATACAAAGTGAGATTTTTGAAGAGATGGTAATTTTTACACAATGTTTATTGGGATCAGATATTTAAGTCTTTATTTAATATGTTATTTATCTATTAAAAATGAGATAGTCCCTTATTTGTAAATAAGGGAGAATGGCAATGAAAGAATTTAAATAAAATGTCCAATTGCCAAGGAATGTATAAAAGATGAACTTACCTTTATGAAATATATAGGTGAACAACCTGTGTGTAAGTTTATATTAAAGGAAGTTATGTAGTGATTCCCACCCGTCTTAAGGTGAAGTATTTCTTTATCCTTCCACTGCTGAATCACAGGAGATTAACTTTTTCTCCAAGTCTCTAACTATGTGCTGAGTAAAGTTATAGAAAAATTATTTCTCTTTAAATAACATGTTCCATAAAATTAGTCAAGGATTATCATTATACTCCAGGAAGGTTTGCAGATAAGCAGGTCATCAATCTAGACCAACTGAGATTAAATACATGCTATGCAGCCTATGCTCATAAACCAGGGTCAAAATATTTATAATGAATATTTTTATATACTTATTTTACAGCAGCTATATAGTATGAAAATCACCAACATAAAAATAATTAAACTGAATATTTGTAAAACTGGGGAGGAATTGCATTGATCTAAGACAACTACGTTCTAATTACTGTATAAGTTTTCTCATGTTGTTGTGTCATGTTAATAATTATCTTACACATTTTGTCTAGTATAATTGGTACTGATAAAGAAATCTGAACTGAGTGATTTACAACCATATTAAATTTTTAATTTCTTCAGAAAGAGTGTGAGATTATGTAAATGTATTTATGATCACAAACTGAGTGATGAGACCAGAAAACACACTTTTACATGTATTATAAAAAAGCCTTTATTAAGAGACTATATACATAGACTTTTTTACCCACTTATGATGTAGAAAGCTGCAAAGAAGATCACATTTATCCTAACATTGACAAAAAACTGTATAAACTACAAAATCATGACTTTGTTCAGTACAAACTACAAAATCCTAACTTTGTCAGTTAGGAGTAGCCAGTCAAACTCATTATACTCCTTAGTCAAACTAACTGCACTGGAGAATGTTGGCGAAGAAAAGGGTAAATTTAGGGCTTGAATTTCACATGTCAAGTGCTAAATAAGTGACCTGAAAGTTTCTATGTATGGCCTGAAAGAAATCCTTACCTTCTATAGCCATAGCACGAAGATTTCTGAAAACCAGCCCCCAGTCTCATCCCAATAGTGGCCACTACAGCACAAATTGAATTCCCAGCATCATAGGGTGTTCATAGAAGCAGTGGCCAGTCTGGAGTCATTGCCATGAGGCCAGCTGCAGTGGGGGAGGTATGGCCGGGGCTGCACACTCCATGGAGCTGGTGCAAGCCAGAAACAGGTGAAAGCCCCACCCCCTTCCATGGTGGAGGGGTGGGAGCCCTGCCCTCTTGGGTGCAGCTGCAGTGGCTTAGCTGCAGTTGCAGGCATGGGCACTCTCAGGGACCCTCCTGCCACCTCAGGATCAGAAGTGCCTATTCCTGTTGCCTGGCCTCTTCCTGCTCCTGGCACTTGCTGTGGTTTCAGAGAAAAGTTGTTGTGGCTAAGCCTGGGTGCTGTCACAAGCTGGCCCAGTGTGCCCATGTTTGGAGGAAGTGGGTCTAACAATGGTGTGGCATAGGCTTACAGGTGACTCTCGGCATGAACAGCCTGGGTGCTCTGGGCTCCATGGATGGCAGTATAATGGCAGCAGGAGGCAGACAGGGGCCTGGGCAGAAAGGAGTTGGTCCCCAGTAAAACCCCACCTTCAGGCTGGGGACAGCCGAAGGCCTGGGGGCTGTGCTGCCAGTTCTGTGGACCAGAATGAGAACTTCTGGTGCTTTCTCTGGGCCTACAGATGGCCACCCATGGACCAATGACCATGCACTTCCTCCCCTCTGAAGCCCATAAAAACTCCAGACTCAGCTATGTGAGGAAAGAACCTACCCACTGTGGATCTCCTCTGAGCTGTTCTGTCACTCAATAAAGCATCTCTTTGCCTTACTTATCCTCCACTTGTTCACATACCTCATTCTTCCTGGATGCAGGACAAGAACTCAGGACCTACTGAATGGTGGGGCTGGAAGAACGGTAACACAAACAGGGCTAAAACATGCCCCTTGCTCATCATGTTACAGGCAACAAGAAAGATAGAAGAGAGAAGGAAAGAAGATCTGAGGCCCTCTGGAGAGCTCAAACCTAGGAGCTCCCCAAGCCAGGACTGTGATACCCTCTTTGGGGCTCTGCAGTTCCCTGTGTCTTCAAATTTCTTGGCGTCACTGTGTTCCCCAGTGCCAGCTGTGAAAGGTGCTTGAGAGATACCTGGTCCAGCCTCAGTCTCACAGGAAGCTGGCACCCATGCTGGTGCTTGTTGCTGCCCACCCTGAACAGCCAGCATGCCTGGCTATACGCTTACTCACTTACACACCCCTCACCTCACCGTTCCATGCCTGGCTCTCCATTGGCATGCATGGGATCCAGGCCAGTAACATGAGCTGAGTGCAGCCTGCCAGGCCGAGTGGGTGGAATGAGCCCAGTAGGCCCAAGCAAAACTTTGGCAAAGGTGCAACCAGCCACAGAGCTTTCCAGCCTGAAAAGGGGCACCCTAAGAATCCTGTGACAGTGTGTTTTATTAAAGAAAGTCACTAATTGGTAATGAATGGGATCCTGATAAATGGAATGGACACATATGGGAAAATGTCAATGAAACTGAGGGGGGAGGGATTGCATTGGGGAGTTATACCTGATATAAATGATGAATTGATGGGTGCTGACGAGTTGATGGGTGCAGCACACCAACATGGCACATGTATACATATGTAACCTGCACGTTATGCACATGTACCCTAGAACTTAAAGTATAATAAAAATAAAAAAATAAAATAAAATAAAAAAAAAAAGAAACTGAAGACATTGAACCTTTAAATTCTATTTAGTCTTATTTTTACTAGTAGAAGTAGCTCTTCTACTTCTGTCAGAAAGGGTAACACTACTTTGCCTATAGTAGCCTTCTCTAAAGTAGTTACCTTGCAAAACACTGTTAATTCTACTTGTTGTGAAATGTGACAATAGGTCTATGCACAAGGAATTCACTTATATTATCACATTTCTTCTTATCCTGAGACAGCTAGCTTGATAAAATTGTACAATGCTAATACCTTCCAAGGCTCGGGCAGTATGCTCCAGATGGGTGTATGTGCTCTAAATTTGTGTCCAATATATGGGGCGGTTTCTCTCATTACAAGGATTCTCTCATCCAAGAGTCAAGGGGTGAATGCAGTACAGTTATTTGGGTGATCTTGGATTGATTCAGTTCTATCTCTTTTCTAGCTTGTCTTTATCAAGAATAACCCTGGAATGTGCTGGGAGTGCAACACCCCGAGATAAGGGGTGGCTGACAGAAACAACATGGGCTCAGTTGCAGTCCTCATAAAAATATGTCCTTCAAAGCTTTTGCCTAGTGCAGCAGGTTGCCCTGAGGTGTAAACCCTACAGTGGGTTGCTTTCCTTGGTCTCTCAACTGAGGCGCAAATGAGACATGCATAGTCAGGACTCTGTGTGCCCTGGGCAGCTTTCCTGAGCCTTGAGTCACCTGTTCACAACGAATTCTAGGTTTCTGCTGTACTTTGCTGCCTATCTGTGAGTAACACATCTGCTTCAAGTAACTTGTTGCTTATGATTGTATTCTGTCTCACCAGATATAAACAAGTTTGTAACCAATGCACAGTGAACCTGCTTCACAATGGAAATGAAAGTGGCATCACTTACTATTATTTCTAGTGACACACTAGCACAATTTTTACCTCCATTCCTCATTACCACATACCTTACTGGTCTGGATGGTTTAGACAACCTAGCATTCAAAAGGAAGAAATGCTTCCTCTATGGGACATAATAATACTTTAATTAAGCTGTAAGTTAAGACTGCCACATGGTCACTTGGAGCTTTTCATGCCTTTCAATCAATTGGCACAGAAAAGAGTTACTCTGCTGGCTGGGATGGTGGATTCAGATTACCAAAAGAAATTAGCATGCTACTATACAAAGGACATAGGAAGATTATGTCTGAAATATAGGACATTCCTTAGAGTATCTCAGTACTACCATGTCCTGTGATTGAAGTCAATGAAAAGCTACAACCCAATTTAAGCAGGACTGCTAATGATTCAGACCCTTCAAAAATCAAAGTTTTGGTGATCCTACCAGAAAAATGATCAAGACCCACTGAGGTGCTTGGTGAGGGCAAAGAAAATATAGAACAGGTAGCGGGTTAAGATTTTTATAAAAAACAACAGGTGACCAGTTAGGGAAATGAAAACTATAATTGCTATCTAATTACTTTCCTATTTTTAATAAATATGTTTGAATATCTGTATTAAATATTTTTTTCCCTTTGTTATTTCCTCATCTTCTAACATAAAATCTATCAATAAGAACCAACTTTAGATCACAGTATTTCAGTTATAGGATGTCCAGAAGAAGAGTAAGTATCACTCAAGTCTTTTGTATCTTTTACTAGCAAAGGGCATATCTTGGTTTCAAGAAATAATTGAAGAATTATAAGTGTAACTTGGAACTTCATGTTACCAGTTACATTTACCCAAAAACCTGAAGTAAAAATATAGCAGCAATCATGTATACAATAAAAGGAGAGAAATTATAAATTCAAGTAAATATTTCACAGATTATGTAATTAAAAAGATAATATAGTAATTATTATCATAATACAGATTTAGAAAGTGACTAAGGACCAAGTTTCAGAAAGTGGGTACTACAATTATCTTGGCATCGTTTTGAAGGCTCATTCTGCTACATGCAGTGCATTCATTAAATGAGTAACATCGCATGTGAATGCTTTCAAAAGGAGAAAAGTAAAGAATTTGATGAGTAAAGACTGCAATTGTTATTTTGACCTTAATTTAAAAATATAAAAAAACACCAGAATTTGATGACAAAATAACCATTCCATCTGGAATGTAGATAGTAAACAAATAAAAAATTAGGGAAACCCACCAATATATCTAGCTTTCATAAAGGCAGATATTTCTGATGAAAATTCTTGTATTTTTTAAATACCCAGACCATAGTTATGAAGTTGTTTTGTGAATCCTAGAGTAATGTCAGAAAGCTCTTCTTTGAAATATATTTGTGTCGTTTTTAAAGCAAACAAATACGCCAAAACATCTGTTTCTCCTGGAAAGAATAAACATGCTTCTGGATGCATTGAGATTAAAAAGGAATATTCTTTTCAGGTGTTCTACCCAGTAATGTTCTTTTCTGTTCCATAAAGCCTCGTCAGAATATACCCCCAATGAATGAAGAAATTTTATTCCTAGCAATGATTTTCTTTAACAGTTGTTTAGTATGACAATTTCACATACATACCTTGTTGAATATATACAGAAGAAAGAATTTAAACCCTTGTAGTTAAAGTACTGCACTTGTAATTATAGCTCAGTTGGTTAAGTGACTGAGGGAAATCAATTTACTCCACGTTACCAGTGGATGTCATTTTTTTTTTGAGACGGAGTCTCGCTCTGTCCCCCAGGCTGGAGTGCAGTGGCCGGATCTCAGCTCACTGCAAGCCCCGCCTCCTGGGTTTACGCCATTCTCCTGCCTCAGCCTCCCGGGTAGCTGGGACTACAGGTGCCCGCCACCTCGCCCGGCTAGTTTTTTGTATTTTTTAGTAGAGACGGGGTTTCACCGTGTTAGCCAGGATGGTCTCGATCTCCTGACCTCGTGATCCGCCCGTCTCGGCCTCCCAAAGTGCTGGGATTACAGGCTTGAGCCACCGCGCCCGGCCGGATGTCATTGTTATACTCAATGAAGTCCTCATTTAAAATGCATGTTCAAGAAATAAACCCACTCAAAGAACAATTTTATTTTATATCATATTATTGTGTTTCAGGTAATTTTCTTATGATTCTGACTATCAAGCAGTAAAGACAATGGTTTCTCTAAGTTCTCGGAGAATTAATTACCATTTCAAATGAAGGTAAAATTACCTGTTTGGAATTATGCCAATTTCACAAAAAAAAAGCAAGAGAAAATTTAAGAAACAACTAATCAATCTAAATTTTTATGGTTCCTTTTTTAAAAGTTTATGGAAATACTTAAAACATTCTTCACACTAAGGAAAATATTTATATATGCATTTTAATAAATATTTTGGGCATCCTTGCCAGCATTTTTTCCCCCATGTGAGTTGATTAGAACATGTTTATTATTAATTGTTTTCAGAAATGTTTAGGCATGACAGCCTCCTTTTGCCTTTTTTTAAAAAAAATTTATTCAGTTCATTTATTAGTTTGATCACCTGACATTTCTCTTTTTTCTCATGGTAAGTGTAGAAAGATTTGTACTACTCCTGTCTGAGGAAATGAAATGCTCTCAAGAGCCTTGCTTAAGAGACAGGCACTTAATGTGAGAGGAGTTTTGTTCTGTGACACTTGAATCTTGGCCTTTCCACTAGAGTATTTGACAAGAGTGCTAAATCTGGTGGTAGCCTTCTATTTATCCTATTATGGACATTTGTGTCCCTTAAGCATTGACCTGAAACCTCTAATCCTTTGCTAAGAGACTGTGGACACCAAGCAGATGGTAGCTCTTTCAGTTAAAATAAAACTGAGTTTGAACTTGCATCTAAATGTGAACTATTGTATAATATACTTTCTTATTACATTTGGTTCTTTAAATTTTCTCAATGTAATGCCCAAAGAAAACCTGTAGCTATAAAAGTTCTAGTTTAGAAATAAACACAATATTAATACTGATGACAGGATAGTCATCATTTCTTAGACATTCTCTGTAAATTATTTCTTGAGACTCAGTTATACTTTGTCTACTTATGTGCTAGGCACTTTACACTCATCATCATATTTAATGCTCAGAGTAACCTGCTGAATTATTAATTCATTATTATCTTCTTTCTTTCTTTCTCCCTTCCTTCCTTCCTTCCTTCCTTCCTTCCTTCCTTCCTTCCTTCCTTCCTTCCTTCCTTCCTTCCTTCCTTCCTTCCTTCCTTCCTTCCCTCCCTCCCTCCCTTCTTTCTTTCTCTTTCTTTCTTTCTTTCTTTCTTTCTTTCTTTCTTTCTTTCTTTCTTTCTTTCTTTCTTAGACAGAGTCTCACTCTGTTGTCCAGGCTGGACTGCAGTGGCACTTTCTCAGATCACTGCAACCTCTGCTTCTCAGGTTCAAGCGATTCTTGTGCCTTAGACTCCCGAGTTTGCTGGGATTACAGGTGCACGCCACCACGCTCAGCTATTATCATTTTATACATAAAGGAACTAAAATTCAGAAAGGTAAATTATCTTACAATTAGTGAGAAATAGATCCTTGATCATAACAAAATCTGGGTGCTTTCAAAGCCCTTAGTTATTCCACTAAATTTCAAGCTCTTTACAAATCTTCCTCCAAAGTACCCCAATCACAGAACAATGTCAAAGTTTAGCTCAGATAGCTCCCTGCAAATTTGAAATTTTATGAAAATTTCATTTATCACTTTGAAAATGATTCAGACTTTGTATTGTATTATGCATCTGAAGTTGTTTATAAATATTTAAAATTATTTACATGTTATTCTTTTTTCTTCAAATATTGGACATAAATTGATATTCTAAGATGTAACATTATATTTATCCTGCCACTTCATTAAATGATTACACTCAGTTTTGTACTTCCAAAATTGCAGGAATATGCACACCAGTTTGAGAAGCACAAAATAATACAAGAAGTAAATGGTATAAACAAGGCCTTGGGACTACAGAGGGCTTGGCAAATTAAAAGGACTTCAGTGTATGGATGAAGAATAGG
This sequence comes from Piliocolobus tephrosceles, assembly GCF_002776525.5. NCBI lineage: Eukaryota > Metazoa > Chordata > Mammalia > Primates > Cercopithecidae > Piliocolobus > Piliocolobus tephrosceles. The sequence goes on from NC_045447.1 coordinate 71,152,262, forward strand.
GTATGCATGAACATGTGCCAGGTTCATTAGCGGGGAATTATGGAAAGCATGAATTGTAGTCATTGTTTTTAATTAATTGCTTGGCAATCTATTTGGAAAAGAATACAAAACAACTGACCTATAAAAGCAATGAAGTGCAAGCCAATACACCCTATATTAAGTGATTGGTAAGTTGATAAACGTCATTCCAGATGCTTGAATGGTGTAAACATTTCTAAAACATGGTTCTTGCCCTCAAGATACTATTATAACAACCTGTGACACATATAACTGATATTAAAATATAAGGTGATAAGTATCATAATAGAAGTATGTAGAGGATACCCAGAAACCACAAAAGTGATTATAATACTTGGGACGCTGCCTTCTCTAGATTTTTAAGAATCTTGTACAGTGGAGGCTCAAGAATGGGGAATACGACACAAGTATATGTCTAGTAAATGTTAAGTAAATGTGTTTAGTAAATGTTAAGTAGTTTAGTATGCCTAACTTCAAGGGAATGCTCATAGGAGGAAAAAATATAATAAGAGGAATAGTCTGTAAAGCGAAATAACATAAATAATGCACCCTTTAAATGTTCACATGACTTGCTACAGTTTTCTTTTCTGAAATTCAATGTCCTTGTCATTACTTGTTCAGTGGTTGTCTTCTCTAATAGAGTGTAAAATCAAAAATTGCAGGGGCTGTGTCTTGTTCCCCCCTGCTTAGCACAATTCCTGCCACATAGCATACACAAGACTTCAGAAAATCTCCAAAGAAAGAAAAGAAGATATGTACTTGATGTGGTGTACAAGAAACAACCAGTGATTAAAACTCATGGTTCGGGAGTGCCACCTGAAAACCAGTGTCTTCAGAAGACTTGGCTGGAAATAATATTAGGAATGGCTTGTGGAAGCCATCCAAAAGTGGATGAGGTAGTAGTCCACCCTCAGAACTCACAGCTGGGATGATGAAAGACATGGTTCAAGTAGTGGCAGATCATGTAGGAAAGAAAAGAATAAATGAGAGATGTTTGTTCAAGATAAAATTGTACAGAATTTTGCACAGTGGTATAAACAGACTGAAAGAAAAACATAAAATAGAAAGAAGACAATTTCCAATATGAGGACAGGGGTTAAAAGGTGACTTTGAGATAAATGAAGCCTGTTTTGGGGAAGAAATTAATAAGGCTTGATAAGAAATTTAATTTGAAACTAAGATTTGTTATTGAAGAAATTTATCTGTCAAGGATCTTTTATCTGTAAGTTTTATTGCTGATGTGTTAAAATCTTATAGTTTAAGAGTAAGGATAATGCTATAATTCTTAAAACTTGTTTTACTGCCTAATACATCTTTTTTTCTTCAAGTTGCATTTTGAAAAGTCCTTTTACAAATGTTATCACTGTTTTAAAATTTATCATAATTTTTCTTGGAAAAGTGAATTTGCAGATTCAGACCCTCATTGTTCATACTGATTCCAATCAGCAGGAATTTAAATCCTTTGCGAATGGCTTATATCTTAATTAGAGTCTTATGGGGTGTGCCCTTGAAAAATCTTCTCTTTCTAAAGGTAATAACAAAAAGTAGTGAAGAAACTTTGAACTTCTCTATAACAATATCTACTTTTAATTCTTCTTTAGGGAAATACTTCAAAGTCTTTCCTTGTTTTTTGTTCTTTTTATTTTGGTTTTGTTTTAGTTTTCATTATTTTTTAGAAGAAAAAAAGTCTGTCTTGTACATCATATTTGAAAAGCCTCTGTTTTTCTCAGATAATGAGGTCCTGGGGCCTATAGGTCTGAATTAATACTGCAATCACATCAGGTTTCCTTTAAGCTTTAGATGAAATGCAGAGGAAAGACCAATTCAATGACTCAATTTTCCTCAAATGTTTTGCCTCCCAGTGATCAAAAGGGGATTATAATAGTGTTTACTTTGTTCTCTCCTATGATCAGAGCTTTCCAAGTTGATTTTTAGAGTATAGTAAAACAGGTTTCATCTTCATTTACAATATTTATCACTAGCAAGAGAAGGAGATAGGTATTTCTAAAGGTGTTAGAAGACTCATAAGTGAAGTCAGGTAAAATAAAGAAAAGTATTATAAACTTTTGGCAATAAGATAAAAATAACAGGTAAACTTAGAAGATATGCTTTTTTTTTTTTTTTTTTCTTTTTGAGGCACTCTGGTGCCAGACTGGAGGGCAGTGGCACGATCTCAGTTCACTGCAACCTCTGTGTCCCAGGTTCAAGCGATTCTCCTGCCTCAGTCTCCTGAGTAGCTGAGATTCCAGGCACGTGCCACCACACCCAGCTAATTTTTGTATTTTTAGTAGAGATGGGGTTTCACCATGTTGGCCAGGATGGTCTCGATCACTTGACCTAGTGGTCCACCCGCCTTCCCACAGTGCTGGGATTATAGGCGTGAGCCACCACACCCAGTAAAAGATATGTTTTAAAAAATTTCTTATTTTAAGAAAAAAGCTAAAATATTATGAATGGAAAGGGCACCAGGGAAACATTAATTATTTCATTTGTTTGCATAAGAAATGAATAGAAAGGAAATATTTGGATGCTGAAGAATAAACAAATAAGTATACTGAAATCACATTTCTCTGGACTAAAGTTTATGATATGGGACATGAGTCCCTGGTATTATGAATTTTAAAAAATACAAAATTCAGTATGTCTAAGTGTAGACAAGCTAATATTTACAATGCATAATGTTTATAGTAAATTACACTACTTATAAATGCTTATTATATTTATAATACATTATAATGTTACTACAACCCAATGTTATAGTAGGTTATAAATGCTCAGTTCTTATTTATAATATTGAGGAAATTATTCTTCCAAATTCTAAATTTAGGTGGATATACAGCCAAACCTGGTTCTGTTACACTCAAAATAAATGCATCTCTATATATTTTATGAGTAGCTTTAGATGTTGTAAGATTTTTCAAAATATTATTTAGCACATTAATAAATAATGGTGAGTAATGCTTCTAAGACTGTATGCACCCTTCTTAATCAAATTTTTCTCTGTCCTAATTTACACTAAGGCAACTAGGATGAATTAAATATATAAAAGCAAGATGCTATGTAATATTTGTGGGTGGTGAACATAAAACTATGTTGCAACCCTACTTTCAATGCACTCAGAATTGAAGCAAATGTTCCACTGGGGAAATACACAGTCTCCCCGTAGTCAGAAAACCTGAGTTCAAGATCCAATAAAGTTGTGAAAGAGTTTATTTTTGCCAGACATTTTTTTTTCAGTTTTGACATGAGAGCATTAACTCTAAATGCATTGTGATAAGATTAAAGAAGACAGAGAAAATGAAAGTAAAATAGACCACTATGATATCATTATACATAATAACATCTATTCTGTTCTTTGCCTCTGTACTGACCACGTGGCCTTCCTAAAAGAAAGAAAAATAATAATGGTAGAAAAATTTCATTTTATTTTATACATATATACCAGTCTTCCCCTTAAAATGGCTCATTGACAATTAAAGTTGCTTCTCTTGGTTTTTAATAATAACAACACTGATCTGCCTGTTGTATTTCTTTAGATGAGTGCCTGGATATTTGCCTTGAATCACAGCATGGCAATCATAGCCTTGCTAGGATAGAGTCAGGCCTCCCATTAATTCCAGACTTCTTAAGATCATCCTGCAGTGCCAGCTAAGCCTTTTTAATCTCCTTCTTCTGACAAAGAACCTCTTATTCAAAATTTCAGTTCATGGAACCAAAGAGGAAGTATCAACATATTTATTCGTTAATTTTTCAGTTAAGAGTTAATACTATATTCAAGAGATATCCTGATGGACCAGAGAAGGCAAGAAAAAGAGTAGTTTTGAATAGGTAATAGACTATTTGATCTCTAAAGACAACAAAATCATATAACACTCCTAGTTTTGTTTCATATATGCTTTTTAAGAGCCAGGACAGAATAGATTCTGTCTCCAGATGATTACAATGCTGGGAGTTAGGTTTATGTATTCCTGTTCCAAGGCCCTGGTGTGCTCTGTTACTTTTCTAAAGTGATGTATATAGTCTAGTAGTTGCTCTCCTGGTTCATATTCCTCTCAGGTACTTTGGAATGATATCATCATAGGAGGAACATGGTAGTTCTACAGCACACATAAGATATGTGTTCTTAGTCATTGGGTAGGTTACAGGCAATAAGGGGTCTCAACGTAGAATGGATATGACAAAAATACGGGGATAGAAAAAATGCACACAGAGAAAGGTGGACTTGGAATTATAGGAAGTGATGATATAGAGTAAATCTCTAAGACAGGGCTGCCTAATTTTTTGGGATCTCCTGGGCCACATTGGAAGGAAAAGAATTGTCTTGGGCCACACATAAAATATACTAACACTTATAATCATTGATGAACTAAAGAAAAAAAAAATCACAAAAAAACCCCTCATACCATTTTAAGAAGGTTTGCAAATTTGTGTTGGGATGCATTCAAAACCCTCCTGGGCTGCATGTGGTCCATGGTTGGTGGGTTGAACCAACTTGCTAGGAGGAAAAAAAGTAGTCACTGGAGTGACTATGCCATTACCTTGAAGGAGGTCAGGCTTTAATTCTCTAATTTCTCAGCGTTGGCAGATAATTTATGGAAAGTAACTGTATTAGTCTGTTCTCACACTGCTGATAGAGACAAACCCAAGACTGGGTAATTTATAAAGGAAAGAGGTTTAATGAACTCTCAGTTCCATGTGGCTGGGGAAGCTTCACAATCATGTTGGAAGACAAAGGAAGAGCAAAGGGACATCTTACCTGGTGGCAGGCAAGAGAGTTTGTGTAGGGGAACTCCCATATATAACACAATCAGATCTCATGAAACTTATCCTGTACCACAAGAACAGTATGGGGGAGACTGCCCTCATGATTCAGTTATCTCCACCTGGCCTTGCTCTTGACACATGGAGATTATTAAAATTCAGGGTGAGATTTGGGTGGAGACATAACCAAACCATATCGTTCTGCCCCTGGCCACTCCCAAATCTCATGTCCTCACATTTCAAAACCAATCATGCCTCCCCAGTAGTCCCCCAAAGTCTTAATTTACTTCAGCATTAACTCAAAAGGCCACAGTCCAAAGTCTCATCTGAGGCAAGGCAAGTACCTTCTGCCTATGAGCCTGTAAAATGAAAAGCAAGTTAGTTACTTCCTATATATAATGGGGGCACAGGCATTAGGTAAATATGGCCATTCCAAATGGTAGAAATTGACCAAAATGAAGGGGCTGAAGGCCCCATGCAAGTCTGAAATCCAGCAGGGGAGTCAAACCTTAAAGCTCCAAAATGATCTTTGCCTTCATGTGTCACATCCAGGTCATGCTGATGCAAGAGGTGGGTTCCCATGGTCTTGGGCAACTCCACCTCTGTGGCTTTAAAGGGTATAGCCCCACTTTTGGCTGCTTTTATGGGCTGGTTTTGAGTGTCTGCAGCTTTTCTAAGCATGCAGTGCAAGCTGTCAGTGGATGTATCATTCTGGAATCTGGAGGATGGTGGCCCTTTTTTCACAACTCCACTAGGCAGTGCTCCAGTGGACACTGCATAGGGGCTTCAAACCCACATTTATCTTCTGCACCGCCCTAGCATAGGTTCTCCATGAGGACTCTGCCTCTGAGGCACACCTCTGCCTAGACATGCAGGCATTTTCACACATCCTCTGAAAGAAGGCTCCCAAACCTCAATTCTTGGCTCCTGTGCACCCACAGGCTCAACATAACATGTAAGCCTCCAAGGGTTGGGGCTTGCACCCTCTGAAGCTAAGGCCTGAACTCTCTGTTGGCCACTTTTAGCCATGGCTGAGACATGGAACACCAAGTCCTGAGACTGCACAAAGCAGCAAGGTCCTGGGCCTAGCCCTGGAAACTATTTTTCTCTCTTAGGTCTCCTGGCTTGTGATGGGACCGCTGCCGTGAAGACCTCTGAGACACGCCCTGAAGACATTTTTCCCATTCTCTTGGCAATTAACATTTGGCTCCTGGTTAATTGTGCAAATTTCTGCAGCTGGCTTGAATTTCTTCTCAGAATATGGGTTTTTCTTTTCTATCACAATGTCAGACTGCAAATTTTCTGAAATTTCAGGCTCTGCTTCCCTTTTAAACATGTTTTAATTTCAAATCATATCTTTTTGAATACATACAACTGAATTCTTTTAACAGTGCCAAAGACCTTTTGAACACTTTGCTGCTTAGAACTTTCTTCCACCAGATGCTTGAAATCATCTCGAGTTCAAAGTCCCACAGATCTCTAGGGCAGGGGCAACATGCCACCAGTCTCTTTGTTAAAACATAGCAAGGGTCGCCTTTGTTCCGGTTCCCAACAAGTTTCTCATCTCCATCTGAGACCACCTTAGCCTGGACTTCATTCTCCATATCACTATAAGCATTTTGGTAAAAGATATTCAATAAGTATCTAGGAAGTTCCTAAATTTCCCTTATATTCCCGTCCTTTTCTGAGCCTTCCAAACTGTTTCAACCTCTGCCAGTTACCCAGTTCCAAAATCACTGCCACATTCTTGGGTATCTTTACAGCAGCACCCCACTCTACCAGTACCAATTTACTGTATCAGTCTTTTCACATGCGGCTGTTAAAGACATGCCCAAGACTGGGTAACTAATAAAGGAAACGGGTTTAATAAACTCTGCGTTCCACGTGGCTGGGGAGGCTTCACAATCATAGCAGAAGAGGAAGGCAGAGCAAAGGGACATCTTACATGGCAGCAGGCAAGAGAGCGTTTGCAGGGAAACTCCCATTTATAAAACCATCAGATCTCATGGGACTTATTCACTACCAGGAGAACAGTATAGGGGAACTGCCCTCGTGATTCAATTATCTCCCCGTGCCCCCATCCTTGACACTTGAAGATTATTACAATTCAAGGTAAGATTTGGGCAGAGATACAACCAAACCATATCATTGACTATGTCTTTCTGTGGTTCGTGACATTAGCTATCATTTTTCTTGCATTGCTGATAAATATACGAAGTAGTCTCCTTGAAATTTTATCAGAAGTTCTTTAAGTCTTTAGATTACTGAGTGGTTGTCAGAACCAGCTGGTAGCACCAGAGAGAATTTAAAACTTTGGTTGATAAGCAAAAGGTTTTCTGACAGTGAGACAAGTGTTTTCAGTGGATTAGCACAGAGAATTCTTATAAAGGAGTTATCACAAGAGGTATTGTAGCAAATATATTTCCTTACTACAAAACTAATACTTGTTTTAGGTACCGAAGTGATAGGCAGTGAATAGAGATGTCTAGGTCTTTTACATACTAATTGAAAGTGTGGTTGGTAGACTCAGAGAGTAAAAAAACTGTTTAACTTATCACATAGCTGTAACTGGTTATTAGTTGTAGGTTGACTCTGTGAAAGAAAAAGTACCATTTTCCTGTGTACATCTTCTAGCCATACAATCGATTATTAGCTTTGGAAAAAATTTATTGCCATGTTGATGACGTTTTTTGTTTTGTTGAGTTTTGTTTTCTGAGATGGAGTCTTGCTCTGTTACCTAGGCTGGAGTGCAGTGGTACGATCTCGGCTCACTGCAACCTCTGCCTCCCAGGTTCAAGTGATTTTCCTGCCTCAGCTCCCGAGCAGCTGGGATTACAGGCACCCGCCACCATGCCCGGTTAATTTTGTATTTTTAGTAAAGGTGGGGTTTCACCATGTTGGCCAGGCTGGTCTCGAACTCCTGATCTCAGGTGATCTGCCCGCTTCGGCCTCCCGCAGTGCTGGGATTACAGGCATGAGCCACCACGCCCAGTCCCATTTTGATGACATTTAAGAGATGTTCAGGGAGTGAAGTTTAAGTAAAGTAATCAAGTAAAGAAAGCCCTGTCCAAACTTTCAGACCTATCCTTAATTTTAGCATATTTTCAAATCTCAGAAAAGTTCTGTATTTAAAATATGATCACTATCCATACTTCTGTGCAATATTTGCAAACATGAACAGACTGTCGTGGTTACCAGGTAAAAAAATGGTCTGGTTATAGCACTTGGACTAAGAGTCCTGGCAAGAATACACAGCTTCCACACTTATACAAATATCTGAGTATTCAAGGGCAACCTCTGCATCACCCTATATGTTAATGTTGATTTTTTAACTCTCTGGTTTATGTATTTTGTCACTCCAAACCACCCTTTTGGCTGGAGGATTAGATATGTAGCTATGAAAATATCCTGAAGTGAAGTGACCTTTTACTTCAGAAAACTAGATACAGAGTCATGCATGCCCAAAGTGGAAAGCTAAAAGAAGGGAGATATGAATTTAGGAATGAGTACTGTATGAGAAGCTAAATGGGGATGGACGATCAAGGTAAGACAAAACGAGAAACGATGTAAAGACAGAGATTGAAAGCAAACTCTGGAGGCAGACGTTCTGGGTTTGAAGCTGGATTAACCACTCACTGGCTGGAAAAGCTAAAACAGTCTTTAGCTTCTCTGTGTCTTAGTTTCCTCAACCATAAAATGGGATGATGAGTGCCTATTTCTTAGGGGTTCTATGAGGATTAAATGTGTTAATATTTGCAAAGTCCTTAGAAAAGTTTCTTGCACATAATTGTATGTGTGTTTAATGAAACAATATGCCTAAAAGTTGAGCATGAGCATGAGATATCTTGGATAAAATATGAATTAGGAAAAAGTATTTTTGCCTAAATGGTAATAGCTAACCTTTATAAAATGCTTTATCTGTGTACTGAGGACATACATTGTCACAGGATACAAGGTTCTGCAGATATGGATCACTTCAGGGAATTCATTCCCTTGAAGTCCATTCTGCATTAAAACCTTAGTGGTCTCATTGCCCCCAATCAGGGTTCAATGTAGGTTAAGTTACCACAAATGTGATTGCCACTGAATATATTTGATATGATGTGGGTGCAATTTGAGTACACTGTGTTTACACAGAAATCTTCTTATCTCTCAGTGCAGTGTCAGTTGAGCACATTCAACTCTTGTATGCAGCTCCTTATGAGCAGGCATCAGGCTTACCATAAACGGCCTTTGTAAGGTTCCAGGGAAAAGTTGCCAGCAATGGTATTTTCTAACCATACCATGCTTGGACACGATTCTGATCCTGTGAACGCCTGCTTATAGAACATTCCATTCACATTATTATCTGCTGTAGTCAAAATAGTTACAGTGACTTCTGCAGATAGGGGTGTCATGTAGCCTTTGCACCCAATAAATTGCCTCAAAAGAACTTTATACTGCTTGAAAGCACTCAATGTATCAGTTGCTGGCTACCTCTCAGTAGCATACCCAGTATAGACAAAAACTGAGATTTTTCTCAAGGGTATAAAAGAACTAATATGGCAAACATAACCAGCTTACTATAATTTGAAGTTACAAGTTAGTATTATGCAATCAACTTAGCAAGGGATGCTGTTTATGATTCTTTCTCTTTTCTCCAAAACACCCAAATAAAAAATACTCCGGTAAAATTTGTGCATTAACTTCAATCCAATTTACTTCCTTGAGGGTCAGAATATCTGAATGATTCCCGGTTGTTGACACTCTGTTTGAGAGAAATAGTGAAGAGTGTTATTCTCTTGAATTCAAATGCTCTTTGGAAAAAGAATGATGAAGGCCGGGCGCGGTGGCTCAAGCCTGTAATCCCAGCACTTTGGGAGGCCGAGACGGGCGGATCACGAGGTCAGGAGATCGAGACCATCCTGGCTAACACGGTGAAACCCCGTCTCTACTAAAAATACAAAAAATTAGCCGGGCGAGGTGGCTGGCGCCTGTGGTCCCAGCTACTCGGGAGGCTGAGGCAGGAGAATGGCGTGAACCCGGGAGGCGGAGGTTGCAGTGAGCTGAGATCCGGCCACTGCACTCCAGCCTGGGAGACAGAGCAAGACTCCGTCTCAAAAAAAAAAAAAAAAAAAAAAAAGAATGATGATATACTTCCCTGTGTCATTATTATTCATTTCTCTTTTTTCTCCCATTTGCCACATTTGCCTTTTGCTCTCTGTATTACTCCTCTCAACTAAGACTTTGCTTCCCTGGGTAGGAGTTTCTGATTTAACTGCACTGTCCATGCACAGAATTGGTAGGAGAAAAACACATGGATTTTCTCCTATTTGCATTCTCAGGAAGAAAGACAAAGATAAAGGAAAATGGAGAAATTACTTCTAGCTAGTACAGCAATACTACTAAATGGTCAGTTTATTCACAAGATACGTTGTCATCACTTTCCAATCCAACATTCCACTAGGAATATGTCCAATCAACACTTTCCAGTCCAACATTCTAATCCAATATTCCATTAAAAATATGCCCAATCAAATTCAGAGTAATTGAAATAATGTTCTGAGTGGTAATACCATTCTCATTGGACATGCAAGTATGAGACACAGGCAAGAAATTCACAAGGAGACACAAAACACATAATTTCAGGCTCTGTAGAAGTGACATAGAAATGTAAATTCATGAATCATTTCTTTTTAAACACATCATAGTGGTAACTATTTTTACTGATAACACTATAATTAGTCAACTATTTATTAGTGATAAAAATATAAACTGTTATATTTCTGACAAAATTTCTTAATGCAAAGAATCTTTTTTTATGTTGATACAATAATTTCCCTTACACTAACCTCTCTTAAAGAAGTAATTGAAGATTTTTGTCATTTTTGTGTGTTGATAAAATTATTTTGCTTTACCTATATTGTAAAAATATGTTATTAAATAGCTGACACTGGCTATTTCTGTCTTCTTAGTAGTAACATAATAAGTCTGTATGGTAGAATAAGTAGTTATTTCAATAAAACAGCACAAAATACAATTCTTTAATAGATTTTGATGGACTTTTTGGTGGAGAAAGATGGGACACCTGGGTGCAAATAACATATAGGCAGTACTAATTTGTTATGTGTAATAAAATGTGAGGTTTTGAGTGTCAAGAGTACCCAAGAGAAAAAGAAAAAAAGATGAAAGGGAAGATTGGAAAAATAAAGGGGTGAAAATCAAGAGAGGGAGAGAGAGATACTATATATCTGGTCCTATGGGGGGATGCTGGGATTGCAGGGAGTCTGGGGAAGACTGTTGACAAGTGAGAAAGTCTCCATTGTGGGAGTTCTTGAGAAAATTTTTTGCAACAATACATAGCATTCAGTTTCAAATAATTTTATCTGCCGTTATGTAATCCTCATCTCTGTCTCTACTCCCTAAACAGAAATCACCAACATAGAATAATATTGTGTCGCTGATGCTCTGGAGAACGAGATTGCTTTCTTCAGGTTTGGGGAAATGTGTGGAAAGTAAAAGGTTGGTTACTGAGGGCAAGAGATCACTGAAATTGAGAGAATAGAGGGAAAATTAGATGACATGACATGAGAAAACACGTCAATGTAAGACCCAGGAACAAACCAAAATCTTGAGGAGTATATTGTCATTTCCACATTATTTGACACAGAGACTTAGGAAGCATATATTTTTTGTTATTTGTTCATTTGATTCTAATATTAATGAGAAATAAGGAGTCATCTATGTCACATTACGCTAATAATTTGAAAAACACCTAAATATTTAAACACTTGAAAAATGTAAAATTGATTATCTGAGTTTTATAGGATTCAATAATAGACATTCATATATTTATATCTAGTTAATAACATGAAAAAAGCTCAAAAATCACTAGTGGGGGAAAAAGGCAAAAATAAAAATATGTATTTTATCCAGAGAGAAATTGCACAAACTGTACATTATTTTTTCTAAAAGACTATGGGAAAATGTGCAAAAATGTTAGTCAGTGCATATCTATGGGTAGAGGCATTATGAGAGGAATTGTTTTAATGCCTTCCTGAATACATCTATTTTTCTATATAATAGATGTATTCTTGCTATAATCAGAAAAATGTCATTAAGAAACTCAAATTTATCAGTTTGTTCTCATCCCATGCCAAAAGGAAAACTATTTTCTTTTTTTTTTTTGGTAACTGATGCTATTTGTATATTTAAGTCATACTTAACCTGTGTAAGACTTTAAAAGGAAAAAAAGTAGGAGAGGAATAGTTGAATCTGGGCTGAAAAGAAAAAATCCTATGGTTTATCAGACATGGTAAAAAGCCGGAGTGAGGCTTAAAACTTTCAACAGCAGAGAATGAGATATTGAAATTTTGGAAAGTAATGGAAATTTTGCAAAATTACCACTGGCATTACAGCATCAAACTGTCTATAAAAGCTGGGTCATTTTCAGATGTTTCTAATTTGCTCTATGGGGTATTTCTTTTCAATGGGAAATCAACTTGGAATTTAAAATTGAAGCCAATGAGAAACTAGGTTAATTTCATGCAATTCAACTCTTGAGTCAATTTTTCTGACTCACATTGAGTCCATAAATATGTATTATTAACATTCTGTTAATACAATAGAACTTGTTATAGTCAAATTATCGACGCTCAGATTTGCAAAGCTGTTTCTATTACCCACCTTAAAACCTACAGTGAGAAATGACTTCACTTTCCATGTACTTTACATGAAGAGTGGAGAAGAATGCCATCTATCCAATTTTCAAGGTTCCTTGCTGTAAAGATAATGCTTTTGTTTTCCAATCACTGCCTCTCCAACTGGTAGGTAGTAGAAACAGAAAACACGCAAACTTGAAATTGACATGCTTTGCAGAATCTGAGATGGAATGTTTCTCTGCCTATCAGTTCAGGCAGAACATATAATTATTTTCACATCTCACAGGAGTAGTCCTTTCAGCGTTAGATTTTCTTAATGCTCTGAGTCGGCAATGACAGGGAGAAAAAGAAAAAGAAGGAAAAAACACATTTGGGGACTGTCATTTGCAGCCAGTTCTTTGAAACTAATTTTGGAATGACTTTTAAATTCTGCAAAACATTTATCAGGCAATTCTCTTGATGTAGAAAACAGTTATTTCTCAGTTAAATTTGCCATAAAGTTTTCCCAACTCTTTGTCTTCTTTTTGACAGGCTATTTTCAGGAATGTCATCACTGCAGGGAAGGTAGAAGTGTGACTGCTATTGTAGGCAGACTTTGTTAATGTATTCTTGTCCAATTCCACATTGTGAGGTATGGCTGTGGCACAGATACTTATATGGATAGAAATGACATCATTATTGCAATCTTTAGGACTCAATTTGCAAACTGGAAAATGACTGCCATTTGGATCTCATGAAAACTCTTCTATCTTTTAGCAATACAGTTCATGATTTCATTCTATAGATAATTCAATATAAAATGTCTTGTTAACAGGAGGCAGAGGAGTTAATACCATGGAACTGAAACTACTCTAAGGCATTAGGATGTATAATGAAACTTAGGTAAATTAAATGGAGCTCTAGTAAAACCATTGCCTGATCGCACCTCTGACTCTAATCCATTCATCTAACACTTGCTACAAATTAAAAACTTAGAAAAAAATTTTACTGTAGGTCACCCAGCAAGGAAATAGCAAGGTTATTTCTTTTGTGTCCTGAAGGGAGATACATACTGAATAGGCTCTAGAAATGTAAAAGAGAATTTTACTGACAATGATGTAAGCTCTTAATATCCTATATCCCTGAGACTTTCCAAAGAGTCTCATAGATGTTAAACAAAAAATGAAGCAGACTGATAAAACTCTTGGCATAATTCTTTCTGAAGATGAGCCCTGAAAGCTTATTTTGAAACAAATTCTGTCAGCTCTGAGAGCCACTGCATACTAAGCTAAAACAGTAATTATTCTACAAACATTGCTAAGGACTAAATTAGATGCAATCACAGAAGACCTCAAATATATCATTTTTTAAAACATCATCTTTTCGTGCTGTTTTCACTGAAATTAGAAAGAATAAACTTAATTATTGAGTGCTCGCCACTATGTCAAGAATCTAGCCCTAAAAATTTAGCATTAGACACAGTATCATTCACAATCTGCAGTCAGTCTATTACTTGAATTGATTTCCTACCACCTTTCTTCTCTTCTCCCTCTACCTCTTCCCATGGTTTCTATTGAAAATGAGACGACTCTATGCCCTACCATAATTCCATGTATTCGTATCCATGTTATCTCTACTTGTACAATCCTTTTTAACCTTAAAAATGATAGACTGCTGCTTTTTCTCTAGGATTCAGCTTTGCAAAATCTCCCCTGACACCACAAGATAGCCATCTCTTCCTTGTTTGCACTTCCTTCCAGCATTTTACACAGCATTCTCCTGGGATGGGAGTCATCCTAAATACCCTTTTTATGGGAAATGACATGTTCCTATCAGAGACGAACATAAGATAATAAATTCCTGCTGTTAAGGTCACCCACTTCACTTGCACTTCTAAGCTGTTGACATAACTTTGTCCTATTATCTTCTACACCCCCTTGATGACACAATACAGGAAAAGAGGAGTTAAGGTAAATTATATTACATATCTTTTGTCATTTTTTTCCTATAGACCCTGCCTGTCCTAGGTCATCTGCACCCCATGCCCCTCACTAGCAAGAAAAAAGTTTCAGTGACAGAACAGACCACATGATACAACTAGAGACGAACACGGCACAGGAAGGTTACATCGTAGAATTCAAGTTTTGGGAATAGGACATCTAGTTTTGCAGCTTGGGTGCCGCTGCAAGACTTCTAGAAAGAAAGTGCAATACAGAAGTAAGAAACTATGCATAAAATTAAAACCTAGACCAGAAGACTACATGACCCTTCTCACATAGCTAAAGAATTCTGTGATAGGAGTAAGTATCAAATAGCAGAACACCAAAAATAGCTGCAGTTCAGCTGCAGCATTTTGATGAGAGAAAGCAGCCCTGAGATTGTGAACTTTTCACATCCTCTGTGGACATATATTGTGCTACAATGTAATTATTTTTTGATAAGTCTTCCATAAACAATTCTGAATTTTTAGAATTATAAATACAATGTAATTTTTAAAATTCTGTATCACCAACACATCAAACAATAACTGACATAAAATATTTTAGTGGACTTTTGTTGGAATAATTAAAACAGGAACAAAGTAGGATTTTGCAATTAGATATCCAGCAATTATCTAATGAGCAATTCACAGCAATTCAGACTTCATCATAAAGTGGAGGGAAAATGGAAATAAAAATAAAATTTCTAACCCCAACTTTAGAAAAATTATTTTGAAGTGTGTTGAAAAAATAAAGGTTAGAACGAAATTTCCACAGTAGCAAAGTTTATGAAATTAATACAGAAAGCCAACCAAAAGTTCATCATATATGCATTTATTGTTTTGATATATATTTATTGAGAATCTATTTTTATTGAAAAAATCAAGCTTTAAATAAATATTTTGTATTTCTCAAATGGGTACCATATTTAATCAGTTATTTCTATACTTCTTACAGACAATGATAAATATTGTTAATTTAAAAAGTGCAACTGCAAGATACACATTATAATCTTATTTTACAAATACCTAGTTCTCAATATATACAACATATTACAGATGATCCTATTTTATAAATCTAGTTATAAAATATATGGTAGACTATGTGTGTGGCTCACACCTGTAATCTCAGCACTTTGGGAAGTCAAGGTGGGAGGATTGCTTGAAGCCAGAAGTTAGAATAAAATATATAGCATGTGATATATAATTTTACAAATACACATATTTTAAATATATACAAAACATTCTGAAATATAAATAAATATCTCCCATTTTTCTTCTTAGCCACTTTCCCTTTTTGTATTGCTTTCTGTTTTCATCCCCTCAAAGGAGCGATATGACAGAGTACAAAGAAGAAACGAAGTCATTTTCATGATTTAAGTCTCTAAAGTGAAATACCACAGGGCTCATTTATTTAGTCAAAATAGTTGATGTTTTAAAGAGGGAGAGATTTCATTCCCCTTCCTGTTCCTCAAATTTAGGTTTGGAGAAGAGAGAGAATTGCTAGAACATAGCAGTTCTGAAACAATTCTATCCCTTCTCCAAACCTGTTTTAGAGTTACTAGAATGTAGATCTGTACGAATATATCTTAAAGTTTCTGTGCTTTTATTTTTTTTTCCCAGCTCTTTGGAGAGTATCTAGGCATGGAGATTTTAATGACCCAGAGCAGTAGAAGACATAGTTGAATTATTTCGTTGTCCTCAAACATCATGCACAGGTGTCTACTGGAGACATCACATACCAAGTGGTTTTTCTTGATCAACGTCTGAAACCAGGACATGCCAACCAGTATTGCTCAACACTTGCAGACATGGAAATGAGATGATGGGAAATAGATAACACCCACATGCAGAGTTTGGTTCTATATAAACTTTCAAGTGTTTAGATTTGACTTCAGAGAAAAGAGTGTTGGGTTAAATTAAGTCTCAGCCACTCCAGCAGCAAAGAGTTGTAAATTTATGGTGAGCCCTCTTCTACCTTATCTAGCAGGTATAAAGACAATGTAACTAAAATTGTCACTTATTTGTCTGGCTTCTCTTAGTCATAGTAGGTAAGCAATCACATTCTTCCATATTATTCTTCAATATCTATAATCGCTGAAAAAAGGTAAGCTACTTTTGGTGGTTCAGTAAATGACACTCAAATTTACCCTGCCCACACCTATTCTGAATGTGCCTAATTCTGCTCCTCAAAAGAGTATGGACATGGCTGAGAATCTGTATTGATGCTGCTTAGATTCATTAAATTCACAGTAATCTCTTCTCCAGCCTTCAGAAGATGCTCAAAAACCTGGCTGATGATGTCCTCCAATTTTTAACATTGTTAATAGTTTATTCTAAACTACTTAAGAATTCAACCATAACCAAT
Source organism: Piliocolobus tephrosceles (assembly GCF_002776525.5). NCBI lineage: Eukaryota > Metazoa > Chordata > Mammalia > Primates > Cercopithecidae > Piliocolobus > Piliocolobus tephrosceles. The sequence goes on from NC_045447.1 coordinate 71,169,006, forward strand.
AATTTTCCTTTGAGAGAAATAATAGCCCCAAATGCTGGGCCTTTAAGAAGTTTTAAATTACATTTCTTCCTCTGAATCTCTTGTAAGCTCTTGTGGCTGCATTCTGGCCCAGGGGCTTTCAAAGATTTTGCCTGTGACTCTACAGAAAAGTATATTCAATAGGTACCAAAAATAATAAAATCATAAAACTGTATCTTTACTATGAGTGTGGTATACTCTACCATTTTTCTTTGTATTCTATTCCATTCTAATTTTTATATCATTTAAAAATATTGGTTATGACTAGACTGACCATAATGAGTGTATCTAGGAAAACCATGCTTATCTTTGTTAATTCCACATAATTATTTGTACCATTTACGTTTCTCTGTAAAATGTTTCATGTTGTATAAGAAATTATTTGGTTATCCCCGTTAAAATTCACTAAATTGATTTCGCAGCCTACTAACAGTTGTAATTCAAATATTTAGGTATCTGTCTTCTGAATTAGACATTTGTTTCTCCAAAAGCATCTCCAGCTTTTCATAGTTTGTCATCCTCCCCCATAGACTGAATTTGTTTTGCAATTTTCTGAAATCTTAACCTGTTTCTTGGTGACGTGCACAGGACTGGGCTCTAAGCATTTTCTTGATACCATAGGATTCTTACAAACTCAGATACAAGTGTCATTAAATTGTCAGAATGTATACAAATTGTACTCCTTCATTTTTAAAATAATTAAGTGATTTAGGAATGTGGTATTAAAAATCACCTTATATATCTTATAATTTCTTTGCTTTACTTTTGAAATTTCTTTGAAATTCATCTCTTTCATAAAGTTACAAAATTTGAAATTTCTTTCCTTAAGTAAATGCTATACAAGTGCCAGCTAGACAAATCCCCATTCACAAACTTACAGCCCTTTCTACTCATTTACCTTTATTGTTGGGTCTAATTTGGTTGATACTTTTGGCCTTTGCTGTATAGGCAGAAGTCATCACAAATAAAAGTTGTCTTTTTCTAACTATTCTTTCTTTATTACTCTGCTCTTTTTGTTTCATTCAGTTTTCTCCTTTGTCTGATAAATAAGACAAAAGTTGCAAAAGGCATTGCTTCCATTTTTTTTTTCTAGTATGGCAAACATCAAGAGGAAGATCTACATTGCTAGAAGTGAGTGACCAGAAGATGAAATGACTGTTATTTTCTGGTAAGGTTTGGACTATCCAAGTATTTGAAATATCCAACATACCCCTAGATAACTTACTATATAAAGCAAATAATTATATATTATTTATTTTAATATAAATAGTAAATAAATATAGATTTAATATTTTAATATAAATATTAAATCAATATTATGAAAAATATTATTTATTATTTATTTTAAATATCTAGCATACCCCTAGACAACTTACTGTCTAAAATAAATAGTTATTTAACTATTGCTTGAAGCCACTATTGTAGGATTTAATGTTATTTGCAGGATATAAAATCCTGATAGATATTTTGATACCAGAAGTGACTGTCAAGTAACAGAACCTAAAATGTGATTTATTTGATTGGTTAGGTAAGGAACTGTAGAGTGAGTATCCTAAATCCTCAGGCTGATAGATAAGAGATCCATTTGTAGAAGTGATAAAATATTTGGTAAAATATTTGATTGCTATACCCTGTGAAACAGAACACTTTTCTTCTATGATGTTAGGGGAAATTGGTGTGTATCTTATTCCAGGAAAATCCTTATGAGAGAACAATGAATTCAAGCCAGAGCCAACCATATATATATATTATATATATAAAATATATATACACATACATACACACACACACGTGTATATTATACACTATAAAGCCACTTTAAATACACATATGTGTATATGTGTGTAAAGTATATTTGCCACTTTATATATACATGTGTCTTCCCTCATTAAATAATAATTTATAAATATTTTAAGACCAGAATAATTGTCCACTGGTATTCTTCAAATCAACAGAGACTATTACATTGGAATCAACTGACATGAATTGAGGTAGCTCTTAATGAGAATGTACAATGTAAAATGATGAAAATCTTGAAAAGTCACTCCAAATGTGATTTGTACAACCTAAAAGTACACTTCTTTTTTATTCATATTCTCTATATTTCTGTTCATGGTTTTGCTCCAGAAAGTCACAGAAGAAACGTTTCACAACAGGGAGAGGAATGCTGATAAGGCTAAGTTTCAGAAAATATTTCCCAGAACCACTCCTAATAAAGACATTTTGGGGAAAGCTTTAATCTTACTAATATGGTATGACTCTGTGTCCCAACCCAAATCTCATGTTCAATTGTGATTTTGAGTGTGGGAGGTGATTGCATCTTGGGGGTGGATTTCTCCCTTGCTGTTCTCATGATAATGAGTGAATTCTCATGAGATCTGGTTGTTTACAAGTGTGTAGCATTTCTCATTCTCTCTCTCTCTCTCTCTCTCACCTGCCACCATGTGAAGATGTGCTTGCTTCCCCTTTGCCTTCCACCATGATTGTCAGGTTTCTAAGGCCTCCCAAGTCATGCCTTCTGTGCAGCCAATGGAACTGTGAATCAATTAAACCTCTTTTCTTTATTAATTACAGTCTCAGGTAGTTCTTTAAAGTAAAGTGAGGATGAACTAACACAGAAAATTGGTACCAGAGAAGTGAAGCATTGCTATAATGATATCTGAAAATATGGAAGCAGCTTTGGAGCTGGGTAACAGGCAGAGGTTAAAACAGTTTGGAGGGCTCAGAAGAAGACAGGAAGATGAGGGAAAGTTTGGACCCTCCTAGAGGTTTGGTGAATGGTTGTGATCAAAGTGCCGTTAGTGATATGGACAGTGAAGTCAGGCTGTGGTTGTCTCTGATGGAGATGTGGAACTTATTGGGAACTGAAGTAAAAGTCACTCTTAGCAAAGAGACTGGCAGCATTGTGCCCATGCTCTAGAGATTTGTGAAGTTTTGAACTTGGGAGAGAACTGGAGGAAGAAATTTCTTTCTTTCACTTTTTTTTCTTTTGAGACGGAGTTTCATTCTTGTTCCCCAGGCCAGAGTGAAATGGCATGATCTTGGCTCACTGCAACCTCAGCCTCCCAGGTTCAAGCGATTCTCCTGCCTCAGCCTACCGAGTAGCTGGGATTACAGGCATGCGCCACCATGCCCAGCTAATTTTGTACTTTTAGTAGAGATGGGGTATCTCCATGTTGATCAGGCTGACCTCGAACTCCCGACCTCAGGTGATCCACCTGCCTTGGCCTCCCAAAGTGCTGGTATTACAGACATGAGCCACCGTGCCCACCCTGGAGGAAGAAATTTCTAAGCAACAAAGTATTAAAGATGTGAAATGGCTGCTTCTAATTGTGTATGCTCATATGTGTAAACAAAGAGATGATCTCAAACTGGAACTTATATTTGAAAGGGAAGCGGAACATAAAAGTTTGGAAAATTTGCAGCCTGACCAAGTGGTAGAAAAGAAAAACTTGTTTTCCAGGGAGAAATTCAAGCCAGCTACAGAAATTTGCATAAGAAAAGAGGAGCTGAATGTTAACAGCCAAGTCAATGGGGATAATGCCTCCAAGGTATGTCATAGACCTTCATGGTAGCCCCTCCTAGAAGAGGCCTAGAGGTCTAAGAAGAAAAAATAATTTCATGGGCCAGGCCCAGGGCCCCACTGCTTTTTGCAGCCTTGGGACACCGTGGCCTGCTTCCCAGCCACTCCAGCTCCAGCCATGGCTAAAAGGGGCCACGGTACATTTTGGACCATTGTTTCAGAGGTCGTAAGCCCCAAGGCATGGCAGCTTCCACATGATGTTGCTTCTATAGGTGCACAGAAGTCAGGAATTGAGGTTTGGGAGACTCTGCCTAGATTTCAGAGGATGTAGGGAAATGCCTGGATGTCTAGAAAGAAGTCTTCTGCAGGAATCGGGGCCTCATGGAGAACTTCTACTAGGGCAGTGCAAAGGGGAAATGTGGGATTGGATCCCCCACACAGAGTTCCCACTGGGTCACTGTCTAATGGTGCTGTGAGAAGAGGGTCACTGTCCTCCAGACTCCAGAATGGCAGATCAACCGACAGCTTGCACCATACACCTGGAAAAGCCACAGGCACTCAATGCCAGCACGGGAAAGTGGCCATGGGGAGCTGTACCCTGTAGAGCCATATGGGTGCAGCTGCCCAAGGCCTTGGGAGTCCATCCCTTGCATCAGCGTGCCCTGAATGTGAGACATGGAGTTAAATGAGATTATTTTGGAGTTTGGAGCTTTAAGATTTAATGACTGCCCTGCTAGATTTCAGACTTGCGTAAGACCTGCAGCCCCTTTGTTTTGGCTGACTTCTCCCATTTGGGATTGGGGCATTTACCCAATGCCTGTACCCCCATTGTATCTTGGAAGCAACTACCTTGTTTTTGATTTTACAGGCTCATAGGTGGAACGGACTTTCCATGAGACTTTTGACTTGGACTTTTGAGTTAATGGTGGAATGAGTTAAGTCTTTGGGGGACATTTTTGGAAGGCATGATCATGTTTTGAAATGTGAGAAGGACATGGGGTTTGGGAGGGGCTAGAAGTGTAATGATATAGATTGGCTCTTTGATCCCACCTAATGTTGAATTGTGATCCCGAGTACTGGAGCTGGGGCTTGGTGAGAGGTGATGGATCATGGATACAGATTTTCTCTTTGCTGTTCTCAGGAGATTGAGTGATGTCTCATGAGATCTGGTTGTTTAAAAGTGTATAGCACTTCCCTCTTTTCTCTCTCTTCTGCCACGATGTGAATATGTTCTTGCTTCCCCTTCACCCTTCTGCCATAATTGTAAATTTCTGGAGGCCTCCCAGCCATGCTTCCTATACAGCCTGTAGAACTGTGAGTCAATTAAACTTTTATTCTTTATAAATTACCCAGTCTCGGATAGGTTTTTATAGCAATGTGAGAACAGACTAATACATTTACCAAACAGCACTGATTTTCTGTTACTGTAAAGCAGCTCTAAGAACAGAAACTCCAGTTCTTGATGGGGGGTAGGGTGAATATTACTTTAAGGAGAACACTAAGAGTCATGATTTGGCCATAGAAGATACAGAACCTTTTTCTTGAGAGAATGTCTAAAGTTTCTAAGACTAGATCGAATGATGTCCTGCTGAGAGGTAAAGTGATTCATATATATATATATATATATATATATATACGTATATATGCATATTCTCGAAAAGTAGTACTCTGGAAATGTGAGAAAGATTGAGAAAAGAGCTATCTCCGTTATGTAAGTAGAGAAGTTTAGTTAATAATGGAGACTCTTCTAAGGAACTGTATCAGAGACCTAAAATATAAGGAGAAAGAAACAGAATCAGCATACACAGATTACAGGAGATGAGAATGGAGAAAGTAAAATAGAGACTTTCATTTTTGGTCCTGTAGAATGAAACCGTTTATGCCATGGCTTTTTTACTGTATCCAAAAATGAAATATTACAGGAGTTTAAAGAAAACTCTCCTATATCAGGAAACCAGTGTCATGAAGAAGACATTCTAAGGATGCAGAGTGCATGACTGGAGACTAAGATGGAACAACAAACCCTTGATTGTGTGAAAAATATACCTGGCATTCATCAGTAATAAAAAAACACAGTAAAACCATCACCAGTACTCTTTCTCGGACTCCTAATGAAGATGCACTCATCTTCCATGCCCACTCTGCTCTGAGCCCAGGAGGTTGACCTACAGTTTTAACTTTGGTTGGTTTACCGGGTGCAGTCACTGGCAAGAGACTGGAAAGCTACAGGACAGAGTGGTTAGGGTGTTACACTCTCTTGCTTCCTCCCTGTAAAGTCACCATCGAAGACCACAAATTTTATTGGGTTTCTTCAATAGCCATAATCTGTGGTAATCACACTGTTCTTTCTCACCTAGAGATAGGATGAGCTTTCCACCACCTTAAATATTAGAGATACTACGCATACTGTGTTATTTGTTCAATGTACAAGAATAAATATTCTAGAGATCTAGAACCAATAAAAAATTCTGGTAACCTCAATGGAAAACCACCAGTGTCTAACTCTAAGAAATTTTGAAGATATGTAGAATGTACCTGGATGATTAGAATTAGATTAACACAATTTTGATCATTTCACTGCCCAGAATAAAACTTTTCCGTGCCTTTCTACTGCCTACAGGCTACACTGCTTTGCACACCATACATAACTTCTTTATTATCCAAACCCTGACTACTTTTTCAGTTTTACCTCTTCTGCTTTTCCCATTAGCAGGTTATGCTACAATTATGCTGAAACGTTTTCTCAAATAGACCAGATTCTTTTCTACTTCTATATGAATATGGATTCTTTTGAATACTCTACTCAATTCCTATCCATATTATTAATATAATAGTATCTACATCAACATTTATTTGCAATATCCACTTCCAGAAAACTTCCTCCATTCTTTACAGACTGAATGAGATTCTCCTTCTAGATACTCCCAGATTACCAAGTACCTATTTTTCATTGATCTTTTAGGTGTTGCTATAACTACTGGCTTACCTATCAATCTTCCACTTTAACTTTTAAGCTCTTTGGAGGTTGGGCCTATCCCTGTTTTCTTCTTCCTTTTATGTAGCCCCAGTACCTGGTACAGTATATGATATATAGTACACATTTGATATATATTTGTTGAATGATTTATGTTCAATGTGGCGAATACAGAGATTTGCCCTCAAAAAAAGTTGCCCAGCTATCATCAGATAGCCTCTGGCTAATGTTTTTTTCAGGATGTATCTTTACCATGGACAGCTGCCTAAGGACATATCTTTGCTAGTGTGATCTATATCCAATGACTCATGAAGCTGTTGTTATAAAGTCCTGGTAAATTGATCTAGGGAAGACTATCCTGATGGAACATGAATCTTCCTTCGTGGTGATCACTGAAGCTTGTTAGGCCTGCAGAACTGAAGGATTTTTTCCTGCTACTCCATACTGCTTCCATCTCTTTCTTTACACAGGTTTTTAGCCCTAATTAATAGTCTGCCCATGAAACTCCATCTTATCCTTTGTATTTGGATAGCACAGCTACAACAGTTGACACCAGGAGTAGTCTGAGAAAGCAGGCAGCGAGATAGAGTTTGCAAGGTGGATAACTTCACTTGTTCCTGTTTGGAAATGAGGACCTTATCAATATTAGTTGATTGAACTTAGAAAGCCCTTGGCACAAATTCCAATTGTGAAAATCTTTACCAGTGGTAAATTGTGATGTTGAATAGGTAGAAGGCCTGTACCAGCTGGTGCTAATTATTAGGAATATCACAATTACAAGGAAATTATAATGATAAGGGCAATTGAGTTGGATGGCTAAACACCATTGATACAAAAGAAAAAAAATGCTTCTGGTTATTGGTAGACAGGTAAATGTCAATTTTGAAAGTCAAAAGATATCCTTGATAGAATAGAAAGAGGCTTTGAAAGCTGAGGATGAGAATAAGGATTTAATAGAGAGAGCAAACGCTGGAGAAAGGTGAATGACTCATCAATGCTATGTCAACTATAGCATATTAGGGCCTCAGTTAGGACAAAGAGGATCCCTGGTATTTAATAAAGATATGTTTAGGGGACTCCTCACAACATTGTGAATTACCTGAACACTTTGATCCTGTTTATCAAGCACTATCACTCTAACTTATTGAAGACAATAAGGAAGGCTCTCCCCGATAAGAAAACACATATCTCCTTAGGATCTGCCAACACCTCTGCTTCTGGCTACTAGACCTAAAACTAAATTAAGTTTATCATAGCCCAATTGAGAACATTCTGAGCCTGATAAAGGAGGAACAAGCCTGTTCCCCAATGAAGGTGTAAGTCCTAACTAGCATGTGCCAGCATAGAGTGGAGGAGTATGTACAGATTGGGTTCTGAGAAAGTTTAATCAAGGGAGATGGGGCAAATAAATCAGCATAAGGGAGAGATTATTGATTAGAATCTCTATCCTAGGTTGTATGATTTAACAGCCTGCTAAGGATTCCCCAAATTCTCTTAGAAATATGGACAAAAGTCTGGACCATTTATGTGCAGCAAAAATGCCAGAAGTTCCATGGCTGATGGGTTAGCAAAGGACTAAAAGACTCTGTGGGAGATACATCACAGCATTACGTCCATGGTATGGCCTATATAATGCATGATTTATTGAAACCCCAAGAAATGTGCTGGTGACAAGGGTGTTAACATGACTCAAAAGTCAATGGTGACTCTCATTCCTCAGTGGAAGTAACCATTACAGAATTAGATTAGCTGACAAGAATGGGGATAATAGGATCCCAAAACAATAATGGCAAAATGCAATGTTTGCCTGTCAGAAGATAGATGGCCTGAAATTTCATATCAGCAGCATGTTTAAATTGCAGATGAGGACTGCCCTATGGAAAATTATGGACATGGGATAATAAACTTAATGCTCCTAGGGAAAAAATAAATGGGCAGCCAATAAGGACACTATCAAAACAAAATCAGGGATGAAATATGAGGTAGCTAGGGAAGTTAATCCCCCAAAAGCAAAAACAAAAGTCTCCAAAATCTTGCCAGTTTTCATACCTAGAACCTATTGACTGAAGATTTCGCTGGGTCTCCTGGAGGAAGAACTCTGCAATACCGGGGAAAGTACTTCAATAGTAATAATTCTACAAATGCTTCCCCAAAGTTTCCTATAGTCATGTATTTAGACGAATGTATGCTGGTGAATGAAGGAATATCCAAACTTATTGAAGAATGTTAGTTAAAACATTGATGTTTATATTTGTTGACTTGATGCATCATTATGTCTATCTCCCTCTTTTCTTCTAATAAAGGCATCAATTCCCTTATGAAGTCTTCATCTTCACGATCTAATTACATCCCAAAGGACTTTCTTCCTAATACTGTCACATTCGCAGTTAGAATTGTAACATAGGAATTCGAGAATGGGAAGGCCAAAACATTAAGTTTATAGCAGCATCCATTGGAACTACCCCTTATCTCAGCCAAAGTAATAATTTAAACATAGTATTATACTCCAAGGGAGTGAAAAAAATAGCTCTGTTCTCCATGATCTAAAATATGCAGAAGTGGTAATCTTCATTTCATTCAACGGGCTAATTGGGTCAGATAAGCAAACAAGTGGCTAGTTCACTGTAGGTTTTGCTGAGATACACGCATTCCAATAAATGATAGATCCCACAAAGATTCAGGAGACTTCAATATCAGTACATTTTTAGGAGTTTAGTGATCATTAGCATGCTAGAACATCGATTTCAAAGTAAAGGAGAAACAATGGCAGTTTGTAGCTCCAATCGTGATTAAGAAAATGTACTAACTGCTCTCTTCAGGTTTGAGAGCAGTACCTTCTACACTGGGTAATACCATCCAGAGTAGTATACTATGTGACACAAAATTTTAGTAATGTGAAGTGGGCCCAAAATAGGAAAGAACTCTGCAGCATATCCATATATGTTCTCATAGATGCTGTGATATTAGAGGTAGCAGTACTGGCAGGATTAAATATCTTGTGGAACTCATTGAAAGTGCTAGTGAAAGAATTACAACAAAGGCTTCTGGGGTTTTAGAGTAAGGCCATGCTGTCTGCAATAAAGTATTATAGGTCTTTTGAGAAACAATTTCTAGCATGCTCTGCTGGAGACATAGTTGCCTGATATGGTTTAGCTGTGTCTTCACCCAAATCTCATATTGATTATAGTTCCCTTAATCCTTATGTGTTGTGGGAAGGACCTAGTGGCAGATAATTGAATCATGGGGTAGATTACCCCCATGCTGCTGTTCTCATGATAGTGAGTGAATTATGATGAGATCTGATGGGTTTATAAAGGGCTTTTTCTCCTTTTGCTTGGCACTTCTCTTTTCTGCAATTATGTGAAAAAGGATGTGTTTGCTTTCCCTTCTGCCATAATTGTAAGTTTCCTGAGGCCTTCCCAGCCATGTGGAACTTTGAGTTAATTAAACCTCTTTCCTTTATAAATTACTAGGTCTTAGGTACTCCTTTATAGCAGCATGAGAATGGACTAACACAGTAGATTCGTACTGGGTATTAGGGAGCTGCTGTAAAGATATTAAACAATGTGCAAGCAACTTTGGAACTGGGTAACAGGCAGGGGTTGGAACAGTTGGAGGGCTCAGAAGAAGACAGGAAAATTGGGAAATGTTTGGATCTTCCTGGAGACATGTTGAAGTGGTTTTGAACAAAACACTGATAGTTATATGGACTCTGAAATCCAGGCTGAGGTGGTCTCAGATGGAGATGAGGAACTTGTTGGGAGCTGAAATAAAGGTGACTTGTCATGTTTTAGCAAAGAGACTGGTGGCATTTTGCCCCTGCCCTAGAGATCTGTAGAACTTTGCACATGAGAGACATGATTTAGGGTATCTGACAGAAGACATTTCTAAGCAGCAAAACATTCATGATGTGACTTGGGTGCTGTTAAAAGCATTCAGTTTTATGTATTCACAAAGATATAGTTTGGAATTTGAACTTGTGTTTAAAAGGGATACAGAGCATAAAAGTTTAGAAAATTTGTAGGCTGATGACGTTATAGAATGGAAAAACCCATTTTCTGTGGAGAAATTTAAGCCAGCTGTAGAAATTTGCATGAATAACGAGGAGCCAAATGTTAATTGCCAAGACAATGTAAAAAATGTTTCTAGGCCATGTCACAGGTCTTTATGGCAGCCCCCCCCCCACCACAGGCCCAGAGGCCTAGCAGGGAAAAATGGTTGCATGGACCAGGGCCAGGGCCTTGCTTCTTTGTGCAGTCTCAAGACTTGGTGACCTGCATCCAGGCAGTGGCTAGAAGGGGCATAGGTACAGTTTGGGCTGTGGCTTCAGAGAGTGCAAGCCCCAAGCCTTGGCAATGTCCATGTGGTGTTGAGCATGTGGGTACAGAGAAGTCAATAATTAAAGTTTGGGAACCTCTGCCTAAATTTCAGAGGATGTATGGAAATGCCTGGGTGTCCAGGCAGAAGTTTGCTGCATGCAGAGCCCTCATGGAGAACCTCTGTGAGGGCAGTGCAGAAGGGAAATGCGGAGTTGAAGCTCCAACACAGTGTTCACAATAGGGCACTGACTAGTGGAGCTGTGAGAAGAGGGCCACTGTCCTCCAGACCCCAAAATGGTAGATCTACCTGTGGCTTGCACTATGCACCTGGAAAAGACAAAGACACTCAACACCAGTCCATGAAGGCAGCTGGGAAGGAGGCTGTACCATGCAAAGCCACAGGGGTGGAGTTACCTAAAACCATAGGAACCTACCTCTTGCATCAACATGACCTGGATGTGAGACATGGAAGCAAAGGAAGTCATTTCAGAGTTTTAAAATTTGATTGCCCTGCTGGATTTTGGACTTGCATGGGGCCTGCAGCACTTTCATTTTGGTCAGTTTCTCCCATTTGGAACATGTGTATTTGCCCAATGCCTGTATCCCCATTGTATCTAGGACATAATTAACTTGCTTTTGATTTTACAGGCTCATAGGCAGAAGGGACTTGCCTTGTCTGAGATGAGATTTTGGACTTGGACTTTTGGGTTAATGCTGGAATGAGTTAAGAATTCGGGGGACTGTTGGGAAGGAAAAATTTTGTTTTGAAATGTGAAGACATGAGATTTGGGTGGGGCCAGGGATGGAATGATATGGTTTCACTGTGCTCCCACCAAAATCTCATCTTGAATAGTTCCCATAACCCCATGTGTCATGGGAGGGACCCAGTGGGAAGTAATTGAATCATGGGAGTGGTTACCACCATGCTGTTGTTCTCATGACAGCGAGTGAGTTCTCTCAAGATCTGATGGTTTTATAAGGGGCTTTCCCCCCTTTTGCTCAACACTTCTCTTTTCTGTCATTATGTGAAGAATTTATGTGTTTACTTCCCCTCCCGCCATGATTGTAGCTTTCCTGAGAAACCTACATGCAGACATGCAGACTTGTGAGTCAATAAAACCTCTTTGCTTTATAAGTTACCCAATCTCAGGCAGTCCTTTATAAAAGCATGAGAATGGCCTAATACAGTGCCTGGTCATGGGATAGCAAGAGACCACGCCACTGAAACTGTCTCATGATCCCAAGAAGATATTGTCAGGTGTGTAAATTTTTATGATTTTCAGGCACATTCAGCAGCAACTCAGCACAATACAAAAGTCATACCTCTGGCGAACTGGAGCTTACAAGCAATTTGCATAAGCATGTAGCCCAGATGCACATGTTATACACCACTAGTACTAGTACCCCTCTCTCAGCTCCCACCTCTGGCAAAGGAAGGACTGTTTGACCAGTGATGGAGTAAGTAAAATCTGAAGCTTTCTTGAAGGATGTGCCAACAATGGATGTCAGTTTCACTACACGTTTACTCAGGAATGGCCTTTAAAATCAATGGTGAAAGAAAATTCTTCAAATGAACAGCTTTATGCTCTCCAGCTGCCAATCTAGTTTCCAAAAAAAGAAAGGTGGCCTGAAGATAAAATATATATGATGTCATGGGCAATGGCAAGTGGCCTGTGTGACTTGTCATAACTCTGGGAAAAGAAAGTTTGGAATCTGTCCACCGTATGTGCATAAGGCAGACATAAGGGAGTGGACACAAAGTGTGATGGTCTTTTTATCAATGCACAGCATAAAGCATACACCACAGACATAATACGCTAATTGGTTTCAGACAGCCTCAGTCATTAGCCCTTCAAGTATTCGCACATTAGCAATATAAGCTGAGTGGATACATTGAGAGAGATGGGGGCTACTCATGGGACCAGTGGCATGAACTCCCACTTACTGAGGATCATTTAAATATATCTGATACTGAATAACCCACCTCCCAGAAACAGAGACTAATATTTAATGGCCAATATGGCATTATTCCACAAGGAGACCAACTGTCCATTTCATGGAGAATTATATAGTTGAGCCCTTTGATCCACATAGGGTCAAATATCTGTTCTGGTAGTAAATGACAGAAGGCATGGGTTTCCACAACTGCTGGGTCTCAGCCAGCACAGTGATCTGAGAGCTTATGGCTAATCTACTGGAATGGAATTCTATGCAATTCCATTGCATAGGAACAGGGCAGGGAACACATACTGTGTGAATAAGCTGGACAAAGGGATGATTCACATCCAAGAAGGGATGGTGCAATATTTTATTATGTTACTCAGAACAGTGCACAATTTAAAACTTATGAATTATTTACTTCTGGATTTTTCCATTTGTTATTTACAGTTCACAGTTGGCTATAGGTAACTGCAGCCACAAAAAGTGAACCAGCAAAAGAGGTATGAGAGTGAGTCAGGTTACACGGGACCTACTGGTTGCATGAAATACCATACCACCCATTTGTATTGGCCTAATGGCTTATGAGTATGATCTCCTGAATTTGCAGTTGAAGTGTCAACTTGGAGATGATACCATACAAATTGGAGACACCATCTTTTGGATGTAGTATATACACTGAATCAAAATTCTCATATGTTGCTGTGTATTAAAAAACATATGGATACCTATAATTCTGTCTCTGCAGTGCTATAGGTCCAGGTCTGCACATGTGACATACTTCTGTTAGGAAATTCAGCAAAATTCACATTGGACTTAAAAATTAAGGTGGACATCCGAGCACTGCAAGTTCCTTTTCTAAGGACAAAAAGTCAAAGAGAGGAATCATCACTTTGGCACAGGTAACTGATGATAATCACCAAGTTGTAAGACTACTGTTACTCAGTGAAGACAGGGAAAAGTATATGTACATTCAGTTGATGTACTACATTCTCCTGACCAATAATTATAGCACAAAATGGGTAAGTACTTGAGAAAGTCTTGGCGATCAGAAACTCAAGCCCCTTAAGGATAAAAATCTGATTTCCACCATTAGTAATGTCACTAAGACGAGCAGAGGTGATGGCTGAGGATAAAGAAAATCTAGAATTGATGGTATTTGAGTAAGGCAATAACTATTGGTTGTGACTCTGAGATCAGTGAAATGCTGTAGTGACTAGGGCTATAGGTTATTCAACTATCTTACTATTTCTGTGTTTCCCCCATATAGAGATCCACTGGAATCCTAGAGAAGCTGCACCCTGAATGGATATAAAGAAGTAGACCTAAGCTAAAAGGTGGACTTTACTGGACATTGATATTGCTAGTAAGACCCCTGTTTGAGGGACAAATTACCGCTCTAACAGCACACATCCTCAAACTGTTAACAACATCAGCCTTTACCTCAGCTCTAGAAAGCCAATTTGCCCACAGGTGCTCATTTCCTGCAGTAGCACATTTTATGACTGATTTTGGTGGTTATATAAATATAGAGAAATGAAGGTTTGGACATTTCAGTCCAACGCATAACACTCTGATGAGCTATAAAGCTCCAGAACTCTTGCAGGATTACCTGCAATATAGTTGCTGGTTAGATATGCTTATCTGTAATAAACATCCTGCATGCCAAATCTCAGCCTATACTCCTGGAAATCATAAATAGTAACAAGCAGTATTAACATATAATTGCTATATCGAATGAAAAGCATATTAAAACTTCATTTAGAGACAAAGTTTTTGAGCATATTTCAGTTGGCATCAACTTATACTTCTAACTCCATACTTCAATATGATATTTATGTGCATATGCTGAAAAAAAAAGAAACAACAAACAGAGATGTAGATACAGATATGGAGTTAATGTGAAAGTTAGAGTTCATGCCAAATGTGAAATGCTTGTATTTGAAGCTTTCCTAAGAAGAAACAAGGCAAGTGACAGTTTTGTGTATTTAAACAGAAAAGTAATACAAATATGTCACATCTCTAAAGATAATACATGTTTACTTCTACTCAGTTGTCATTTGCCTATCCCTGAAAAGTAGGAACCTCATTTCTGCTATTCATGTATTACTATTTATCAGGAAAATAGAAAATGATGAAACATAATTACATCAAAAATTGCCAAGACTATGTGCTTAATATTTTTTCTACGATAGCAGAAAAAAAGAAGGAGGAGGAGAAGGAGGAGAAGAAGAAAACCTGTGAAAATATATTGGAATGAAAAATCAGATATCCATGCCCATTGATGTTCATATTATTGTTTACTACATTTTGTACTTCTGCAGATAAAAATCCAAGAAGAACCTAGAGGTTGCTAAAGAAAATTAGTATTTCTTATGCTCCAATTTCTGCTGAAGTTTAGTTACTTACTTAACTAAAGGCATTTGCCATTTTCTTTTTTTTTTTTTTTTCTTTTGATACAGAGTCTAGCTCTGTTGCCCAGGCTGGAGTGCAGTGGCCGGATCTCAGCTCACTGCAAGCTCCGCCTCCCGGGTTTACGCCATTCTCCTGCCTCAGCCTCCCGAGTAGCTGGGACTACAGGCGCCCGCCACCTCGCCCGGCTAGTTTTTTTTTTTTTTTTTTTTTTTAGTAGAGACGGGGTTTCACCGGGTTAGCCAGGATGGTCTCGATCTCCCGACCTCATGATCCGCCCGTCTCGGCCTCCCAAAGTGCTGGGATTACAGGCTTGAGCCACCGCGCCCAGCCTGCCATTTTCTGTTTCTCAAAGCAACAAACAATCCAAATCTAGAACTTATTCTAACAAAATCAAGTTTTTCAAAAACTCTTAACTGATATTATTTCAACCACAAAAGGTATAATAAAGATGATACAATATAGAGTTTAGAACTTGAGGATTATAAACACTAGCATAGATACAAAGTGTTTGATTTTCTTATGGTATCATCCTGTGAAGATATAGACTCATGTGCAGGAACACATGAACACTAGGCAGTAAAATAGCAAAATGTCAATGAGGCAGCTGTCTCTTTGACCTCACCTGCATTAGAGGCATTATTTTAACACTAGGAAAGTAACAACAACAACTACTACAACTGCTAAAATTACCATCTGAATGATTTGCCCCATGTACCACTTGAATATTATTTATCTCAATTTATCATTTAAAATGATCTCTCCTTAAAAGATTAGAGAACTGGGGCTTAGAGAATTCAAGTAGCTTCCTCAAATTCACAACACTAAACGGTAGAAGACTGGGTAGTAACCTAAGCCTTTGGATCTGTCTAACCAGGTTAATATATGAAATATTCATATATGACAGGAGTTCTCCAAAAATGATAAAGAATAGAGAGAAAGAAGCAAGTCATCTAACAGACAAATAGTACAAGTATGGAATATGTATATCTCTGTTTATGTGTATGTCTATGTCACTTCTACATCTATGTCTATGTCTCACATCTATGTCTACTTCTACATTAATATCTTTATCTATGCTTGTTGGTTTTTTTTTTCACCATATAGACATAAATATCATCTTATTGATTCTCATGGAGGGATTTTATTTGAGGCAGTTCTTAGAAAAGACTTTCAGAGAAAAATTTGTGTTACTGAGAATAATGCCTTCTAACAATAGAGCATATACTTGAGTTTTCTAGAAGTAAGTAGAAAGAGAAAAAGCTAGAATATATGAAGTAGAGTTTGAAATCCACATGACTAAAAGAGACTGAACTTGGATCAGTTGACAAGGTTGTGAACCTTCATCAATTAGTACGGTGGCCACAATATCAGGAGAGTGACTACTTGGCACCATTGTTGAATGTCGAATGAGGCACTGCACTGCAGAGGTCAAACAGAGTGGTCAACGGGAGGATAAAATCTGGATAGATTAAGACAACCCATTCTCTGGCTATTTCATCGATGTACTTATGCAAGAGGATTGCTTGCAATTACCAGAGCCATGCAGTTAAATGCCAGAAACTTTCAAAATGTGCTAAGTATATGTTCTTCTCCTAGTAAACTGAGATTAATAAAGGAGAATGCTGATTTTCTTTTTTTTTTTTTCTTTTTAATTCTTGTGTTTATTTAGTTATATAGTCTGGAATTACAAGAATCTCTTCTGTGTTAATAGTTAAGAAATAACCAAAAACCTGGAAGAAAACAAAATTTATCAGTCACCTCCTTAGGAAATATCAGATAAACATAAATGACACTTAAAACAAAATAATGTCTAAATTTGCCTTTGCTATTGCTGTTATTACTTTGAAAGTGCTCTTAGAAAATACCTGAAAAAACAAATGACTAAGCTACTGATGATGATTATAACAATGATAATCGATAACATTTTATCAATTACAAATACTTTTATTTATGTTTCAAATCTCTCTTAAAATAATTTTGTAAAGTTACATGATATCACTTCATGTATAAAGATGAGGAAATAGATTGAGAAAGGACAGGTGATTTTCTGAGAATGTACATGTGACTAATGGTAGGCCGTCTGATTTCAGTTCTCACATAGTCTATTGCGTCATACTGCACTTCTGTCTTTGAAGAAAAAAAAAATTCTCAGAAAATATACCCTTTTCATCACAGCACAAAAATCCAGAAAAAAAAAAAAAAAAGCCTATCACATTACAAGACTCATTTTTGAGTGAAAGACAATTATTTTTGATAGCAAAAATAATCTTCAGGTCATAGTAGTAGAACAACTTTGGAGACAGCTGGTGTAAGTGAACAGCCACATGGTAAATGTATTCAGCCCTGAAATAGCCTCTGATACTACTCAATGAACTTGTAATGTGTCTTGCAGCTCAGGCTGCTCTTTGGAAACCACTGAGGGTGCAATCCTGCTGCCCTTGCATTTATTTTATGTTCACATAACTCCCATTAACATTGCTCAAAGTTCAGGGTACTAGGAAGTAAGGACAGTTTTCTCTGCTTCTTCAATTCTCAATGGCTTTGTAGTCATAGACATTTAGCAGCATTTTCTCAATAAGAAAGAGGTGTTTTGCACAGAAACGGGAAAGCTGCAGGGAAGCCCTGCTTACTGCAGGGAATCTCTGTATGTTGAGCCATGTGACACATGGCTCTGATAGGGCACCAGCTGCTTGGAACAACCTCAGGGCTCTAGAATGTGGGAAGACAACTCCCATCGGCTCTGTGTACACCTGATTGGCTGTTTGACAGCAGTGCCTCCTAGCCCAGCAGTTTTTGTTCCAGTACTCACCAGATGCAATTAGCAGAGTCAGAAGGAAGCAACTTAAAATCTGCCAAACTAGGTCAGTAACCTCATTGTTCGCTCATTAGTAATGCAGGATATATGTTTAGAGCAACAAAATTCCTATAAAAATATACAAAAGATTTCTTCACTACTAAATTTTGTCATAGTTCCTCACTTTGTAAATGTCCTTTTGTAAAATTGTTTCACAAAAATGAGGAGTCATTTTCAATTGAGACCTGCTTTGGTTTAAAATTTACAAAACTCATAAGGACATTCAGCAAAATAATAATTGGAAAAGCCCAGGGTATTAATGTAAACTTCTTGTAGGTTAAGATTTGGCATATTGCTTTCATATCTACTCAATTTCCCTATGAATAATTATCTATACATTGATTTATTCAAATATTACATTATATATTACATACACTGAGTGTTGATATTTTAAAAAATGCAAAGTGAATATTATCCCTCAAAAACACAAACAAAACTTCATCCCTTAATAAAATATTGCTCCTTAAATTATTATTTGTTGATGAATGTGCTGTCTTTGAGATTTAAACTAATTCCTGAACTCAATATCTTTATTTTTTCCTGAATTGTTTGCTAAAAATTTTGGCATGTATATGTTAAAATTGTACTAGTTAAAACATGAGTTCTGTTTTGAAACAGATGCAATTGAAGCTGTTTTCAAACCTTGTTGGCATTCCCAAATTACAAAATAGGTAAGAAGCTGAAGTAAAATAGACAAATGAGAATACACATGTGCCTTTTTTTTCAAATCTACAGAACAATTTTAATTTTTTTTCCACTGATCCTTCCGTTGTTTTGATTTTTTTAAACAGTGCAACATATGTTATGGCTAATCATATATGAGCCACTGGGAGAATAAATGCTGTCACTATAATTAATGGTTTAACTCACTTTGAGTATTTTCAGTATTAATAACCAAAACTGGAATTTTGCTTTAGTGTGAACAGGAACATATGTTGCTTTTTCCATTTTGTCTTTAAGGAATGGAAATGGTGAGCTTGCTCATTCTTCATAGTTTTTGGTGACTGTGTTGATTAAAAGCAGGTCAGAGGAGCATGGCCAATGCTCTGTGTGCCAATGTGGCAAAACAACTCAAGCCTCACTTTTTGCATCTATTATCAAGATAGTACAGGATAGTATAAGGGATTTCAGAGGTAATAAGTTAGTGCTCTTCGATTAGAATTGTCATTTAGAACTGCAGTTTAGTTATAACATTATTATTATGAATCATTATTGAATCTATCACTAATTATCATCAACATTATCAGCAAACAAAACTAAAAAAGAGACAAAAATAAATAAATGGACTTGTGTGTGTGTGTGTGTGTGTGTGTAATCAATATTTCATGTATAATAATATATAATTTTCATACACAGACAACCTATGTGGCTACTCAATCATCCCAGTCTTTTGCTTCATGTACATTTGCTACCTTACTCAAACCATTCCATATAGGTATTTATTATGATCCCTATTCAGGGATGAAACAATTGGGACTCATACATGTAAAATGACTTGCTCAAGGCCACTCAATGATATAGGCTAGAATTCTTATCCTTATCCCAGTATCTTTGCAATCTTTTATACTCTTGTATCCTACTGCTTTAAAACAACATTTAAATTTTATTTTAAAGAAGAAATATTTTTAAAAATTTGAGACATCTCAACAGGAAATTCAGGGTATAAGATTGTAACTTCTATACATATTTATGAAAGGTGGTATTTTGTCAATAATAGGTGTTCATTATCTTTAGACAATGAAATGGCAGAGGGTGGGAGAAAAAATATTTTGGTTGAAAGAAAACAATGAACAAATGCACATTTGATCTACCATCATATAGGATTTATCCAACAAGATAAAATTAGTCCCACCTAAAAAGTAATACAAAGTTTATAAAAATGTCTCCCAGACAGGCGTGCTGGCTCACGCCTGTAATCCCAGCACTTTGGGAGGTTGAGGCAGATGGATCACGAGGTCAGGAGATCGAGACCATCCTAGCTAACATGGTGAAACACCGTCTCTACTGAAAATACAAAAATTTAGCCGGGCGTGGTGGCAGGTGCCTGTAGTCCCAGCTACTCCAGAAGCTGAGGCAGGAGAATGGCGTGAACCAGGGAGGTGGTGCTTGCAGTGAGCCGAGATTGTGCCATTGCACTGCAACCTGGGCGACAGAGCAGGACTCTATCTCACAAAAAAAAAAAAAAAAAAAAAAAAAAAAAAAAGGATCCTAATGTAGGAGTAGGTCCAGAGCAAACCAATGGGCAATAAACGTTGGTTAAGTGTTATTGTTAGTAGTAGTAGTAGTAATAGTAGTAAGGGAATAGCAAAAATAAAATGAAAGCAGTTAAAAAAATTAAAATTAATCGATATTCTGGGAAGAAAATAATGAGGAATGAAAGAGTAAGTAATTGAGTTATCAGTGCAATTAGCATAACAACATTGAATTCACACCTGTCATCCCAATACTTTGGGAGACCTAGGTGGGTGGATCGCTTGAACCTACCAGTAGGAGCCCAGTCAAGACAACATGACGAAACTCCATCTCTACAAAAATTAGCCAGGCATGGTGGTGCGTGCCTGTAGTCCAGCTACTGGGGAGGCTAAGGCAGGAGGATCACTTGAGCTTGGGAGATCAAGGCTGCAGTGAGCCGTGATTGCCCGTTGCACTCCAGCACGGGTGACTGAGTGAAAACCTACCTCAAAAAAAAAAAAAAAAAAAAAAAAATACCAGAAAGTGATTTGTTTAGAATAAGTCCATGTGAGCTATGATCTATGTTCACTGCTGTTACACATCGAATGGCTGAAATGTAGTTGAGTCCTAAGAAATAGCATTAAAAACAAACTTATATACTTTGTAACAATATAAATAGTATACTAAATGAGTAAATAGATTGTATGTGAAAATAGATATAATTATGTAATTATGTTACAACAAATGTTACATGCAAAATATTTGTATTCTGTTTAGTGAGCGTAGTTATTCCAAAGTAATCCTTTATTATATTTATAGATTTGATGTAAAAGTTCCCCTTCAGTCAATGCTGCCAAATATAGGTATTAAAGCCGTCACCAGTGCCTCAACACTTGTCAGTCATTTAAGAATCTCCTACAAAATGGCACCTCAACTTGAAATATTTCTATTTGTATAAATAGAACTCCAGATGTTTTTATACTTGTCTTTTAGAAGATAACATCAACTTGATTATTTACCTTTGCATAGTTTTCTGTTCTTATGTTTTATAACACTTTTTAAAAATTAGAAATACATTTTATATACTTTTGTTAGTAGACTTGCTAATTTGTCCCTAAACCTCATTGATACAAGCAGAGTCACATGGCCATTTGAACCTCAAATAAGGTTAAAATATTTGTTACTTATTCTTTCTGACTTCTGAGGCATACATGGGCAAAGGAGAAAGGGGTTCGACACATTCTTTGGACATTTCAGTTTTTTTAAACATCAAACGAGATTCAAAAATTAAGAATTATCACATTCACAATTTACATATAAGTTAATTTCCTATTTATAATTTGAAGATTGTACAACTGTTGTTTCATTTAGTTTTTCTAATCATTCAATAAGATGAAGGTGTGTTTGCTGTTCTTTTACTACAAAAAGAGGGAGGAGGTTATTACTTTAGACATAGTCATACAATGACACATTTATACTATCAAGGCTTATTAACAGGATACTTTATCAGGGTTTAGCACAAATATTTTAACTAAAAAGTAGATTAATAGACAGAATTGTGTGCTTAAACCTTTTTGGAACAACCGGAGGATTGGAAGTAAGTGCAGCTAAAACTTGACAGTAGATTTCAAGAACTAACACTAACTACTAATAAGAGATAAGAAAGTTACTCTTGCTTTTTCCACAGCAAGAATTCCTCCAGTTATATTTCACACACACAAAAGGGATGATTAATAAAATTAGCAAACAGTATTTTTTATTTAAAATATATAATTTAAACATAAAAATTGTATGTATTCAAGGTGTACAATAAAATGATTTGATGTATGTATACATTTTGTAAAGATTGCCACAATTGAAGTAATTACAAATTTGTCACCACTTACAGTTATTTTATGTGTGTGAGAGTGGGGTAAAAGCACTTAAAATCTGTTCTTTTATCAAATTCCAAATGAACAATACAGTATTATTAAGTATACTCACTATGCTATACATTAAATCTCTAGAACCTATTCATCTCTTAACTGAACATTTGTACCTTTTCACCAAGATCCCTGCTCTTCATGTTCCCTACTCCAAAGTCCCTGGCAACCACCATTTTACTCTCTGCTTCTATGGGTCAACTTATTTGGTTTTCATTCCATGTGTAAGAGAGATGATAAAGTATCTGTCTTTCCATATTTGGCTTGTTTCTGTGAGTATAATGTCCTCTAGGCTCATCTATTTTGTTGGAAATGGTAGGATTTCCTTCTTTTATGGCTGAATAATATTCATGTGTGCGTGAGTGTGTTTGTGAGTATGAATGCACTATATTATCTTCATACATTCATCTATGGATTAACATTTAGATTGTTTCCACATCTTGGTTGTTGAGAATAATGCTGCAACAAACATGAGGGTGCAGATATCTCTTTAAGATACTGATTTCACTTTCTTTAAATATATATACAGAAGCGAGATTGCTGGATTATATGATAGTTCTATTTTTATTTTTTTGAGTAGTCTCCATGCTGTTTTCCATAATGGTTGCACCAATTTACATTTCCATTAACAGTGTACAAGGGTTCCCTTTTCTTTACACTCTCACTGACATTCATCATCTTTTGATAATAGCCATTCTAATGGAAGCGAAGTGATAATTTACTGAGGCTTTGATTTGCATTTCTCTCATGATTATATTAAGTACTTTTTCATAGACTTGTTGGCCATTCATATGTCTTCATTGAAAAATGTCTATTTAGGTCCTTTGTCTATTTTTAAATCAGTTTATTTATTTATTACTGAGTTGTGAGTACCGTATACATTTTGGATATTAGCCCCTTAGATATATGATTTGCAATAGTCTCTCATTCCATAGGCTGTCTTTTTATTTTGTTAATTATTTCCTTTGCTGTGCAGAAACTTTTTGATTTGAAATAGTCTCATTTGTTTATTTTTGCTTATGTTGCCTGTGATTTGGGGTTATATTTTTAAAAATCATTGCAAAGACTATTGTCAAGGAGCTTTTCTTCTATGTTTTCTTCTATGAGTTTTACAGTTTCAGTTCTCACATGTAAGCCTTTAAACCATTTGGAGTTATTGTCAGTATATGGTGAAGACAGGGGTCTGATTCCATTATTTTGTATGTGGATATCCAGTTTCCTCAACATAATTTATTAAAGAAACTATTCTTCCCCCACTGCGTATTCTTGCTGCTCTCTATTCTGTTCCATTGGTCTATGTGTTTGATTTTATATCAAGACCATACTGTTTCGATTACTGTAGCTTTGTAAAATAGCTTCAAATCAGGAACTCCAATGACTTCAGCTTTGTTTTACTTTCTTAAGATTGTTGTGGCTCTTTTAGGTCTTTTGTTGTTCTACAGGAATTTGGAGATTGATTTTTCTATTTATCTGAATAATGGGATTGGAATTTTGATAATGGTTTTATTGAATCTGTAGATTGTTTTGGGTAATATGGACATTTTAACAATAATTATTTTAATCTATGAATGCATAATATCTTTTTATTTACTTGTTTTTAACCAGTATGATGCTCTGTCTTTTGAACACTGCACTGTAGAATCTAGCTAAATACACATCTCTATTATTTTACTCATTATCAGCAAGAGCAGCAAAAGATGCCATATATGCTAATATCTCAAAATGTCAATATCTCAATATGTCAAAACGACTTTCATTGTTGAATCAGTATACTAGTTGCAAGGTACCCTGAGAAATACACCTTTTTTTCTGCTTTCTTACTCCTGAGATACTGAGAGTTGTGTCTAAGTGTTGGGCCAAGCGTCATAACCTGGATTAAGCGAAGTCAGTTTCAAGATCTAGAACAGTATTATTGATTTTGAAGTAAAAATGAAGAAATGTTTTGTATACTTCCCAAGGAAACTCATAATATATGACCAGGCCAAATCAAATTGGTAGTAAAATTATTTCTAGTCATGTCTGGTTTCAATGGGAAGATAATAAAAAGGAAATCCGTATTCATTTTACCATAATATAAACAATTTATTAATGGTGGTTTTGTATTTATCTCTTTGGGATATCAAAGTATTAGAAGCTTTTATTAAAATAACCTATCATTTAGGAAACTGATTGATAGAAAAGGCATTTCAATTGCTAGAAAAATAAATGTCATACATTTTCAACTTAACTATTACAATGCATGTCTATTGGTTCCTATGAATGATGTGGAAAGATCTGTTCAACTTTATGTACTTGGATGACAAACATTTGTTCTTCTGCCTTGATGTTTCAGCATTACTTTTGAATTATTGAAGAGAGATTCAGAACTCTCTAGACAACTAACGTAAAGTACCTCTTTAAAATCAGATGACAATATTAAATTCTAAACATTCCCCAAGCTTTTATAAAATTTGATTAAAGGATTAGATCTGTCAGAATGCATTGTTGTACATTTTTCCTTTCAAGAAGTGAAAGAGAATAGATACATACAAAAGAAAATGTGATTAAAAGAGGAAGACAGGAATGCATTAGTTGAAATGACTGATATCATTTCCGTACATAATTTTGAGAAATACAATACTATTAGTCATGACTTTTTATTGTATTTTTTTAAAGATTCATATGTCCTTTGAGTATATGAACGTTTCTAGGTATAATAATAATTAGCATCTACCTACATTCTTTTAAAAATCTTTAGGCATTCATCTAAAATTAAGTCATGTAAGAATGTTATTAGGTAATGTATATAAGTGCATGATGCTAAGGATATTGTGTCATTAATAGAGAATTAATGGTGTGTTATTAACAGAGAATTAACAAAGTTTGTAGAATCTAAATTCCAGACTTTTTTTTCTTTTTGTTATATTCTGAAGTGGTATAGATCCAGAATTAGTAATAAGTTTTGTTACACAAGACTTAGTGATTGTACTTAACATTTTCTTTATGTACACTGAGAAAGTTGCCTCAAAATTATAAAAGAGAATTAATAAACTTTTATAAATGTCATTGAAAATCATGCTTTAATGTAGCTTCTAAGAAATTAATATTTGTATTATTAAAAATCATAATGTATTAGAAAGAAATGCACAATTTTATGAAACAATATCTTCAGGCTAATATGTATATTTATATATCACCAAAGTATTAATATATTTCTATACATATGTTTATACACACACACAGCTGATAATTCTAAGTCTGTGACAACTGAAGAACAGCTTGGATAATTTTCAGATACAATTGACTTTGAATACTTGTGATAACTTTAAAATGTTTCTATTATTACAATCAAATTTTAAAAATGTGTAAATAATCCAATTATTTAAAGTGTCTATTTTATATTTGAATAGCAAAGTGAAAGTGTAAGGAAAGCTCCTTGAGCTGCTCTGAAAGCTGTGGAGAATTCACTAAAAATTTTTGGGCATTAATATAATCTATAAAATGAATTTATGTAACTATTTGTAATGATTTTTTCCCTCAAAGATGAAGGCAAATCCATCCAGGTTTGGAAATCTCTAAACAAAAAAAAATTCAATTAAGCTATTTCTTGGTGTCATATTTAAAATAACCTTTGCACGAAGTTAAGATATTATTTAAAGATTGTGGCATAGTATAGGTGGTTCTTCAAATTCAAGACTGTGGTTAGAATCTGTGCTTTGATAATATTAAAAATGTAAATAAAACCCAAACCATTAACATTACTCCCCTTAGTTACTAAATATAATGATGTTATTTGGAAAGTCTCCAAAATTTTTCTGTTTTCTGTATTGACTTCTCACTGTGCATAGGGGTGATTTATCATCACTCCTGAGAGATAATTGAGGAAATATTTTAAGCTAATAAAATTTTTATTTTAAGCATGTACATTAAAACTCCATGTTATATTGAATATCTAAGAATATTTTAACCTTGTCTTTTTTTTATTGACTCATGAACCTTTAAGCATTGTAGACTTTTACATCCAACTTCATAAAATTTATCTGCATAGAGTCCATAATCAACTACAGTCAAGAAAGATTTTGGGTTAAAAGCCAAACATGCCTCTATTATGCCTCATGTTTTATTATTGTACCAATAATAAATGAATAAACAAAATGAATCAACTTTTTATTTTAGAAATGTATAAAACAGTTCAGATTAAGAGTACTATTCTTTTCCATATGGATGTTTATTTCAGCCATCCAAAAAAGCCTACATTGATGTGATTCTTAGTTCAAAGGGTCAGGTATTATCTTAAATCAGTCTTTTAAGTTGAGTTTTTTATGTTGGAAGATGATTTTGGCAGAGTACAGGCAAGTGCTTTCTTCCTTCTATTTTCAAGTGTATTTTCTACCTAGTATATTCACTTTTAAAAATGTGCTTAGGCCAGGCACGGTGGGTTACGCCTGTAATCCCAGCACTTTGAGAGGCTGAGGCGGGTGGATCACCTGAGGGCAGGAGTTCGAGAAGAGCCTGGCCAACATGGCGAAACAACGTCTCTACTAAAAATCCAGAAAAGTTAGCTGGGCATGGTGATGGGCACCTGTAATCCCAGCTACTCAGGAGGCTGAGGCAGGAGAATCACTTGAACCTATGAGGTGGAGATGGCAGTGAGCCAAGATCACACCATTGCACTCCAGCCTGGGTGACAAGACCAAAATTCCATCTAAAAAAAAAAAAAAATTGTGCTTAGACAAATTCTGATTATTATATGAGAAAGCATTACTGATTAAACGTAACTGCTGGATGCCTGGTGTTATATTACTTATTAGAGTATATCATTTGCACAAGATGTTTTCTATCTCATTTAGAGTCACATTTACTCTTTTTTCTTCTCCAACAAATTGTTTAAAGGTTAGCCCTTAATAACTTTGCAGTACAAAGCCATCAAATATTTTGGCTTTTCTTCTCACCAATAAAAAACAATTTGAGCAACAACATAAATTAAGTAGTGTTGGATTATAAACCAGTGCATAAAAAAAAAAAAAAAAAAAAAAAAAAAAAACTATGAATCCACACTGATATAAACATGATAGGATTGATTTAAAAATGTAGGATAATAAACAAATAGTCCATTGAGGATTTTAAATAATTCATGCAGATGTACTATACTCAAGGAGAGTAATGATAATTCACTGCTTCTTAAATGCAGGCTGTTCATGGTGATTTCCTTCAAAAGACTACATTATAGAAAGTGGAAAAAAAGGAGCTTTTACAATGGAGAAATCTGAAAAGTATTATCTCAAGCCAAGTAATTAAAGTCAATATCAATGATAACTTATATTGATAGCATGTGACTTTAATATAATGTAATAAAATGACACTTTACTTCTATAATCTTCCTCCCCCAAATACATAATACCAGTTTATTCACGAGAAAAAAATTCAGATACAATTCAATAATGAGTTATCCTACAATACAACTGCCCAACATGTTTCAAAATTGTCGAGGTCATCAAAGACAAGAAAATCTGTGAACCTGTTACAGCCATGTGGTACCAAAGGAAATATAACTAATGTAATGTAATATTCTAGATAAGATATTGGGAGAAAAAAAAGGACATTAGGTAAAAACTAAGGAAATCTGGATAAACTATAGACGTAAACTAAAAATAATCTATCAATATTCGTTCATTAATTTTAGTAAATGTGCCATACTAAAGTAACAGAGTAATGAGATGGGATACCATGTTCCAGAGTATTTAGGAACTCTCTGTACTACCTACTCCATTTTTTAAAAATCTTTTTCTCTATATAGCTATTCTAAAATAAGGTCTATTAAAAATGTATCAATGGCCTGAACTCACTGTATGAATTCAATTTGTAATTATACAACTTTCCAGTAAGAAGTGTCCAGATTCTGATGGCTTTACTTCTGAATTATATCAAACTTATAAGACAAAAACGCATAATTCGCACAAAATCTATTTCATGAAATAGAGAATGAATGAATATTTGCCACCTTATTTTATGAGACCAGTACACCTCTTGGCAGCAAAAATAAAGGACAAAAACATCATAAAGGAAGAGAAATACAGATAATTATCCCTTCTGAATATAGATGCAAGAACTTATTGCAATATGTTAATCAAGTGCAGGAACATCAAATAAAATACATAAATATAACATCAAAGAAAATATATTGTGATTATGTTGAATTTATCACAGTAATGTAAGGTGTGTTAGCATGTGAAAATGAATACATATATTTCAGTGAATTAGCTGAGTGAGCAAAATACCATGCTGTGTTTATTTCAAGATATATTTTAAAAATAATTTTAACAAATGCAAGTCCTGTTTATGACTTCAAACAAACCTCAGCAAACTAAGAATGGAAGGAAACTTTCTCAAACTGATAAAGTGAATCTAATATCATATCTAATAACACAATGTTGAGTGCTTTTCACTACACATTGGGAGTAAAATAAATATGCCCATTTTTCTGTTTCTAGTTATTAATGTACTGGAAGTTTCAGTAAAATAGGGAATGAAAAGTAAATAACACTATTCACAACAGTGAAGAAACATAATCAACCCAAATTCCCATCAATTATAGACTGGATAAAGAAAATGTGGGAAATATACACTGTAATACTATGCAGCTATAAAAAAGAATGAGATCATGCTCTTTGCAGGAACATGGATGGAGCTGGAAACCATTATCCTCAGTAAACTTACCCATGAACAGAAAACCAAATAGGGCATCTTCTCACTTGTAAGTGGGAGCTGAATGATGAGAACACATGGACACTTGGTGGCAAACTACACACACTGGGGCCTGTCAGAGGAGAGGTTAGGGGAGGGACAGTATCAGGAAAAGTAGCTAATGCATGCTGGGCTTAATACCAAAATGATGGTATGACCTGTGCAGCAAACCACCATGTCGCACGTTTACATATGTAACAAACCTGTACATCCTGCACATGTACCCCTGAACTTAAAAGTTGAAGAAAAAAAAATAAAGAAAGAAAAGTATATAATAGTCACATAGTTTAGAAAGGAAAAGGCAAACCTATCTTTATTTATAGCTACCATAATTTTGTATGTAGAAAATCATAAAGGATCTTCAAACAACTAGTAAAGTTAATCATTAAATTTAGAAATGTTGCAGGGTATAAAGTCATTAAACAAAATTTCATATATAATAGCAACAAAATATTTTAAAAATCTAAAAGAATCTCTTTCAATAGAATTACAAAATATCAAATCCTAAGCACTGTATGTCACATAAAATGTTCAAGATTTCTAACCTAAAAGCAACAAAACATTACCAAGAAAAATCAAACAAAAGTTGAATAACTGGGTAGATGCATCACTGCAGGCAGTAGTGGCCTATCTGGAGTGGCAGTTGCAAAGATGCTGGCTGCAGCAGTTAGATGTGATTGCGGCTGCACGCTCTGTAGGGCAGCAGAAGCCAGGAAAAAGATGAAAGCTCCACCCCCTGCTCAATAAGTGGAGCAGAAGCCCCGAGGTTCTGTGCGCAGCTGCAGCTGCCGGGACAACTGGACCTGGGCATCCCTGCACTCTCGGGGGCCCAGGAATTCCCCTTCCGCTGCAGATTTGAAAATGCCTGCTCCTGCTGCCTGACCTCTCCTAGCTCCCAGCGCCCACTGCAGGGCAGAGGAAAGTTGTGGCTGAGCTCAGTTGCTGTTGTGACCTAGCCAGGTGTACGCATGCTCAGGGGAGTATTGATTTACCAGCCCCCTGCCACCTTGACCCCTTCCGGACTTTGGGGACAAACAAGCGTGGGAAGGAGGCTGAGGCGGGGCTGAGTGTGGTGCGGGATAGGCCTGCAGGTGCCCCTCGGCACAAACAGCCGGGGTGCTACGGACGACTTGGTAATGGTGGCAGGAGGCAGACAGACTCTTGTGCACAAAGGGTCAGGTCACCAGTGAAACCCCACCTTCAAGTCAGGAAAGACCCGAAGCCTGGGAATCAGCCTGCCAGTTCTGGGTGGAGTCTGTGGCCTAGAGTGAGAACATATGGTGCTTTTTCCAGGCCCACCCATGACTCCCCGTGGACCAATCAAAACTTACTTCCTCTATTCTAAGCCCATAAAAACCTGGACTCAGTGAGCCACACAGACTTTGGGACTACCAGCTTCAAGAGGGAGCTACTAATTTCAGGTCTCCTTGACCCGTGGGGACAACTTGCCTACAGAAAGAAGCTACCCACTGGTGGTCTCCTCTCAGCTGAGAGCTGGCTGGCTGCTCATTGGGACAACCTGACTGTGGAAAGTGGACATCCACTTCGTGCCTCCTGGGAGCTCCCCTGTGTCTCAGTGAAGTTCCTTTTTGCCTTGCTCACCCTCCAATTGTCCACATACCTCATTCTTCCTTGACAGGGGCAAGAATTCAGGACCTGACAAATGGTGGGACTGAAAGAGCTGTATCACAAGCAAAGCTGAAACATCCCCCACCCACCACTTACCATGATGACCATGTTGTGGCCAATGAGAAGTAGAGAAGAACTGTGGCCCTTCAGGAAGCTCAGACCTAAGGGCTCCCCGATCCAGGGCTGTGACACCCTCTTCAGGGCTCTGCGGTTCCTGGTGTCCCCAAGTTTCTAGGTGCCACTGCATTT
This sequence comes from Piliocolobus tephrosceles, assembly GCF_002776525.5. Lineage (NCBI taxonomy): Eukaryota > Metazoa > Chordata > Mammalia > Primates > Cercopithecidae > Piliocolobus > Piliocolobus tephrosceles. The sequence continues at coordinate 71,199,742 of NC_045447.1, forward strand.
GCCTGGTTCAAACACGGACACCCACAGTGGAAGTTGCATGTGGTACATCTAGTCCAGCCACACTCTGACAAGGATCTGGCACATATACTGGCACCTGGAGCTGCCTGCCCCATCACAGCAGGCGGTGTGCCTAGCTGTGCACAGTGGCTGGACACCATGCTCACTTGTCCACACAACCCTTACTTCTGGGCACTTGGCTCGCTCTTGGCAGGTGTGGGATCTGGGCCGGTATCTCTTCTGAGGGCAGCCTGCTGGGCCAAGTGAGTGGAATGAGCCCAGTATGAGTGACTGATACTCAGACAGAAGGCACTGCCAGCCACAGAGGTTTCTAGCTGGCAAAGTGACACCCCAAGGATCTCATGACACCATGTTGATGGACTAGATAATCCAATAGTTCTAATGGGTAAGTGTTTTCAAATGAACAAAGTCAGTAAAATCTCATCATCTTTTTTTATAAAAATGTGCAAATGTTAAAATTTATTTGAAAGGGCAAAAGACCATGAATTACTTAAGTAATCTTGCAAAAGAAAAAAAACAAAGTTTGAGAACTAACCCTACTTGACATAAAATACCCTATAGTAATTAAGACAGACTGTGTAGTATTGGCAACATAATTGGTAAATAGCTCAATGTAAATTAATAGACTTTAGATATTAACCTGTATATGGGTAAATAATTTTTGACAATTGTAGCAAAGCAATAGACATAAATTTTTAATCGGTGTTTCTAATAAATTTTAGTGCTGTAGAAGATAGATGGAGAAAGAGAAGCAGGAGGAGAAGCAGAAGCAAAAGTGGAAGCAGGAGCAGAAGATGAGGATGAGGAAGAAGAAAAAGAGTAAGAAGAAGAAGGAGGAGGAGGAGGAGAAGGAGAAGGAGGGAAGGAGAAGAAGAAGGAGAGGTGGAGAGGCAGGATCGGGGAAGAAGAAGACGAAGGGTAAGAGGAAGAGGAAAGGGAAGAGAAAGAAAATGAAGCAGCAGCAGCAACTTGCTCTCGTGTCATATCTAACAACTCACACAAAAATCAATTTGAGATGGATCATAGGCCTACACTTCAAATCAAAAGTAGTAAAATAATAGAAGAAAACAGGACTGTCTTTTCACAATTTTACGTTAGGCCAAGATTTTTTAGAGGATACAGAATATATGAAGCATAAGATGTAGCACTGAAAAACTATAATTTATAAAAGGAAAAACTCATGCTCATCCAAAAACATGACCAACAATATAACTAGTAGAAAATATATATAAGTCCTCTATATGACTGAGAAGAAAATGTAGTAGCCAAGTGTATGTTTAAAAAAATAAAAACATGGACCCTAGTAATAAACAGGCAAATAAACCAATAAAAATGTGCAAAAGTATCAAATGGATGCTTCGCCAAAGAAAATATAGAAAAATTCAATATATGCATGACAAAGTTTTTAACATCCTTAGTCAGCACATAAATAAAAATAAATATAAAAATTAGATACAGCTACATAAAATGACTAAAATTAAAATTTAAAACACCAAACTTTCTGGATCATATGGAGAAAATGGAAGTGTTGAACTTTTTCTGTTTCACTGTAAAATTGTACACTCACTTTGAAATCTTACTTGTTCTCCATCTCAGTTATCCATCTGGCATTTTTTTCCTGGGGGACAAACACCCAATAATACCTCATAGTACTTCCTGCAGTTATGAATTGCTATTCTTTTTTAAAATGTTCTGAGAATTTCAGTGTTTTATTTTAAATGTAGTTTATCTTAAAGTGGGATAAATTACCTTGCAGAATTTTGGCTTGGTGCTCATTTTCTAGTAATAACTTGAAGATATAATTAGCTTTAATTACTAATATTTACATGTCAGATATTTTGAGATTCCAATTAAAATATGTTAACTAGTTTCATTATTTACTTTGTCCCTCTTCCCTTCTTGTCTCTTTGATGTATATATGTATATTATATACATATATATAATACATTCTGTCTCTCTATGCTTTATTCTGAACTTACAATGCAATTTATCTTCAAGTATACTAATTCTTTCTTTAGTGCTTCCTAATCTCCCACTAAACTCACCTATTGATTTTTTTTATTTGTATGTTGTGTTTTGAAGTATATAATATTTAGTTTCTTATGGAAGTTTTCAGCTTGGACATGTTTAAAGTCTTTCTGTTATTAGCAAGAGTAATTTTTACCTTTGTGTGTCTCTACAGTCTTGCCTCTGTTAATTTGATGTTTTCATTTCTTTTCACAACCATATTTGTTCTTTGTTTTGTGCCAGACCATGTATTTATAAAATTAACTGTGGATATTTTTTGAGGATAGGGATACTACTATTTTCTTCCAAAGATGACTTACATATATTTCTACTAGGTGACTGGCATATCTAGAAATATGAGACCACCTTGTTCAAATTTCAACAAGTGAGATGATTTGCCCTTGCACTGCAATTCTTTACAGGTGGTCTCCTCCATGGCCCCCTACATGTTACCTTGTATTGCTCTTGGAATAATAATGAGATAATTATAATATTAGGCTCTTGTGTAATTCTTATACCTCAGACACTTCTTTTAGTGTTTAAGAAATAAAAACTTATTTAACACTAGCAACAACCCTATGAAGTAAGTAAAATATTAATCTGGATTGTCTTGGTCTTGGCTATAGGGGCTCTTTTTGGTTCCATATGAAATTTAATGTAGTTTTTTTTTTTTCTAATTCTGTGAAGAAAGTCATTGGTAGCTTGATGGGAACAGCATTGAATCTATATTACTATGGGCGGTATGGCCATTTTCATGATATTGATTCTTTCTATTCATGAGCATGAAATGTTTTTTCATTTGTTTGTGTTCTCTCTTATTTACTTGAGCAGTGGTTTGTAGTTCTCCTTGAAGAGGTCCTTCACATTTCTTGTACGTTGTATTCATAGGTATTTTACTCTCTTTGTATCATTTGGGAATGGGGAATGGGAGGGAATGGGAGAACACTCATGATTTGACTCTCTGCTTATCTATTGTTGTTGTATATTAATGCTTGTTTTATTTATTTCTTTATTTATTTTTTGAGTTGGTGTCTTGCCCTTGTTGCCCAGGCTGGAGTGCTATCGTGTGATCTCAGCTCACCGCAACCTCCGTCACCTGGGTTCAAGTGATTCTCCTGCCTCAGCCTCCCAAGTATGGCATTATAGGCATACATCACCATGCCAAACTAATTTTGTATTTTTAGTAGAGACGGGGTTTTAACATGTTGGTCAGACTATCTCAAACTCCTGACCTCAGGTGATCCACCCACCATGGCTTCCCAAAATGCTGGGATTACAGGCGCGAGACACCAGGCCCGGCCAATGCTTATTATTTTTGCACATTTATTTTGTATCCTGAGAATCCTTAGCAAAAAGAGCAAAGCTAGAGGCATCATGCTACCTGACTGCAGACTATACTATAAGGCTACAGTAACCAAAACAGATATATAGACCAATGGAACAGAACAGAGACCTCAGAAATAAAACCACACATTTATAACCATATGATCTTTGACAAATCTGACAAAAACAAGCAATAGGGAAAGGATTCCCTATTTAATAAAGATGCTGGGAAAAAAAATGGCTAGCCATATGCAGAAAACAGAAACTGGATCCCTTCCTTATACCTTATACAAAAATTAACTCAAGTTGTATAAAAGACTTAAATGTAAAATCCAAAATTATATGAACCCTAGAAGAAAATCTGGGCAATACCATTCAGGAAATAGGCATAGACAAAGATTTTTTGATGAAATCACCAGGAACAATTGCAACAAAAACAAAAATTGACAAAGGAGATCGAATTAAACTAAAGAGCTTCTGCATGGCAAATGAAACTATCATCAGAAGGAACAGAAAACCTACAGAATGGGAGAAAATTTTTGCAATCTATTTATCTTACAAAGGTCTAATATCCAGAATCTACAAGGAACTTAAACACATTTACAAGAAAAGAAACAAACAACCCCATCAAAAAATGGGCAAAATATATGAACAGACACTTGTCAAAACAAGACATTTATGTGGCCAAACAAACAAATGAAAAAAGCTTATCATCACTAGTCACTAGAGAAATGCAAATAAAAACCACAATGAGATACCATCTCACGCCAGTTCAAATGGCAATTATTGGAAAGTCAGGAAACAACAGATGCTGGCGAGGCTGTGGAGAAATAGGAACACTTTTACACTGTTGGTGGGAGTGTAAATTAGTTCAACCATTGTGGAAGACAGTGTGGAGATTCCTCAAGGATCTAGAACCAGAAATACCATTTGATACAGCAATCTCATTCTGGGTATATACCAAAAGATTGTAAATCATTCTACTATAAAGACACACACACACATGTGTTTATTGCAGTACTATTTACAGTAGTAAAGACTTGGAACCAACCCAAATGCCCATCAGTGATAGACTGAATAAAGAAATTATGGCACATATACACCATGGAATACTATGTGGCCATAAAAAAGAATGAGTTCATGTCCTTTGCAGGGACATGGATGAAGCTGGAAGCCATCATTCTCAGCAAGCTAACACAGGAACAGAAAATCAAAGACTGCATGTTCTCACTCATAAGTGGGAGTTGAACAATGAGAACACATGGACAACACTGGGGCCTGTCTGGGGTTGGGGGGCAAGGAGAGGGAGAGCATTAGGACAAATACCTAATGCATGCAGGACTTAAGATCTAGATGATGGTTTGATAGGTGTAGCAAACCACCATGTCACATCTATACCTATGTAACAAACCTGCACTTTCTGCACCTGTATCCCAGAACTTAAAGTAAAATAAGGAAAAAAAAAAATGTTTATCTGCATGTTACAAAGAGGTAACTGAAGTGAGGGAAAATAAAATAATTTGCCTGTGATTACTAGTAATTATTAGAACCACAATTTACCTTCAGGTTTCATGTTCTTAACTACTATGCAAATGTGCCCCTTCCTGGAAAGATGGTTGTCCTCATTAGCAACCAATCACTTTGTGAAAATCAGTTCAAGAAATTACTCTTCCCTGAAACATTTATACTTTAACATAGGATCACATGCTATGTTAGGAAAGCTTTACAATATGTAAGTCAAGCAGTGCCTATTTGACCTGTGATGTTCCCTCAAATTAATAAACTTATATTATAATTGTGAAATTTAAGACACTTGAATAGAAATTATAATTTGGCAAAAGATTTTACAAGTACATGTCAATCACGTACTATATAGCTAATACTTATTATGGAGTTTGTTATGTGACAGCAAGTCTGATGAGTCATTTACATATAATATTGCATTTAATCATTAAAGCAAATATTTAATAAATATTATTATTCCTATTTAAGCAAGTGAGAAACCTGAGAATTAAAGTTGTGTGAAGACAAATGAAGACATGTAGCATCATGTTTCAATCCTCACCATTTTGCCTCCAGAAACTGCATTTTAACTCCGACACTGTATTATTTACATGATATGGATATAGAGGTCTGTACATATTCTAACTACATGGTTAACAATTACTGACAACAGCATCTTGCTGAGTGATTGGTCTTAAAATAATTCAATATTTTCATTTTGACAGATTTTTTTCGTTTTAGTTTTACTGACAAAATTAAATAAATCAGTACTTTATTTTGGCAATTAAAATTAGAACACAGGGGCCAGGCACAGTGGCTCATGCCTGTGATCTCAGTACTTCGTGAGTTCGAGGCAGATGGATCACCTGAGGCCAGGAGTTTGAGACCAGCCTGGCCAACATGGTGAAACCCTGTTTCTACTAAAAATGCAAAAATTTTTCCGGTGTGGTAGCGCATGCCTGTAATCCCAGCTACTCGGGAGGCTGAGGCACTAGAATCGCTTGAACCCTGGAGGCGGAGATTGCAGTGAGCTGAGATCTCATCGCTGAACTTCAGCCTGGGCAACAGAGTGTGACTCGGTCTCAAAAAAAAAAATACAAATAATAAAATTAGAATATCAGTTAAAATTCTGATGTCTTTCTTTACCCAGTGATATAGGTCAGCATCAAAATTCAGTAATTATTCATGTTTATTTGAAATGAACGGCCAATTTTCTTTAATTGTCTGATACCATCTTGATTTCCCTTTCTATCAGAAGCTTTTAGAATAACAAGTAGAGTTGTTTCCAATAAAGTCATAAATATACATACGTGTAAATCTGATAGTTCAATTTTGTCATGCCAATAGTGAGGATGAAGAACTATCACCATGTATACTGTGATTTATTTTTCATGTGTATACAGTTATTTATTAATATGGAACCCTGGAATAAACTTAGATATTCGTAAACAATACTAACAATAGACTAAAAATAGAATTCTGTATTGTAACTCCTTTAATAGCTATACCAAATAATTATTTTCCATTAAAAGGTAAGTTAATAAAAATAAAATTTCCATAAACAATATTTTAATATGTCTATTCATGCCTTAATGGGGTAGAGTTGTTTGTGTCTTTTCACTAAATGCTTTCCGCTAGATTCTTAGTTATAATGCATTACATCTATTTGATAATTGTTAATTATTTTTTGAAAATAATTTCTAATAATCTCAAACAGACAATAGTGCATGTTATACAAGATGGCACCTATCACCAAAAAAGTAACTGAGAAGTAAAATTTAGTTTGTGAGCTTGGGAGAGAGAAAGAGGGAGAGAAAGAGAGAGGAGAAACTCACCAAATTTTAGCATTGAATATCCCCAAAATAGATTCCATTAAAGACTTGCCATCTTAGTATTTGCACTGTAAACAATGCAGTGGAAATTACAGCCATTTAACTGCTTCTTTCAAAATCCATGTATTAGAGTGGGGGACAATGAATTCAAGAGTAGCAACTTCTAAAAATCAGATTTAAACTAAATCACTGAATTGCTATTAGCAATTGACCTTTGAACATCTCTTAGAAAACTTAGAAAAAAGCTTTCTAAAAGAAGGATCTCAATGAAACATCAATAAATGTTCAATGCTCAGGTAAAAGAAAACATTTATTTACTAAAGAGTTACTTTTTCTGATGAAGAGCTAAATTTGCACTAGTAAAAGTTATCATTAAATTATGAAAAACAGAGTTGACTTGAATGTGAAAATAATACGTCTTGCTAAGAAGCTATCATAATACTGCCACTATAAGATTGCTGTTAATTATTTTTATCACAAACTTGGGTAATTTGATTTTCTTTATAAATTTTTTCAAACAGTTATAATAAGAACCACTTTGAAACAATTGAAATAATTACTTTTTGTTTTATTTAGAGAAAAGTAAGTCAAGTTGTACTTCCTTTGAAATGTTTTCCTTATGTCAATTTTAAACTTCTAATACAAATTCCCTTTAATAATGAAAGAAAAATGAACTGCTTAAAGTAGAACATGAGGTTTTTTAAATAATACTTTAAGTTCTGGGGTACATGTGCAGAATGTGCAGGTTTGTTACATAGGTATATATATGCCATGGTGGTTTGAGGCACCCATCAACCTGTCATCTACATTAGGAATTTATCATAATGCTATCCCTCCACCAGCCCCCCACCCCCTGACAGGCTGCTGTGTGTGATGTTCCTCTCCCTGTGTCCATGTGTTATCATTATTCAACTCCCACTCATGAGTGAGAACATGTATTGTTTGGTTTTCTGTTCCTGTGTTAGTTTACTGAGAATGACGGTTTCCAGCTTCATTCATGTCCCTGCAAAGAACATGAACTCATCATTTTTTATGGCTGCATAGTATTCCATGGTGTATATGTGCTACATTTTCTTTATCCAGTCTATTATTGATGGGCATTTGGGTTTGTTTCGAGTCTTTGCTATTCTGAATACTGCTGCAATAAACATACATGGGCATGTGCCTTTATAGAATGATTTATACTCCTTTGAGTATATACCCAGTAATGGGATTGCTGGGTCAAATGGTATTTCTGGTTCTAGATCCTTGAGGAATCACCACATTGTCTTCCACAATGGTTGAACTAATTTTCACTCCCACCAACAGTGTAAAAGCTGTTCTTATTTCTCCACATCCTCTCCAGTATCTGTTGTTTCCTGACTTTTTAATGATCGCCATTCTAACTGGCATGAGATGGTATCTCATGGTGTCTTGAATTTCATTTCTCTAATCACCAGTGATGATGAGATTTTTCGTGTTTGTTGGCCACATAAATGTCTTGTTTTGACAAGTGGCTGTTCATATCCTTCGCCTATTTTTGGATGGGGTTGTTTATTCTTGTAAACGTGTTTTAATTTCCTTGTAAATTCTGGATATTCGCCCTTTGTCAGATGGATAGATTGCAAAAATTTTCTCTCATTCTGTAGATTTCCTGTTCACTCTGATGATAGTTTCTTTTACTGCACAGAAGCTCTTTAGTTTAATTAGATCTCCTTTGTCAATTTTGGCTTTTGTTGCAGTTGCTTTTGGTGTTTTACTCATGAAGTCATTGCCCATGCCTATGTCCTGAATGATATTGCCTTGGTTTTTTTCTAGGGTTTTTATGATTCTAGGTCTTACATTTAAGTCTTTTATCCATCTTGAGTTAATTTTTGTATACGATGTAAGAAAGGGGCCCAGTTTCTGTTTTCTACATATGACTAGCCAGTTTTCCCAACACCATTTATTAAATTAGGGAATCCTTTCCCCATTTCTTGTTTTTGCCAGGTTTGTCAAAGATCAGATGGTTGTAGATATGTGGCATTATTTCCGAGGCCTGTTCTGTTCCATTGGTCTATATATCTGTGTTGGTGCCAGTACCATGCTGTTTTGGTTACTGTAGCCATGTAGTACAGTCAGGTAGCCTGATGCCTCCAGCTTTGTTCTTATTGCTTAGGATTGTTTTGGTTATATGGGTTCTTTTTTTGTTACATATGAAATTTAAAGTGTTTTTTCTAATCCTCTGAAGAAAGTCAATGGTAGCTTGATGGGAATAGCACTGAATCTGTAAATTACTTTGGGCAGTATGACCATTTTCATGATACTGATTCTTCCTGTCCAAGAGCATGGAATGTTTTTTCCATTTGTTTGTGTCCTCTCTCATTTCCTTGAGCAGTGGTTTGCAGTTCTCCTTGAAGAGGTCCTTCATGTCCCTTACAAATTGTATTCCTAGGTATTTTATTCTCTTTGTATCAATTGTGATTGGGAGTTCACTTATGATTTGACTATTATTGGTGTATAGGAATGCTTGTGATTTTTGCACATTGATTTTGTATCCTGAGACTTTCCTGAAGTTGCTTATCAGCTTAAGGACATTTTGGGCTGAGACAATGGAGTTTTCCAAATATACAATCAGATCATCTGCAAACAGAGTCGATTTGACTTCCTTTGTTCTTATTTGAAAACCCTTTATTTCTTTCTCTTGCCTGATTGCCCTGGCCAGAACTTCCAATACTATGTTGAATAGGAGTGGTGAGAGAGGGAATCCTTGCCTTGTGCTGGTTTTCAAAGAGAATGGTTCCAGCTTTTGCCCATTCAATATGATATTGGCTGTGGGTTTGTCATAAATAGCTTTTATTTTTTTGAGATGCATTCCATCAATGGCTAGTTTATTGAGAGTTTTTAGCATGAAGGGATGTTGAATTTTATGGAAGGTCTTTTCTGCATCTATTGAGATAATCATGTGGTTTTTATCACTGGTTCTGTTTATGTGATGGATGACATTTATTGATTTGTGTATGTTGAATCAGTCTTGCATCCCAGGGATGAAGCCAATTTGATCGTGGTGGATACACTTTTTGATGTGCTGCTGGATTCAGTTTGCCAGTATTATATTGAGGATTTTTGCATCAATGTTTATCAGGGATATTGGCCTGAAATGTTGTGTTTTTTTGTTGTGTCTCTGCCAGGTTTTGGTATCAGAATGATACTGGCCTCATAACATGAGTTAGGGAGGAGTCCCTCTTTTTCTATTGTTTAGAATAGTTTCAGAAGGAATGGTACCAGTTTCTCTTTGTACATCTAGTAGAATTTGGCGGTGAATCCCTCTGGTTCTGGAGTTTTTTTGGTTGGTAGGCTATTAATGCCTCAATTTCAGAAATTGTTATTGGTCTATTCAGGGATTCGACTTCTTCCTTGTTTAGTCTTGGGAGAGTGTATGTGTCCAGGAATTTATCCATTTCGTCTAGATTTTCTAGTTTATTTGCGTAGAGATTTTTATACTATTCTCTGATAGTAGTTTGTATTTCTGGGATACAGTGGTGGGATCAGTGATGATCTCCCCTTTATCATCTTTTATTATGTCTGTTTGATTCTTCTCTTTTTTATTCTCTATTAGTCTGGCTAACAGTCTATCTATTTTGTTAATCTTTTAAAAAAACCAGCTCCTGAATTCATTGATTTTTTTTGAAGGTCTTTTTTTGTGTCTATCTCTTTTAGTTCTGCTCTGATTTTAGTTGTTTCTTGTCTTCTGCTAGTTTTTGAATTTGTTTTCTCTTGCTTCTCTAGTTCTTTTCATTGTGATGTTCTGGTGTCAATTTTAGATCTTTCCCACTTTCTCCTGTGGGCACTTAGTGCTATAAATTCCCCTCTACACACTGCTTTAGTTGTGTCCCAGAGGTTCTGGTATGTGGTGTCTCTGTTCTCATGGTTTCAGACAACTTACTTATTTCTGCCTTAATTTGTCATTTACCCTGTAGTCATTCAGGAGCAAGTTGTTCAATTTCCATGTATTTGTGCAGTTTTGAGTGAGTTTCTTAATTCTGAGTTCTAATTTGATTGTACTATGGTGTGAGAGACTCGTTGTTATCATGTCCATTCTTTTGCATTTGCTGAGAAGTGTTTTACTTTCAATTATGTGATCAGTTTTAGAATAAGTGTGATGTAGTGCTGAGAAGAATGCATATTCCGTTGATTTGGGGTGGAGAGTTCTGTAGATGTCTATTAGGTCCACTTGGTCCAGAATTGAGTTCAAGTCCTGAATATCCTTGTTAATTTTTTCTCTCCTTGATGTGCCTAATATTGACAGTGGAGTGTTAAAGTCTCCCACTATTATTGTGAAGGAGTCTAAGTCTCTTCGTAGGTCTCCAAGAATTTGCTTTATGAATTTGTGTTCTCCTGTATCCGTTACATATATATTTAGGACAGTTAGCTCTTCTTGTTGCACTGCTCCCTTATGCAATGCCCGTCTTTGTCTTTTTTCATCTTTGCTGGTTTAAAGTCTGTTTTATCAGAAACTAGGATTACAACCCATGTTTTCTTTCTTTCTTTTTTTTTTTTTTTTTTTGATTTCCATACACTTGGCAAACATTTCTCCATCACTTTATTTTGAGCTTGTGTGTGTCTTTGCATGTGAGATGGATCTCCTGAATACAGCACACTGATGGGTCTTAAATCTTTATCTAATTTGCCAGTCTGTGTCTTTTAATTGTGGCTTTTAGCCTCTTTATATTTATGGTTAATATTGTTATGTGTGAATTTGATCCTGTCATTATGAAGCTAGCTGGTTATTTTGCCTGTTAGCTGATTCAGTTTTGTCATAGCGTTGAAGGTCTTTACAATTTGATATGTTTTTGCAGTGGCAGGTACCAATTTTTCCTTTCCATATTTAGTGCTTCCTTCAGGAGCTCTTGTGAGGCAGGCCTGGTGGTGAGAAAATCTCTTAGCGTTTGCTTGTCTGTAAAGGATTTCATTTCTCCTCCACTTATGAAGCTTAGTTTGGTTGGATATGAAATTCTGGGTTTAAAATTCTTTTCTTTAAGAATGTTGAATATTGGCCCCCACTCTCTTCTGGCTTGTAGGGTTTCTGCAGAGACATCTGCTATTAGTCTGATGGGCTTCGCTTTGTGGGTAATTTGACTTTTCTCTCTGACTGCCCGTAACACTTTTTCCTTTTTCTGACTATTATGTGTCTTGGGGTTGCTCTTCTCGAGGAGTATCTTTGTGGTGTTCTCTGTATTTCCTGAATCTGAATGTTATCCTATCTTGCTTGGGTGGGGAAGTTCTCCTGGATAGTACCTTGAAGAGTGTTTTCCAACTTCAATGCATTCTCCCAAGGTACACCAATCAAATGTAGACTTGGCCTTTTCACATAGTCCCATATTTCTTGAAGGCTTTGTTCATTCCTTTTTATTCTTTTTTTTTTTCTCTAATCTTGTCTTCACACTTCATTTCATTAAGTTGATCTTCAATCTCTGATATCATTGTTCCACTTAACTGATTCTGCTATTGATACTTGTATGTGCTTCACAAAGTTCTTGTGCTATGTTTTCCACCTCTTTCAGGTCATTTATGTTCTTCTCTAAACTGGTTACTCTAGTTAGTAATTAGCCTAACTTTTTTCAAGTTTCTTAACTTCTTTGCATTGGGTTAGAACATGCTCCTTTAGCTTGGAGGAGTGTATTATTACCCACCTTCTGAAGCCTACTTCTGTCAATTTGTCAAACTCATACTCCATCCAGTTTTGTTCTCTTGCTGGCAAGGAGTTTTGATCCTTTGGAGGAGAAGAGGTGTTTGGGTTTTTGGAATTTTCATTCTTTTTGCCCTGTTTTTTCTTCATCTTCATGGATTTATCCACCTTTGGTCTTTGATGTTGATGACCTTTGGATAAAGTTTTTTTGTGGGCATCCTTTTAGTTGATGTTGATGTTATTTCCTTCTGTTTGTTAGTTTTCCTTCTGAGAGTCAGGCCCCTCTGCTGCAGGTCTGCTGGAGTTCTGGAGTTTGCTGGAGGTCCACTCCAGACCCTGTTTGCCTGGGTATCACCAGCGGAGGCTGCAGAACAGCAAAGATTGCTGCCTGTTCTTTTTTCTGGAACCTTTATCCCAGAGGGGCACCTGTCAGATGCCATCCAGAGCTCTCTTGTATGAGGTGTTTGTTGACCCCTGCAGGGAGGTGTCTCCCAGTCAGGAAGCACAGGGGTCAGGGACCCACTTGAGGAGTCAGTCTGTCCCTTACCAGGGCTCAAGTGCTGTGCTGGGAGATCTGCTGCTCTCTTCAGAGCCGGCAAGCAGGAACGTTTAAGTCTGTTGAAGCTGTGCCCACAGCCACTCCTTCCCCGATGTGCTCTGTCCTGGGGAGATGGGAGTTTTATCTATAAGCCCCTGACTGGGGCTGCTGCCTTTCTTTCAGAGATGCCCTGCCCAGAGAGGAGGAATCTAGCAGGCAGTTTGGTTACAGAGGCTTTGCTGAACTGCGGTGGGGTCCGTCAGGTTTGAACTTCCTGGTGACTTTCTTCACATTGTGAGGGGAAAACTGCCTAGTCAAGCCTCAGTAATGGTGGATGCCCCTCGCCCCACCAAGCTCGAGCATCCCAGGTCAACTTCAGACTGCTGTGCTTTACAGTGAGAATTTCAAGCCAGTAGATCTTAGCTTCCTGGGCTCTGTGGCAGGCAGGGGGACAGGGGGAATTCACTGAGCTAGACCACTTGGCTCCCTGCTTCAGTCCCCTTTCCAGGGGAGTGCACTGTTCTGTCTCGCTGGCATTCCAGGCACCACTGGGTTATGAAAAATGACTCCTGCAGCTAGCTCAGTGGCTGCCCAAATAGCCAACCAGTTTTGTGTTGAAACCCAGGACTCTGGTGGTGTAGGCACCCAAGGGAGTCCCCTGGTTTGTGGGTTGTGAAGACCATGGGAAAAATGTAGTATCTGGGATGGAATGCACAGTTCCTCATGGCACAGTCCCTCATGGCTTCCCTTGTCTAGGGGAGGGGATTCCCCAACCCCTTGCATTTCCCGGGTGAGGCAATGCCCCACTCTGCTTCGGCTTGCCCTCTGTGGGCTACACCTACTGTCTATACTGTCTAGCCAGTTCCAATGAGATGAGCTGGGCACCTCAGTTGGAAATGCAGAGATCACCTGCCTTCTGTGTTGATCTCACTAGGAGCTGCAGAACAGAGCTGTTCGTATTTGGCCATCTTGCCAGCCACCCAGAACATGAGTTTTCGAAGGTGAATCTGAGTTACAATACTTTAAATTCTTTTAAGTATGATCACATTGTTATTATTATTTTTTATTAGTTCAGAATGTCTCATGGTTATATCTAATTTTCTGTAATAACATTAATTTTTAAAATGTAAGTAAAAAATAATAAAACATTTAGAACCCAGATAAAAGGCAAACAATGTTTTCCCTGTTCTTTTATAGGTCAAATTTAAGGGAAGAACTTCAACTGACATAACAATGATTACATTATGGAACAAAGATGAGAATCAGAACTTAAATTATCAAGGAACCATTATCTGAATTATATATTTTACTTAGGGTTTTACTGTATCATAAATTTCCTATAGCAAAACATAAAAATCATTAGGATATGAATAACTTCAGTTTCTTCTGACCTTGCATAGCACTTTTATATGGTATTCATACAATAATGTCTATTTGTAAAGACTCAAAAAATATTCAGTGCCAAAGCAACTTGAAAGGATTCTTGCTGAAGGCAAGCATGGGTAATCAGATGCCTAGGGTGGGACTGAGATTCTATTCCATTTCAAGGGTGATCAGATATTGAGGGTGGAATATTGACTATACAAATTCAGCAGGATTCTTGTGAAAATTGGACTTATAACAACTTCCCCCAAAATGGAGCCTACTTAAAAAATAGCTTAGAGGGACCTGACTAAAGCTTGGTCAAGGAGAGAATCTTTGTCAGTCTCTCCTCTTGTTCAAAAACAACAACAAAAACAAACAAACAAACAAACGAATAAACAAAGAGGCAATTTTCTTTCCTTTGAACATTTGAAGTCAATTTCTTGTGTGGTTGCCTTTTGTTCTTTTTTAATCAGCTGACCCATCTGTTAGGACTTGGTGACAGTTGCTAATTTCTGTACAGTGCAACCTATGAGATTTTTAATGAGAGGGAGATCTATTAAGATAAACAGAATGACAAAGGTTAAAATTTGGTCAGTCTATAAGCCAAGTTTTGAAGACCTTCAGGGATCCATCAGCAAAAGTCTCAGGGCCCATCGTCTTTTCTCAGTGGTGTCAGTGTCATGGCAGTGATGCCATGAATTTTTTTCTTCTACCGTGCAAACCTTCTTAGTTATGGCAATGATGTCAGATAGATGGCTGAGCATGGTAAAGATGGTAAAAGCAGTGAAGTCTTTGATTAATTTATGTTACTTTTCAATGTTCTGTATAATTTTACCAATGAAATGTGATTACATCTCTGTCACTAGAGATGGTAGAGAAGGTACCCCAAGTAGGGAAGATTTGTCTAGGGAATTTTTGGCAACTGACGTTGCTGAAGCATTTAGTCAGGGGAAAGTCTCTAATCATCTAGAAAACACACAGATTAGCTTGAGTACATATCGGTAGCATTGTGTTTTTAGCATTTGTCAGTCAAGGAAGGATCTTACATGTGCTGTTTCCCTGCCTTGCCTCACCTTTACTTTTTCCAGGGTAGATGAGGAAATTAATAATTCCTTGGTCCAAATAAAATCTAAAGTGTCCAAATTATATTTGTTTAATATATTTTGTGCTTTGTTCTCTCCTGGATGAATCACGTTTTCTAAATCACACACGATGGCCTGAGAGATAGACTTGGGAATATCAAGCAGCTGTCTTGAGGTTTATAAAGTTCTTGTGGTGATTATACACCTGACTTTTTACCTTTCAGTCTTTCAAAGTCTGAACTTGTTATTTGGTCCATGTGAATTCTCTTTTTATTATTTACTTGGAAGTCATGTTAAAGAAATTATGTCTTTCAAGGAAGAATAAATAGTCCCATCAGCATTCCAGGGCCATAGAGTGAGACACTGAGGCATAGCTTGGAAATTGCTTGGATTTCTTGGGTGGTTGGGGAAGCGACCATTAATTTATTGTATTTTTGAGCTACTTTATTTCCCTGTGCCCCATCTGAGCTTTTTCTGTATGATGTCCCTCAGTTTTGATTATAGCAGTGTTCTGGGGATACAACAGTGCCTCTAGAAGTTATGCTATTTGTGGAAAATATTTTGACTGGAGTACCAATAGCCATCATTAATTCTCTCTGTTTCTATAACATCCTCAAATTATGGATTGCACCCAAAACATAACACTTATTAGTATATATGCTAACCTTCATTCTCTTCATTCTTTTGCCAACTCCAGTAAGAGAGATTAACTCAGTCACCTGGCAAGACTTGATGTTCTAGAGGTTTATTTTGATCAGCGATGGCATATTGAGGATGGAAGGTCCTATCCTCCCACTGGAGACAGGAACCATCAACATAAAGAGTGAATTCAACTTGGAGGAGAGTGTTTTTGATAAATCTAGCCTAGGACAAGATAATTATCTACTGTTAACAATACAATCATGGGATGTCTCATCAGTGGGCAAAGGAAGCAAGGTGGCAAGGTTAAGGTTTTGACAGAAAAGTATTACGATATGAGGGGGTAAGAATAGCAAATTCACAAGGGATAAGTTGGGACTTAGGAAAATGTGGTGTGTTTTTATTAAGGAAGAGGGTCTGCATAGATGAAAAAGCACATATGTCAAGCAGATGATCTAATACTAAATCTGAGATAACTTAGAAATATTTGGTGGTCACAGCCATACAGCTTGAAGGCAAGGGGTATATGCCTTAGCTACTGGGTCTAAGGCTAAAGTGTATTATCCCAAAGGTCTCTGGTGCCCATTATGCCTCTGGCATAACACTCCAGGGCCATGACCCTCTTGTAATGCACAAATAAGGACAAAAGCAAGGAGTGATTGTAAAGTCCAAGTGTAGAAAGTAGAAATCCCTTAAGATCATGGAAAGCGTCTTTGGATAGGTGTTCCTAGAGTACCAGATCTGCAGATGATTCTCTAGTATGGCATAGAAGGTGAAAGTGAGGCATACATAGAGAAATTAAGAATCCACATTTTTACAATATCCCACAAGACCCCAAAATTCTCTCAGTTGTTTGGTTTCAGGGAGAGAAAAATGTTGAATAGTAGAGCCTAGTCTAGCAATAGTTTTATCTGTGGCTAAAATATTATGACTCATCTATTACATATATTGTGAGCATATTTGAATTTTGTCTCTAGCCCTCTTGTGCCCCTTTCTTGCTAATGTCTTAGGGATGTATTCAGTGCTTAAAAGGCAATTGTCGTAACTGTCAGAACATAGAAGGAGATCATCTACATATTGGATTAAGGTAGTCTCCAGGGAATTTTGTTTTCCAAATTGACATTTAGGGGATCCAAAAAATATGTTGGTGCCTCAGCAGATCCTTAGGGTATAGCAGTCCAGGTACACTGTTGGTTTTCCCAGGTGCAGGAAAACAAGTGTTGGGATTTCTTATAAAAGGAGATACTAAATATGGCAAAATGCAAATCAATGGCCATAAAAAATTGGGTATTGGAAGTGATAGGAGACAGGATAGTATTAAGAACCAAGGGAAAAAAATTCAGATTTGATCATTTTATTGATATGTCTCAGATCTCAATGTCCAAAAATTGTGATTATTATGTGACTAGAAACATAATGACCAAAAATTTTAAGTACTACATGACTAGAAATGAAGACAAGAAGTTTTTGGTCAAATAACATGGATTATCAGGCAGAGTTTCTCGAGTCCTGCTGGATTTAAATGATCTTGGGAAATCCTACAGAAGGGCATGGGAGAATTTATTTCTACCTTAAGCATTTCTGCAGCTCAAATGCATCTAACATTGGTAGAGTATTTTGCCCATAAAAGAGAAGAAGTTCTGTCTAATAGTTGATTTAAATCATTAGTTAAATAGGTGTTAGACTGAAGGGGGCAAAGGAACTTAGTGAGGATGGACAAAGCTGCTAGAGGATATAGACATGAGAGGACATAGTTGGGGACCTGAAGAAGGAGTTCTCCCAGGACACAACAAAAATTTATACCCCAATTCATGATAAGATTGCATCCTAACAAATGTACTGGGGTAGTAGAGCTGAGAAGGAATTCATGCGGAACTTTAAAAGATCCCATAGAAATATTAACAGTTTGAGATAGAGGTAAATCATGAGGTAAATTATAAAAACTCACAACTAGTTAAATGTAATGATTCCAAGAAAGTAGGGAAATAAAACAAAGCAGTGTTAATGGTAAATTGTGCTGCCCTGGTAATGACAAACACGTTGGAGTGCCCTTCAATGAATAGATTTTTTTCCCCTTGTGAGTTTAGTGATAGTTGAGGGCATTGGTTATTTACCTTCCCAGAGCAGAGTTAATAATTTCATGATGAGGAGGAGGCTCGGGCTGTCATGCTCCTCTTGTTGTCCTGGCAAATGTTTTCATTAAAATTTTGGCAAGTGTCCTAATTAATGAAAACCTGATATTTTGGGGTTGCCATAGATAAAATTTCTTATGTTTTTTTCTAGCTGTTTCTTTTTCTCTTTTATACTTTAAGTTCTAGGGTACATGTGCACAACGTGCAGGTTTGTTACATATGTATACATGTGCCATGTTGGTGTGCTGCATCCATTGTAATGTTAACAAGTTTGGATAGTGTGCTTTTAAATTTTTTGGAAAATATTATCTTCATATATTTGGGCTAATGTTTGTTACTTAGACATGTTTGCATTTTGCTAGTTAAGATTATTTAAGCGCTTTGGCCTGAGACTATTTGCATAACTTGTGACCACAGCAGAATCTTGTTAAGGCAGTTTCAGCCCTGAATATTCTTTTCATGTTGTCTCCAATTAATAATGAATGTTGGCCACCTTTTCATCCCTTTGTTATTTGCCATTTCAAATACATGACCAAATATCTTTGATGAGATAAATTTGAGGAATGGTTCCTAGCAGTTTTCCTTTTCCCTTAGTTTCTGATGGGAATCATGGGTGGTTTGAAACTCTTGAAAGTTTTCAGGAATGGTGGTCCGTTTGGGTTTTGCAAACCAACCAATACCCCAAATGGGGTATTCAAACCCCAATAGGTTTTCCAGGCCCAACCAATAAGAGGATAAATTGATAAAAGTTTCCTTAGCTTTCTTATAGAGTCCAATGGGAAAGCAAGTTTTTCCGTTTGAAACACTTTTGTTTATATGGCTTTATTTTTATTTGAAGTGACAAGATGGAAATAATTTAATAGATTTAAATAATAAAAGTGCTCTGTTGTTACATAGAAAGATGTCACTGTCAAAAAGGCCAAAGTTAGAAAACTTGGCAGGAGCATAAGAAATAATCAAGTACTTCAAGTAATTCCACTGTGACTTTATATTTATAGATGGAGGACAACACTACTTACTGTATGAACTATTGGATTTCTGGAGATTCAAGAGACACACCCCAGGGGATGGTGAAGTGAAAGCAATTTTTATCATAATTGAATCAGTTATTTTTTATTGCTGCCATAAGAAAACACTACAAATTTAGCAGCTTAAGACAGCATGAATATATTATCTAACAGTTCTGTAGATCAGAAGTCTGACACAAGTCTCATCATACTAAAATCAAAAAGATCAGCAGGTCTGTGAGCCTTTTTAGAAGCGCTGGGAGAAAGCATGCGACCTTCTTCATTCAGGTTATGCACAAATCTAAGGAAATTTAAACTATCCTGGATTGTGTTACTTGCTTACTACTCAGTTACTAAATATGTCAGCATTCATTAAATTAATAAACATCTAAATGTCTTGTCAACTGTGAGGATAAAGCATAGGCTCAGAAACATAATTTTCAGTTCCAGGAAAGCCTACTTGATTTTAGATGTCTTGATCTTCAGAAAAAATCAATCCTATCAACAAACTATAAACCACTAGGCTTATTATATTTAATTTTTTTCTAATACCATATGGATGGATATACTGTTGAAAAGTTGTAACAATAATTCTGAAAAATGATTCTATTTATGACTGCAGAGAAATAAACAAAAATTTATATTTTTCTTGGGAAAATAATTTACTCAAATTAATACAGATTTTATATTTGAGTATATAAGGATTTCTTTAAAGTAAAAGACAACAGACCTGCAACAAGTAAGCTGTTATCAATTTGTTAATGGCTTTCCAAAACATGATATTAAGAATATACAAAAATAAATCTATATTTAGATAAAATATTTAGCATTGAACCACACAAAATATATCCCTTAAAATTAAAACTGACAGCCTTGCTCATATATTCTTTTGTAAGAAAAATGTAAAAATCACATACAAATAGACTAAATATTTGAAAGGCAGTAGGTCTACCCATGAAGCTAATGACATAGCTACAAACTGTTTTAAAACTTTATATTCATCCTACTGAACAATCTTCTTCTAGGTCTTTGCTGAGTTCTTTCTCATCCTTCAGGATTCAGTTAAAGTGTCACAGTCTCAAGGAGCCTTTTCCTAATTATATCTGGCACCTGTAGCAATCCTTATCTGCATATGATCCCTTATTGCATTATGTACTTATTTGTTTAGACTCAGTATCTCCTCTTTGATAAAAGAGGTTTTCTCTTCCTTCTTCAGCACTGTTTTCCAGTGCCTAGAACTGTCCCTGGCAGGTAGGAAGTACTCTACAAATACTTGTTGAAAAAATGAATGGATAGACAACGTTAAGCTCACTTAGAAAACATGAGGCCGGGTTTCAGGTACGCCTAATATAGTAGAAGGGTTTTCAGTGGAGTTAGGGAAGCATGAAATAGCAGCCTACGAAGAAGACTACTACAGATAATCATAAGTATTAAACAGTCCAATAAAAGCAAAATGACATTAAAAACAACAATAGCAACAACAGAAACCTCTAAAACATTTTCAGAGTAAAAACCATATATTATAAAGCTATATATTTACTTGAGAGCTATTAAAAGTCACTGTAGTAAGAGTTCCACAAAGGTGCACTATTTGTGCCAACCACAGAAATTTGAACAGAGTCCATGTTGGCTGCTGGGGTATACAATCGCTGGAGTGCACCTTGGCCAAATATATTGGAGAAAATTGGAGGCACAAACGTGACCTCTTGTACTCAAAATTAACAAATGAGCTGACAGGAGAAGAAATGGGAAGAATTTTAATTTGTTAATTCCTGCTACATTACCAGCATCTTACTAGGAAATGAGTGCTTGCCCCATCTTGTAAAACAACATGAAATCACCATTTTACAGATAAGGACACTGTAGGTCATCATTAAGTAACTTCCCAAAGTACACAGTTAGCAAAATAAAAATTAGAGTATGAAGCCAGATCTTGTTAGCTACACAGTCCATTCTGTTTCCACCATAGTGTGTTAACAAGAAACCTTCCTGAAACTTGAGAAACATAAAGTGACATTTATCCACTCAGTATTGCAGAGAAGAAATTTCATGTTATACCAGGTACAGGTGATTGCATAATCATTTTACCTAGCATCAAGGAATCTTCTGCCAAATAATAAAATAATTAATTAATAAAATAGAAGTTTTAACATAGTGCAAGTCTACATTAATTTATGGCTTAAAACATGTTTAATCCATTGAGAAGTTATTCTTGAGCAACTCATCAAGAAAGTATTAGCTGGTTTGCAAATGATTGTGTTGACATCGGTGATAAAAAGAGGGCCAACAGCAGTCAGTTTTACACTCCAGAGGCAGTATCACAAGAAGGGATGAGGCTGGGTGCAGTGGCTCATGCCTGTAATTCCAAACTTTGAGAAGCCAAGGTGGGAGGATCGCTTGAGTCCAGGTGTTTGAAACTAGCCTGAACAACATGGTGAAAACCTGCCTCTACAAAAAATTAAAAAAAATTAGCTGGGCATTGTGGCACACATCTGTAGTCTCAGCACATGTTTTTCCTCTCAACAAATGTTTCATCTGCACGGATTTACCTCCTCAGGCTCAGCTCTCTTATGGTCATGAGTGCTGTTTGAGGACATGGATGAGGGTATGACTTGGTCTTTATTAGTGAAAGAACATGCTGTCAATGTGGATCTGCAGTCAGTCTCCACAACATTCTAGTGGTGTGAAGAACACAATCTTGACATAATCAATGAGCTTCTTCAGTGACATTTCAGTAAAATGTCGTAGCTAGAAGGGAGAAGCTAAGCCAATGGTTCTCAATCTATTTATAATATAACATTTTCAAACATAATTCTATTTTCATCCCCAATACACATAACAAATCAAAATGGAATTTTTTTATTGGTGTTGGTGATGTCAGGGGATGTGAGGTCAGCATTTGTGTCCTTCATCTGACACCTCAATGGCTCCTAAAGACCTGTAAATATAACAGGATGAATGCTAGTTTAATTAAATCTTCCAGTTTACACAAGGAAATTCTGAGATCCAGAGAGATTAAGTTCCTTGTCCAGGCTCACACAGATGATTGGTGTTGAGCTGGGGTCCTGGCCACATGGTCTTTCTCTGACAATGGTTTCCTGTCCTCAAATCCAGATCTCCCTGTCAGAACTTTCTCCTATAGACCTGGTTTCTATTTCCATTTCCACCAATTACAGAAGTAATTCTGAAGTCCTGAGTAAATGCGGGAACTTTAAGGAATGCAGAGGCTTTAACTGCAGTTTTAACAGTGTATTATTTAGGGTTCTCCAGAGATAGAACTAATAGGATGTATGTATATATGAAAGGAAGTTTAGCAAGGAGAATTGGCTCACATGACCACAAAGCAAAGTCCCATGCTGGTCTGTCTGCAAGCTGAGGAAGAAAGAAATCAGTAGTGGCTCAGTCGGAGTCCCAAAGCCTCAAAAGCAGAAAAGCTGACAGTGCAGCCTTCAGTCTGTGGCCAAAGGCCAGAGAGCCCCCAGCAAATCACTGGTGTAAGTCCAAGAGTCCAAAGGCTGAAAGACACTGGAGTCTGATGTCCAAGGGCAGGAGGAATGAATGGAAGTATCCAGTACAGGGGAAGATGAAAGCCAGAAGACTCAAAAAGTCACCTTATGTCACTTCTTCCACCTGCTTTGTTCTAGCCACTCTGGCAGCCAGTCAGATGGTGCCCATCCACATTGAGGGTAGGTCTTCTTCTTTGAGTTCACTGACTCAAACCTAACCTCCTCTGGCAACACCCTCACAAACACACCCAGAAACTTACTATACTAGCTGTGTAGGCATACTTCAATCCAATCAAATTGACACCTAATATTGACCATCACAAACAGCCATAATTTGCCATTCTTATCACCAACACACTGAATTCAGAAGTGATTTTCTTCAAACCTTTAATGCAGGCTCAGATCCATAAATTGCTTTCTGTTGTTATTTAAATATTTCAGGGGTGTGTGTGTTCTCCAAAACCAGTGAGTCTGTGAGAATGCCCCTGGAGGACAGGAACACATATTAGAGTCATATGAAGAAAAACAAAGGGAAACAATTATATCTGGGTCATTGCTTACCTAATTACTTTTGAGGGCAAGATAATTACAGAGTAAGGAGCTTTCAGTGTCTGTCAGCAAACCTGTAGGTCTACGCCATAAAAAAGATGGCTGTTTAGGTTTTGTTATGTTTTTATTCCAAAGGAATTTTCTTGAAATAGAGCTGCTTCTGTTATTTTTGTATGTTATTGCCATATCTGTGATCTTTATTTTTCCTCTATTGTTTGCTTGTGAAAGCTGTAGTTATAGATAGTTGTAATCTGTTTTAAGTAGATATTAATATGTATTCTAATATTTATCTTGTTTACTACAATAAACACATTTTGCTGACTTCCAGATTAATATAGGAATATGTATACTTGACTTCCTAGAAGATCACTTCATATCAGAATCAACAAGCATAAACCTCTATGTTTTTTGGGAAAATATAAGGCTTCTGATGTTCACATTTTGTGTAAGCAATTTTGAGGATTTGTCATCCTTTTTGTTCCTTAACACTTAGTACAATATTATGTGTAGTATGGTATTTCGATGCAATTGCAATCAGTACTTTATAATGCATGTAAATATCAGCTATTACAAGCCAATACAACTGATTTCTACTTGGTTTACTTGTGTGCATCATCTTGAACTACTATTGCCAAGGAAACAAAATATTTGTTACCTGTTGGAAAAAGTTACAAGTGACTAAGTCTTTGACTTAAGTGGTTGGTAGAACAGAAACAAATTAACTGCGCAGAACACACAAAGATAAGGTTTAAGTTTACTTTTACAGAGAGAAAGGAATCTTTTGGAATTGGATATAATTTAACCAATTACTTTTGACATACAATTTCCATTTTGTTCTTCCTTCATTATTAAGAGTGGTGCTATGAATAACAGAGTATCTGAATTTAAGAAATTAAAGGACTGGGGAAATTTCCTGAAACTTTTGCTTTGGGTATAAAATTTAAGTAGCTGTCACTGGCTAAGCCTTGAAAGAATACTAAAAATGTATGAAGGAGAGAGCGTACAAGACTGACATAAGTTTGAAGTACAATGCTGGAAGACTGATTTAATATGAACATGAAGAAGCTTTAAACTGTGGTCAATTTCATTTTGGCATTAAGGATTGGAATAGTATATGGGAATGTTTTCTCATCCCTTATACCTCTGATGATTCAGAAAAAAAAAAAAAAAAAGAGCATACACGTTTATGTATCACAGAATTGAGACAACTAAGTGAAAGTATTGTGTGTGTGTGTATACATATACATCATATAAACTAACAACTGATACAGATAAAAGACAAATAAGTAATAAAATACTTTGAGATAATTGTACTGCCAATCAACAAATATTTTAAGCTACTTTGTGGGAAACATCTTTATTACATTTTAAATTAGAGCAAATGCTGTTGACAGTAATATAAGAAAGAAACTATCAGTGGCAGATCTAAATTACCTCTGAGGCTTTGGGTTTTTATAATTCTAATTTATATGATTCTGCTGGACTACAGAAATTATTTTTATAACATATACATTCTCCACAGTTAAAAATGCTGACTAGAAAATTTTATCATCTTAAATATGGCTAAAAAATTCTGATCTTAAGGGATACTAGGGACAATTTATCACCTTGAAAATGGATAAAAAATTTTTTTAATCTTAAGGGATCTCACCTTATAATATAAAGGCAACAGCTAGATTTATGGAGTTAAAATATTGTTTTGTTGAGCTCAGAAGTGATTACATATACACATTGGACTAGTAGCTGTAGCTAATTGTATAATAGGCTTTCAACCCTAATATTTATTTCAAATTTAGCTTTATTTGGTTGGTATTCTTCTGGTTTTGTGTTTGTATATGAGAACTAACTCTTTAAACATCCCAAAGTAGACTTCTTTCTTTTAAATTAAAACATTTAAAAAGCGGTTTACATAAATATACTGTTGGCAAAAAGAGTCAAACACTGTAAAATATTTGAAGAGATTTATTCTGCATCAAATATGAGTGACTGTGGCCCGTGACACAGCCCTCATGAGATCTTGAGAACATGTGCCCAAGGTGACTGAGGTGCAGCTTGGTCTTATATGTTTTAGGGAGACGTGAGACTTCAATCAAATACATTTAAGAAATACATTGGTAAGGTCCACAAAGGTGGGACAACTTGAAAAGGATGAGGAGGGGTGTTTGGGGGTGGGGTGGGGTGGCTTCCAGGTTGTAGGTAAATTTTAAAATTTTTTGGTTGACAATTGGTTGAGTTTATCTAAAGACCTGGGATCAATAGAAAGGAAATGTTTGGGTTGCCATAAGAGGTAGTGGAAACCCAAGTTCTATCATGCAGATGAAGCCTTCAAGTTTCAGGCTTCAGAGAGAATAGATTGTAAATGTTTCTCATCAGACTTAAGATTTGTATTGATGTTAATGCCTGAGAGGTAGAATGAAACATGTCGGACACCCACTTTCCATCATAACCTGAACCAGTCTTTCCAGTTAAATTTTAAGAGCACCCTGGCTGAGGAGAAAGTCCATTCAGATGGTTGGGGAGCCTTAGAATTTTATTTTTAGTTTATAATACAAAACAAAAATTAGGGCTTAGTTGGAAAACTGATATATATACATATTTTTCTTTTCTTTTGAGATGGGGTCTCTCTCTGTTTCCCAGGCTGACCTCAAATATCATGCTTAAGTGATCCTTCAACCCCAGTCTCCCAAGTAGCTGGGATTAGAGTCACATTAAACTCATGTTTTAAGCCTGAACTGCGTCCCCATAAAATCCATATGTTGAAGTGTTACCTGACCCTACCTTAGAATGTGACTGTATTTGGGAATGGGTCCTTTAGAGGTAATTGAGGTAAAATAAGTTGAAATGAGTGGGCCCTAATTCAATTATGACTGTGGTCCTTATAAGAAAAGAGAGTTGGTAGGCCCAGGCAGGTGGATCCCCTGAGGTCAGGAGTTTGAGACCAGCCTGACCAAAATTGTGAAACTCCGTCTCTACTAAAAATACAAAAAATTGGCCAGACGTGGTGGCAGGCGCCTGTGATCCCAGTTGCTTGGGAGGCTGAGGTGGGCAAATCCCTTGAACCTGGGAGGCAGACGTTTTAGTGAGCTGAGGTCATGCCATTGCACTTCAGCCTGGGCAACAAGAGCAAAACTCCGTCTAAAAAAAAGAAAGAAAGAAAAGAAGAGTAGTGCCCTGACACACAAACCAAAGGAAGACCATGTTAGGAGGTCACACAATAAGAAGGCAGCAAATCAAGGAGAGAGGCCACAGAAGAAACCACATTTGCCAACAACTTGATCTTGAAATTCAAGCTTCCAGAGCTGTGAGAATATAAATTTATATTTTTTAAGCTACCCAGTCTGTTGTATAGACAGGAAGAGGAGGCGGGAAAATTCTAGGCAGAAGAACCCAGGTCCTTGATGAAGACCAAAGTGAGAACTTACATCCCTCTTTTCCTGCTTGACGATTGCCTTTTCTAAAACCACCCATGCCCACCCCACCCCTGCTCCTGTGCCCATTAGAAACCTCAGGCTTAACCAGCAGAGAGAAGAGAGGCAGCTGAACATCAGAGGCTAGGGTTAGATGTGAGAGAGAAGTGGCTTGACTTCAGAGGGACAGCTTGACAGCATAGCTTTGGAGAGGAGTGCAGTCATCCCTGCAAGATTACCTTCCTGCTCCATCTCTTTTCAGCTCCCCTTCCCACTGACAGCCACTATCACTGGCAATAAAATCCTCCACATTTACTATCTTCTATTCATTCATGCAACATCATTCCTCCTGGTCACCAGACAAGTACTCGGGTGCCACAAGTGTGGGTTTAAATGCTGTCACACTGACTCTTTACTGAGCTATTAACACTTAAGCCAACTGCAGATGGCAAAGCTAAAACGGCACTGTAACACTTCCTCTGGGGCTTCAGGGGTCATGGCCATCCTGCCCTAGACACTGCCACAGGGCTGGTACAGAATTTACTCTTGCCAGCACCCAAAAGTGCTTGTGTTATGCCCGAAGTCGCGAGACCCCAATAAGTGACCACCAGAGTCCAGAGTCAAAACCAATTAGCCGGGCCGCTTTATTACGAGTTCGAACTCGGACCTCTCCGCTTGATACAATGGCAGGTCAAGAGAGAGGCCCCGGCTGCTGTTTTGGGGTTTCTTTTATAGTGAGGTACAAACAAGTTACAGAAAAACAGTAGTTATAAGCTTATTATTGGTTAACATTTAAAGTTGAACATTCCTTTTTCACAACCTCAAACGGCTGGGGGTTTTCAAGATAAGTTGTTTGTGTAAGCCCCGGGAGTGGTCACATGCATGTATGTTGTAACCTCAAACAGCTAGGAGTTTTCCAGATAAGATAAGTTGTTTGGGTAAGCCCGGGGGGTGGTCACATGCATGTATGTTTAGAAATTTTCTCTTAGGGGCTTTCTATTTCACTTGCCCTGGCTCTTGCATGCACTCACCTGTGCTCTGCCTCCCACAAGGGATGGAGCAGCAAGTGAGTGGAGTTCGCCCATGTCGGTGCCCGTGCACTCCAGTTCCTGCCTGTGAAGGGGGTCAGGGAAATAGCCTGCTTCAGTATTTTGTTATGGCAGCCTTTGCAAAGTAATTCAAGACAAAAGGTAAGCCTATTAGGTGCTTTTACAATTGTTGCTGCCTGTTTTTTAACACCATTCTTAACCTTCATTCCCACACACACACACAAAAAGCTAAAAATAACTTTAGCATAAGCTTTAGATAAGATGCAGAAAACTGGATGGTATCTTTCCTACAAACCTACTACATAAATGCAAAAATCACAATTTTTCTTGAATTTTTCATAGTTGAAGTCTCATAGCAATCAACTAAGTCGGAATACTCACAAATCCAGGCACCCACATGAAGGAATGCGGTGTAAGCAATTGAAACTGCCTTTGCAAAAATTCTATCAGTAAGAAAATGACGGCATTTGGTGAGA
This sequence comes from Piliocolobus tephrosceles, assembly GCF_002776525.5. Lineage (NCBI taxonomy): Eukaryota > Metazoa > Chordata > Mammalia > Primates > Cercopithecidae > Piliocolobus > Piliocolobus tephrosceles. The sequence continues at coordinate 71,227,822 of NC_045447.1, forward strand.
GCTGATCTAGCCAACACCTCTCTTACTTTTAGCCTTCAAGCTGTCTTAATTATTCCTACGCATAGTTAACTTCAGTAGATATTTAGTTTATCCTTTGAATGTTAATAGCACTTCACCCAAATTCAATTGCCTTTGTAAAGCTACTGAGAGATCACCAGGCTAGGGTGAAGAGAGAAGGCTGAATTCTTCAAAGTATAGACATAAATGATTGCCAGCCATTTATTCTGAAGGTCACAAGACATGCAACTTTCCCAATTACTTCTGCAGATAACATCACTGTTGTAGAACCTAAGGTTGGCCTTTTGAGATATCTTTTTGAAATGGGAAAATTCCCTTGTCCTCCTAGCAGGGTGTGCAATGGGGGTGTGGCTTGCCTCTTCAGTGCCCTGCTGCTCAAACCTCTAGGGGAGCATACAGATGGGCAGGCTGTGGGGCTCTGACCCCATTGCAGTGTCTAAGGGGTGGATGTTTATAGCTGAAGCCCTGGTGGGCATGTGTTACAGGCTGCTCTTTTAGTTTAGCTGTCCATAGGTGGCTTGTGTTAGTTAGAGCTCAATTAGACCCCTGATTTATCACAAGGACAGAGGGTTTTCTGTATCCTGGGGTTCTCGCCTTGGTGTACCAGAAGAATCGGATCACACGTGGGCTTGGAGAATGAGTGCAAGGTTTTATTGAGTGGAAGTAGCTCTCAGTAGATGGGGGAGCCAGAAGGGAGACTGATTTTTCCCTGGAGCTGGGCCACTCAGTGGTCCAGGCTGTGCTCCAATTGCCCCATCCAAACTCTGCGTTGTTCTGCCGGTCAGTGGCCTGCCGGCCGCTGGTGCCTGTTGGTGTGTTCCTCTCCATGTCCAGCAACCCATGTGTTCCTCCACTGATGTGCTCCTCTCAATGTCCAGCCACCTGTGTGCCTACCTGTTAGGGTCTGGAGGTTTTCATGTGTACAGGATGAGGGCATGGCAGGCCAGGATAGAAATGCAACATTTGGGCAGGAAAACAAAAATGCCTGTCCTCACTTAGGTCCGTGGGCACAGGCCCAGGGGTGGAGACGTAGCCAGGGACCACAGGGACCATGGCCTTACCCCTTTCTGAATCATTTTCAGGATTTTTGCACTTCTGACACCCATGGCTGCATGTGGACCCACCAGCCCATGGCTCCTGCACCCACCCCAAAGTGACTCAGCACAAGAGAACAGCTTCCACTCCCTATGATTTCCTCTGCAACCCAATCAGTCAACAGCAAGCACACATTGCTGCCACACTACTACTTCCTCCAAACTCACCTTTGAAAAACCCCTAACTTATGAGCCCTTAATGATACTTGATTTGAGTAATAATTCCATCTCTGCATGGGTGGTCTTATATCAATTAAACTCTCTTTACTGCAGTTTCCTGAATTGACTTTTTTTGTGCAGCAGGCAGTAAGAAAATCTGGTTACACAACTGTTTTTCTAAGAGAGAGACCAGACCTCCTGTAAACTAGAAAGGAGAATTTTGCTACAAATTTTAACAAATGGCCAAAGACCTGGTTTGAGGATATTACAGAACTGATTTTAGCACCAGCTATGGAGAATTCAAAACTGCTTTCAGCCTTTTTACCTCTTTTTCTCATTAAGCACATGCAAGCAGGATTGACAACAGAGGAGTAGGAGACAGGGGAAACCCTGTCTTGTGCTGGAGGTCTGGAGTGGAGGGAAGGAAGGGAACAATGAAGAAAAGACAAAACAGAGGCAAAGTGGGGCAATCATCCCTCAAAGATAGAAGGAAAAAAAAAAAAAAAAAAGATGGACTCTAGATTACCCTGGGTGAGCTTCTAGCCTATGGTGTAGGGAGAGGGAGAGTAAACTTAGGCAGAATCCAGCCAACTGTTTAATTTGAGGAGATGGAGTTAAGAATATAGGAAGATAAAAGTGGCTAGAGTTTGTAGGATAGAATATCATAGAGCAAAGAGAGTTGCATAGAGAAAGTACTACAGAGATCTGTAGACTCCACTTAGAATATTTAGCAAAATGCTTATGAGCACATGTATGTAAGAAAATAACTTGAGAATAGGAAGAGAAACACCCGAAATGATACAAGAGGATAATGCCTGGCACTCACTAAGAGCCAGGAGTAGTACCTCTTCCCACCAAACAGATTGAAAAACTCAGGACACCTGGGTCATTAGATAAGCTACAGTAATCAGAAAGGTTTTGCCTCAGAAATGTAGAATACCTAACTACAGACTAAATACTGCTTTAATAATGCCTAACAATTGTGAACAACAAAAGATCACACTATTTCCACATAGCCTATGTGTCTCAAAACACATGTCAAAAACAATTTATAAGAGTATAAAAATATTCATCACTCACCAAGGTAAAATTCACAATGTAGAGATCAAGTTAAAAATTATCAGGCATGCAAAGAAGCAGAGAAATATGACCTGTAATGAAAGAAATATTACTCCATCAAAGTAATTATAACTAATTGCTCTCCCTCCCCCCACAAAAAGCAAAGGAAGTTAAATATAAAAACAAAATCAATGGGATTGAGAACAGAAAAACAATAGAGAAAATAGTGAAAATGCATAATTATTTATAAAAATATATTAAAAGAGAATTCTCTAGTTAGATTGACCAGGACAAAGAAGTGAGTGATAGTGTACACACAAATTCCAAATGTCAGGAAAGAAATGGGAAACACTGCTACATACCATGAAAGTATTTAAATACTAATAAGGGAAAATTACAAAGAATATTTTTTTAAATGGTACACTTTTTTTAAACGATATACTCAATAGGAAACATAACATGAATAGTCATGAATCAAGTCCTGGATAAGAAATAGTCTTAAATTAAGAAAATTAAATTTGTGAGAAAAATACTCAGGAGAAAAAATATATTATTGGTTCAGAAGATTTCTGCAAATTTTACTCAACATTTAAGACAAATACTGAAGATGACTTCAGCAATGGTAGAGTAGAAACCTTCAAAAATCTGCTGTTCTGTAAAAACACAAGAAACTGGCAAAATTTTCAAAATTAATTTTTAAGAGTAATATATATCTAAGAAAAATGGCTGAATTTTGGTAAGAATGGTAAGATTCATGCCATTTAAATTTTCCCTATTTCATCCCCCAGTCAGCACTCTATAGTAATGTTGAAAATGTAATCACCGGATGGGTTCTTCATGCCCACTGCACAAAGACTATGGCATTGCCGTAAAGAAACAGTTTAATTGACATGAGGCTGGCCAAGCCACACAGGAGACAGAGTTAGTACTCAAATCCATCTTTTTGTAGGCTAACAGGATAGGGGCTTTTCAAAGGTAGTTTGGGGGAATGGGTGGATGTGACTAGCCAATGGGTGCTCGCTGCTGATTGGTTATGTTGGAGATGAAATCATAGTAAGTGGAAGCTGTTCTCTTGTGCTGAGTCACTTTGGGGTGGGACAAAAGAGCCATGGTTTGGTGGGTCTATGTGGAGCCATGGGTGTCAGACATGCGAAAAATGAAAAGATATCTCAAAAGGCCAATCTTAAGTTCTACATTAGTCATGCTATCTGTAGAAGTAATTCAGAAATTTGCATGTATTTTGACCTCCAGAATAATGGCTGGCAATTGTTTATGTCTACATCATAGCAGAATTCAGGCTTCTCTCCTTCTAGTCTAGTGGTCTCCCATTAACTTTATAAAGGGGGTTGAGTTTTGGGGAAGGGTCATTATCATTAAAACTATAAACTAAATGTCTCCCAAAGCTAGCCCAGCCTAAGCCCAGGAATAATTAAAGTAGGTTGCAGGCTAAAGACACAACGAGTAATGCTAGGTCAGATCTCCCTCATAGCCGTAATTTTCCCACCGCTGTACATTTTGCAAAGGTGGGTTCAAAAACTAACAACTTCACCATCATTGTAGCCATAAAAACCAGAAAAGCAGCAGCAACCAGAGGGGAATAATGTGTTTCAATCTCCCCCCAAAGTTACCAAATCAGAAAATATTCATTATTTGACCTGCCTTGCAACTTTATGGAAAAAAGCCCAGGCATGGGTTTGACCTGACTCAGAACTTACTCAATGTGAACAGCCTTTGCCTGAAACACTTATCAGAAACAATCAGCACCAATCATTTATGCCAGTCATTTATTATTGCATCTGTTTGAGACAACAGTAACAGTTTGGGCAAACAAGAACCTGACTAAAATATTGAAAGAAAAGCTGAGCTAAACCAGCTAAACTATGTAGAGATTCCTGACATGAAGAAAGTATAAACTAATAATTGCTTTAAGCCACTCAATGTTGAGTAGTTTTAAAAAACGCAGTGATAGATAACTAAGAGGGATCACATGGCTAGAATTCAAGGAAATATCAACTTAAAATAATCCAGTCTAGCTTCATTTCTGATAAGCAGTCTTTTGTCACTATGCTCAGAGTTCACCTTTTATAATTTTATGAAGTATACAACTTCTAAAAAGAAACACATGAGAAAATCTTTGTGACTTCTAAAGGGAAATTCATAAAAAAAAGTTTTGTGACTTCTGTGGATATGACACAAGAGCACAAGAGCTTCTGTTTTCCAAAAAATATTGTGAAGAGAATAAAAAGAATCCACAAGTTGAGCGACAGTGTGTGCAAGTCTCATATCTGATAAAATGTTTATAACTAGAATACATAATTTACTCTCAAAACACAGTAATTGGAAAAAAATTTCAATTTTTAGAATAGGAAATAAGTCATAAAAAGGGAGATGCAAATTAAAAGTATAATGAAGTACCACTATACAACTATTAAAAGGAATAATTTTAAAAATTAACAATTTCTGATGAGGCTGCTGAGCAATGGGACTCTCATATTATCCAGTGAGAGTGCAAAATAGAATATCACTTTGAAAAATAGTTTTTCAGTGTCTTATAAATTTAAACACGCACTTGCCACATGAACCTGTAATGTCTCACCTAGGTATTTGCCAAGTGAAATAAAAAACTGTTTTCACAAAAACCCCTATGCAAGTGCTTATCGTAGTTATATTTTTTTAAAAAAGTTGAAGCATTTCAGTGGTTTCAAATGGGGAAAGGATACAAAATGTGCATGTAAATGAAGAAATGCTGTCTAATAATACAAAGGGACACTACTGATACATATTAACAGTGATAAATCTATGGCTTTAGTTCATGTATCTCAGAAACATGGCATAATCATATATTCAACCACTATACAAACTAGTGTTTTTAGTACAATGCACCAGGAATACCTTCACTTCCTTTGATCCTCTAGAGCAGAATTACTCCACATGCCAACCAAGTATTATTTTTGGTCCCTGACTCCCAATGTTAACTTTTCCAAGGATGCTAATAGAGTGTGATAGTGAAACACTCTAGTTTTGTAGTTAAACTATTCAACCACGGCAGGAGTCTCTAATCAACTTATTTTAAAAATGTGAATTTAATGATAGCTTCTAGTCTTCCTTTTAGAATCAAATGAAATAATGTATCAAAAGTATTTAGCACAGTTTTTGGTCCAGTTTAAATGGTAACTATTCTTATTATCATTAATAATCACATACTGGATTTATCAATATAAAATTTCCTGATATAAATAGTTCACAAAAAGGCATAAACATTTCAGATAAAGATAGCTATTAATGAAATCTATCCTGTCATCTCTATATGAATATATGTGTATACATATATAAATATATGAATCAATAATATTCAAGATATTATCTCAAGAGTATGCACATTACACATGGAGGTTGAACTGCAGCTTCTCAGAAGAGCTTGTTATTAAGTGCCTCAATTTTCGTGATACCTAAGAGATAATGCAGGTGATTCTTGGGTACATCACCCTAGGACAGTAACAGAAAATGATTATATATATATATATATATATATATATATATATATATATATGAAACAGTTACAAGCTAAACACAAATCAAACTAAAACAATCACTTTTATCACATCCTTAATGTTATGACTAGCTAGTGAAAACTACATTATAAATTGTGAGTTAGCTGTACAAATGTGTTTTGTATTTACATTTCACTTGTCATTATTTTAAATTTTTTTGTTTTTGAGTATAATGGGTCATTATTGATGTTATTGTTCTTATCTTTTCTTCTTCTTCTCTTTTTTTTTTTTTTTTAAAAAAAAAAGAGATGGAGTATCATCATGTTGCACAGGCTGGTTTCAAACTCCTGGACTTAATCCTTCTCTCTCAGCCTACCAATGTGCTGGGCTTATAGGCATAAGCCACTGCACACGGCCCAGTACAATTATATAGCCTTTATAATTGTTTTTTAGTTTCCTTTTAGAAAATGTTACTCAATATATTCAAATATTATTCAACTATAATTGATATATAAAGAATTGCACATATTTAAAGTATATAATTTGATGAATTAGGACATATGTGAACATCCATGATACCACTACCACAATCAAGGTAATTCATATGTCTGCCACCTCCCAATGTCTTCTTGTGTCTCTTTGTTTTTTGTTGTTTTTGTTTGTGTTTTTTACTTTTGCTTGCTTGTTTGTTTGTCTGTGGTAAGAATACAACGTGAGAGATCAATCATCTTTAAAATGTTTGAAGGGCACAACACAGTATTTTTAACTGTAGTACAATGTTGTACAGCATACTTCTGAAATTTATTTATCTAGCACGACTGAAACTTATACGCATTGAAAAATAATTCCCCATTTACCGCATCCTCCCACCTCTAGCAGCCACTATTGTATTTTCTGCTTCTATTACTTTGACTGTAATAGATGTCTCTTATTATCGGAATTACACAGCATTTGCCATTTGATGACTGGCTTATTCCATTTAGTATAACCTTCTCTGCATTCAACATCTTGTTGCAGATGACACAATTTCCTTCTTTTTAAAGACTGAATAATATTCCATTGTATTTATGCCCCACATTTTCTTTATACGTTCATCTACTGATGGATACTTGAGTTGTTTCCATATCGTGACTGTTGTGAATAATGTTGCATATAACAAAAGAGTGCAGCTATCCTGTCTATTTTAATTATTTTGAATATGTATCCAGAAGTGGGATTGCTGGATCATATGGTAGTTCTATTTTTAATTTTTTAGAAAATTCCTTGTTTTCCATAGCTGCTGCAACATTTTACATTCCCACTCAACAATGTACAAGAGCTTCAATTTTTTCACTTTCTTTTCAACATGTGCTACCTTGTTTAAACGGATAGTTGTACTAACTGGTGTGAGATGATATCTCATTCTAGTTTTGATTTGTGTTTCTCTGATAATAATGTTGATTTTTTTCATATGCATGCTGGCTATTTGTATATATTATTCTGAAAAATATCTACTTAAGCCCTTTGCCCATTTTAAAATTGAATTATAATTATTATTATTTGCTATTGAGTTGGAGGAGTTCCTTACATATTTTGAAAATTAACTCCATATTGAATACATAATTCTGAAATATTTTCTCCCAGTCCATCGGTTACTGTTGTATTATTTTGATTGCTTCCTATGTTGAGTGGAACTTTTTAATTCATTGCACTTCCACTTATCTATTTTTGCTTTTGTTGTCTGTGCTTTTAGTGTCATATTCAAAAAAGACTTGTACACTGAAAATAGGAAAACACTGATGAAAGAAATTAAAACAGACACACTTAAATGCAAAGATATCCATAGTCATGGCACAGAAGACTTTAATATTTTTAAAATGTTCATACTACACTATGTGATCTATAGATTTAATATTATTAACATAAAAATTCCAAATACTCTATATTTTGTATAGAAAATTTAAAAAATATCTAAAATTGATATGGAACCACAAACGACACAGAAGAGCCAAAGTAATTTTGAGAAAGCAGAACAAAACTGATTCTGGTTTCAAAAATATATATTTGATAAAGCTACAGTAATTGAAACACCATGGTACTATCAAAAATACAGACCTATACATCATGGAACAGAATAGAGGGTCTAGAAATAAACCTACACAAATACAGACAACTGATCTTCTACAAGGGTGCCAAGAATACACAATGAGGAGTGAATAGTCTCTTCAACAAATATTATTGGAAAAACAGACTATCCACATGCGAGAGAATGAAATTGGACCAGAATTACCTTACATCATACACAAAAATGAACTCAAACTGTAACAAAACTTAAAATAAGACATGAAACTGCAAAACTTCTAGAAGAAAACATACGAAAAACTCTTTGACATTGATAATTTGCTGCCTTGTTAATGATGACTTTAAAAAGCAATCACTCATTCTTTCTAATGGGGTGATCAAATTTGTATCCGAAGACACAGTAATGGTAAGAATCAAAGTCACTGTCAACTGTACATAAGCACCTTGAGGCTTGTACATGGATTTATGTGAGTTGGTAAAAACAGAGGTAAAGTGATTCAACTTGCATAGTGTCTCTATAAGAAAAATGAACAGACCGGGTGTGGTGGCTCACGCTTGTAATCCCAGCACTTTGGGAGGCCGAGGCATGTAGATCACAAGGTCAGGAGATAAAGACCATCCTGGCAAACACGGTGAAACCCTGTCTCTACTAAAAATATAAAAAAATTAGCTGGGCATGGTGGCAGGTGCCTGTAGTACCAGCTACTTGGGAGGCTAAGGCAGGAGAATGGCGTGAACCTGGGGGGCAGAGTTTGCAGTGAGCAGAGTTTGTGCCACTGAACTCCAGCCTGGGCGACAGAGCAAGACTGTCTCAAAAAAAAAAAAAAAAAAAAAAAAAGAAAGAAAAAAATAAATTATGATTCTAGGTTTATGTTGAAGAACAACTCATGAATTGTGCCCATACTGATGCAACAACACTGTTGCAAAGGCACTCAATGGGTTTTGATTTTAAAATATGTGTATGCAGAAATAATGCCTAAGGGATGTGGATATAATAAAATAAATGAATAAAAATAAATAAAACCATATACAAAAGCCTAAGGCACTGTTATCTACTAAAAGTTTCTGGTACTAAGTGATATGGTTTGGCTGTGTCCCCACTCAAATCTCATTTTAAATCGTAGCTACCATAATTCTCACCAGTTGTAGGAGGGACCAGGTGGGAGGTAATTGAATCATGTGGTCACATTTTTCCCATGCTGTTCTTATGGTAGTGAAGAAGTCTTACAAGATCTGATGGTTTTATAGAGGGGAGTTCCCCTGAATACATTCTCTTGCCTGCTGCCATGTAAGACCTGTCTTGCTTCCCCTTCACCCTTTACCATGATTGTGTGACCTCCACAGCCATGGGGAACTGTGGGTCCACTGAACAGCTTTTTCTTTATAAATCACCCGGTCTCAGGAATGCCTTTATTAGCAGCATGAGAACAGACTAATACAGTAAATTGGTACTGAGGTAGTGGGGCACTGCTGTAAAGATACCCCAAAATGTGGAAGTGACTTTGGAACTGGATAACAGGCAAAGTTTGGAACAGTTCGGAGAGCTCAGAAGAAGACAGAAAAATGTGGGAAAGTTCGGAATTTCCTAGAGGCTTGTAGAATAGCTTTGACCAAAATGCCGACAGTGATATGAGCAATAAAGTCCAGGCTGAAGTGGTCTCAGATGGAGATAAGGAACTTGTTGGGAACTGGAGTAAAGTCACTCTTGCTATTCAAGGAGACTGTTGGCATTTTTCCCCTGCCCTAGAGATCTGGGGGAGTTTGAATGTGAGAGAGATAACTTAGGGTAACTGTTGGAAGAAATTTTTAAGCAGCAAAGCATTCAAGAGGAAGCAGAGCAAAGCTGTTTGGAAAAGTTGCAGCCTGATGATGTGAATATAAAAGAAAATCTCGTTTTCTAGGGAGAAATTTAAGCCAGCTGTAAAAATTTGCATAAGTAATGACGGGTCAAATGTTAAACACCAAGACAATGAGGAAAATGTCTCTAAGGTTTATATTAGAGACCTTCATGGAAGCCCCTCCCATCACAGACACAGAGGCCCAGGAGGAAAAAATGGTTTTGTGGGCCTGGCCCAGGTACTGTCTGCTGTGTGCAGCCTAGGGACTTTGTGCTCTATGTCCCAGATGCTCCAGCTGTGGCTAAAAGGGGCCACAGTACAGCTGAGGCCATGGCTTCAGAGGGTGCAAGCCCCAAGCATTGGCAGTTTCCATGTGGTGTTGAGCCTGTGGGTGCACATAAATCAGGAATTGAGGTTTGGGAACCTCTGCCTAGATTTCAGAGGATGTATGGAAATACCTGGATCTTCAGGTAGAAGTTTGCTACAGGGGCAGATCCCACCTGGAGAATCTCTGTTAGGGCAGTGTGGAAGAGAAATGTGGAGTTGGAGTACCCACACAGAGTTGGCAGCAGGGCATTGCCTAGTGAAGATGTGAGAGGAAGGCCACCATCTTTCCTATCCCAGAATGGTAGATTCACCAACAGCTTGCACCATGTACCTGGAAAAGCTGCAGACACTCAACACCAGCATGGAAAGCATCCAGGAGGGGTGCCATACCCGGCAAAGCCACAGAGGCACAGCTGCCCAAGGCCATGGGAACCCACCTCTTCCATCAGCATGATTTAGATGTGAGACATGGAATCAAAGATCATTTGGGAACTTTAAGGTTTAATGACTGCACTATTGGATTTTGGACTTGCATGGGGCCTTCAGTCCCTTTGTTTTGGCCAATTTCTCCCATTTTGAATGGGTGTATTTACCTGTACCCCCATTGTATCTAGGAAGTAACTAACTTGCTTTTGATTTTACAGGCTCATAGGCAGAAGAGACTTGCCTTGTCTCAGATGAGACTTTAGACTGCAAACTTTTGAGTTAATGCTGAAATCTTTGGGGGACTATTGGGAAGGCATGACTGGTTTTGAACTGTGAAGACTTGAGGTTTTGGAGAGGCCAGGAGTGAAATGATATGCTTTGGCTGTTTCCCCATCCAAATCTCATCTTGAATTGCAGCTCCCATAATTCCCACTTGTCACGGGAGGGACCATGTGGGAGGTAACTGAATCATTGGGTGGGTCTTTCCATTGCTATTCTAGTAGTAATGCATCAGTCTCACAATATTTGATGGCTTTATAAAGGGGAGTTCCCCCTCCTGAACTCATTCTCTTGCCTGCCAGCATGTAAGACGTGTTTTGCTTCTCCTTTACTCTCTGCCATGATTGTGAGGCCTCCCTAGCCCATGTGGAACTGTGAGTCTATTAAACCTCTTTTTCTTTATTAACTGCCCAGTGCCAACTATGTCTTTAGTAGCAGCATGAGAATAGACTAATACATAGAGTAATTCAATGTTATTCACAACATATATTTCTGCATTTTAAGTTTATAGCAGGTTTACATAATAGAATTATTGTTTTTACATTGCCTTCAAAAGTTATTGTTTTTCATTAGTATCTTTTCACCTTTTAGAAAAGAAAAACACAAGCAACAGTAAACATTTCACTATTTAATAACCAGTGTGGAGGCTTTAGGTCATAATTTTTTTCAAACATTACATTTAGTATGGGAAAATACAACATTCTGTCTCTGTCTTTCTCTCTCTGTCTCTCTCTCTGTTTCCTCTTTTGCAAACAAAATTTCTAGAGAAAGTAAAATAAAAAATTAGTTTGAGTGAAATTTCAGTGGGTTTACTTCCTCCCACTTGGATATCTTTTTTTTTTTTTTTTTTTTTTCCATAATGGCAGAAGCCTAAGTTACTTTATTATGTAATAGTAGTTTAGGTAATGGCCAGTAGTTACAAAGAATGAAGCTAAAATAATATTATATAGTTATTAGCATGAGGCTGGTAGTGTTATCTTTGCATGTTGGAGACAAAATAAGGAGACCTAGTAAGAGAGAGAGTCCATATTCATATATTACAACTGAAATACGGAAACAATCCAACCTAGAGCAATGATAGTATAAACTTTTGGGGTCTAATTTCACCATTAAAAAGTATAACAACTGCTGTCACAAAGTTTGGCACAGTTAGGTACTTTTATCATTTTTTTAAGTGTTCCAGAAAAGCTTTAATACATGTTGTCAAGACCGAAAGACTCTTCTTTAAATTACACTTGAAACCAGAGATACGGTATACTACTGAGTTGTATGTTGGCTGAGAGTTGTAGGACAAAGCTGCTTATGGTGATAAGACTTTTAAATGGGTTTATCTTTGTCAAACAGAATATGTCTATTGAAATATATAAATTTGAATGACTCACTATCTTACAGTTCACATATTCTAAGATGTACTTTCCATATGTAAAGAGTACTAAGTGCTCCTTTACCAAAGAGAGTTAAGCAACAAACAAGTACCCCTCTCTATTACCCTAATGTCTTTCTTTGTCCTCTTGATAAGTGTTTCTTCTGTTTTTTCACTCTCTTCTAAAGCACTATCAAAGTTTTCTTGTTAAAAGCAAAATTTTGTTGTATTATGTTCTTGTTTTGGGACTTTCACTGAATTACTGTTTTTACAGATAAATCTTCAACACTCTACACTGAGATGAAAGATCATTCACACAACGCCTCAGTCTTTCTTTTCTTTGACATTTCCCAACACTGTTTCTTCAACACAAGCTATCTTATGTGCCAAACCTTGTCATTGGTTTACACATTTGTTTGCACCTTTTCCTCCCTGTTTAATGTTCTTGGAAGTTAGGATATTTTGATTCAATGAAAAAGAAGTAGCTTAAATTTCTGCTTTTAGCAGGTCCTTTCTCATTCTTTTAGAAATAATAATGGGTATTTTGCTTTAAATTCACAACATATTGTTAATATCTCTGTTATGACACTAAGCATATTGGATTGGATTGCCATCACTAATTTAACCATCTGTGTTCTTCATTATACTGTGAGTTTCTTGAAGATGAAAAATGTTATTGTCTAACCGTACTTCCAGATCTAGTACAATTCTTTGGACATACTAAGTGTTTATACAATATTTATTAAATTTTAAATTTGTGTTAAATGTTTAGGTATGTAGGAGGGGAGGGAAAATGTTTAGGAATATAACCCTATATAAAAATCTATTGTTTTGTTAATAATCTATTAAAGATACATATACATGGTTAAAAGATGAACTTATTTGTAGTATTACTTATAAAGATCATTTGATTAAGTTTGACAAAATCCGAAAGAAAGAAGAACATGATTAATTTTATCTTATGATTGTTTTCTCAAATATTTCCCATTATTCTAATGCTTCATAAACAAGTAAGTGTTTGCCATGGTTTTATCAAGTGCTATTATATACATTTTTGTTAAAAATCTTAGATATTTGCTATTGATATAAAGCCCTATGATTTAAATTTGTGATAATGAATGTTACTTCCTAAAAGGTAAAGATTTGTATTGTAATAGCTTCCTCATATGATAATTTAGAAAATATTAATATATTGCTTCCTGTAGAACAAACAAAAGTATTAGTTTGTTGGTCCATCTAGTAATCACTTTTCTATAGCTATACACCAGTTGTTACTAAAAAGAAGGCAGATTAACTTTTTGCAGAAAGTTGACAATGAATAATTTGATATTAAATTTGAAGTGAATTTGTAAAGGTGTCAGATGAAATAAGTTGGCCATATGCACCATGTGGTCTTGGAAAGGTTGCTGGTGCCCAGGTACTAAGGAAGAAGTCTTGAAAGTCTTATCTTTCACTGGAAGAACTATATCAGCTATTGCTGCAAGAGATTCAACTATGAAGAACATAAGTATCTTAAATAATAATAATGAGATCATGGTTGTAAGACATCTTAGAAAAATCTCTCACTTAAGGATGGAGGCATAATTACCTGTTTATGGCAAGTCAGAGAACATGAAAGGACAAATGCCATAGTAAAAAGGTTTCAAGCCAAGATACATAAAATAAACCATATGTATCATATTATAGACAGTGACCAGAGAAATTAGTTAATATCAAAATTGTGAGATAGTTGCTGTTTAAAAAGAAAAAGCAAACAAAGGAAAAGGAAGGAAAGAAGGAAGGAAGGAAGGAAGGAAGGAAGGAAGGAAGAAAGGAAGGAAGGAAGGAAGGAAGGAAGGAAGTTAGTTTGATTCAAAGCTTGACCTAAGTGTAATTTTGGGAAGACTATCTGTTTTATTCAAATCTGGCATAAGCAGCAACATGTTACATTCTGCTGAAAACAAAGGGCATTGTTGCTTGTTGCCGAGAGAAGGTTTCTTTAGCTAACTTTATTGTATTAGCAACTATCAGAGAATGTGAAAGTTCGAATATTTTGCCTTTTTATTCCTTCAGTGATTTTAGGTTTGTTTCATGGTTCTTATTCTGTGGGTTGGGTCACTATATAAAGATAGATTATATTCAGTAATTTCTTAAAAATTTTTGTATGAGTTTATTTACATAATAGATCCTATTGGTGTTACCTTCCTTTTCTCTAGAGAGCAAACTGGACAAATGGTTCAGATGTAATATAGATTGAAGCAAATATATTGTTTGATGTTGGCTAGAGGCCAATAATTTAAAGGCTAATATGTCAGAAACTATGCTAGTACAAGTGGATTTCATTAGTATATGGCCTAAAATTTCAACATCATTATGTATTAAACAGTATAATCTTATCCAAACAGGTTCTTCATACTCATATTTTACCTTGTTCCCTGACACAAATATCTAGGGCTTTCATTAATAAGAGTCTGATACAATTTGCCTATGTGTTTCCACTCAAATATCATGTCAAATTGTAATCCCTTATGTTGGAGGTATGGGGCCTAGCGGTAGGTGATTGGATCACGGGGGAAAATTTCCCCTTTGGTGCTGTTCTTGTGATAGTGAGTGAGTTGTTCCAAAATCTGGTTCTTTAAAAGTGTGTAGCACCTCTCACCTCTTCCTCTTCCTTCTGCTCCAGGCATGTTAGATGTGACTGCTTCCCCTTTACCTTCATCATGATTGTTAAGTTTCCTGAGGTCTTTCCAGAAGCAGAAGCCTGCATAGCCTTCAGGACTGTGAACAAATTAAAGCTCTTCCCTTCATCAATTACCCAGTTTCAGGTATTTCTTTACAGCAGTGTGAGTATGGACTAATATAGGGTCTCTTTCCATCAGCCATCAACTTTTAACTACATTTTATATTTAGAGGTCTACATACTCAGCTTCTTTGGAGAACATATGGGCTCCTATAAGTCATGCAAATAGAAGACAAGTAGATACACCTTGTTTTATAGGGGAGAAAGGTGTCAGAGATTGTTTTATATACCTTTTCTGAGGCTGCCTCTCCCAGAACTCGTTTCCGCTGTACTCCATATTGGTAAACTAGCATAACAGTAGGAAGTGTCCTGGGAGAAAAGTCATTTACCGATCCTCTTTTGAAATTTGGTCTTACAACATTTCAAATGAATGGATATGATACTGACAGAACTTTGGG
Source organism: Piliocolobus tephrosceles (assembly GCF_002776525.5). Taxonomy (NCBI): domain Eukaryota; kingdom Metazoa; phylum Chordata; class Mammalia; order Primates; family Cercopithecidae; genus Piliocolobus; species Piliocolobus tephrosceles. The sequence continues at coordinate 71,243,114 of NC_045447.1, forward strand.
CAATAAAATATAATAAGTATCTCAAAGAAAAACAAACATGAGTAAAATATTTGGATTGGTGACCCTGGCTACAGAATAACATTCAAACAGACTTGGGGCCACTAATGTTCTGAAACAATTAGGTGGAGGCCAAAAGCTCACAAATACTCAGGAAACTCCACTTGAGAGTATGAATATAAAGTAGGATCCTGTAAGCTTAGAAGCCTAAATGTGGAATACAGTGGCAATACCAAGCTGAGGGTATAAGATTCATTTAAAAAGGGAACCTAATGTAGTTAAACGAGATAGAAACAGGAGGTGTACCAGTGGGCCTGCATCCACCTTTCCTAGATGTAAATACTTCCTTAGTGGTAACAGTGGCAGTGAACAAAGACAACTCCTCCAAAGCTATTTATGGCTGCTTAAACAGCATTTACCCAGAATGTCACATCCCAATGCTTCAGATTTCTAGTAACAGTTTGATCATTTTTCAGCTTCAAATCATCTAAGTCTGTATACTGATTTCAGGGAAAATGATAGGAAATAATGGGACTTGCCCTTTGAATAACAATTAGCTTCAGGATTCCCTTAACACCCAAGAGATCTGGCAAGAACTTCAACAGGTATATGCTGGACTTCATCCAAATCTATACATGTTCATTGCTATGCATAGAATTTCAAAACAACATAACACTTCAAAAATGTAAAGCTGTGCATTGCATTTAATGAGAAAAAAAGGGAAGCCAATAAAAGAAGATAGATATTGTCAAATAAATGTTTGAAACAATACATTTAATGATAGATTTGGGCAGATAGTGGAATATTCATGAAGAAGCCTGAATCTTAGATGGGTCCTGAATGAGAATATACGATTGAGAAAAGGTGCAGAAATGTGGATCAACATTACTTATTTAGGAGAGAAAAAAAACACACCAACTGGCTAAATCAGATGGTTTGTAAAATAATAAAAGTGACAGAAGTTACCTAGGCATCCAAATATATTTGAATCTTATATGGATGGGTTTAAAAGGTAGCATTCACTATGGTCCATAGAAGAAATAGGTATAAATGAATTACCAAAGTTGTGGGTTTTTTCCCCACACTGTTGGGAACAGACTCTAAGTACATAGAAATTGATGGCATATGTTATCCAGTCTAGGCTTACAGTATTAATGATATTGGTTGATGTGCCCAATGTGCATAAAAATGGTATTAAACACATACCCCCTCCCAGAAATATAGAATATCAATTTCATTGAACTTGGCCTAATTCCATAAATATCTAATTTAATATTTAAGGCTATCTAAAAGTCAGAAATAAAACATCCTATGTAAACAATTACCTTCAAAATTTATATGTAAAATTCCAGGCATGTATATATTGCTACAATTTTCATCATATCTAAGTATTTTTTCATGAGCATCTTCTTTATATCTCAAAATAGATGTATGTCATCTAGTAATAAAATCATCTAATGTAAATAACCATTCCTCTATCAGATTTTTGTTCTCTCAGACTTAATTTTTTTATTGTTACTATTTTTGCCCTTAAAATGATATGTAAGGCAAAGTTTTCTCATAAAACATGTCTTCAAATATATTTCCCCTTAGAAAAGTTTTTAATAATGAGTAAAGTTGTATATTTTAAGAATTTTAAAGAATCATGGTATTAATATTATAGGCCCTTAGATATAGATACATGGAGTATGCATTCATTTTATTTCATTAAAGGTGTGTGCTTCTAAAACAGTTACTAAGTTTATTATATCCTACTGGAAATCCCTTTGTGTTATTTAATTTTTTTAATGACATAATCATGTACCATAAGAACATGGGTTCAGAGCTACAGATATTTTTTAATTAACATAATCTCTTCCATCTTATTTCCACTCTTTCTATTCTATTCTAATTTTGAACCAGACTCTCATCTCCCATCTAAACACTAAGATTTGCAGTGGTTTTCTTGCTTTCAGGCATTCTTCACTTTGAAAATACAATGATCCTCTTTAATTCTTCTGTCTCAAGTCCTTTCATTGACTGAAGTTTTTTAGTTATTTTGCAACAAGTGCAGGCATGCTTCTACCAATGTACTTACACTTATATCTATGTCCTTAGTTGCCAAGGAAATGCTTATGAAACAATTTTTATTACAGACATCACTAATTTTGTTGATTCAACATATCACAGAAAAAAACTTCATAAAATACAATAAAAAGGAATTACTAGAGAGTAAAATGTAGAAACAAAGATTTAAAAATACAAAGTAATTTAAATTATTACATTCCACAGATAAGAAATAAGTCCAACAAATTTCCATAAAAATTAATAAACACATACTCTCAATTTCAGCACTCATTTTGTCACAGACCAGCAGTTAACAGTTTTCAGACTGGCTCTGATCAATGGACCACATTTTGAGTAGCAATACATTGAAAGGCATGCAAAACCACAGAACGATCTCCCTGAATAATGGCTATTAGTAAAAAAATCTTTTTGAATAATTGTCACTAATTTTCACACTTAAAAGTATTGCCACTTATGCATCTAAACTATATTATAAAATATCTATGGTTTTTCTCTGTATGGGTGTAATGAACTAGAAGAGACGGCATTTTTAGAGTTAGTGAGTAAATAGTAAAGTTTTATTTTTATTTATTTAGGAGCCTAATATCAGATACAGCGGGGTAAGAAATGCTATGATGGGACGAAGGCCACAGTACAGCCTGGTCTTTATAAGCAAAACTGGTCAACTGCAAAAGTAGGGCAGGTAGCAATATATGCCAGAAAAATGAGCAAAATTAGAATCATGGAACCATTAATATCCACTAAACAAAATATGCATGCTATTCAGTCCCCTTAGAGAATGTAGGCAAATATCTATAGGTTCTAAAATCATACTGATCTGAATATGGTTCTATTTTATCTATATTTAATTTCAAAATTTTTCCTCTTCAAAACCAAAATATTTCTGAGACCTATGTAGCAGCATTTATAATGAAATGGAACACTCTTTGGAATTCAGGCAGATAGAATTGGGAGACAGAACAGTTTCCTCTTTCGTTACCCATGAATATGTCAGGAGAACAGCGTTAGAGTTTAGTGTTGAGGAGAGGTTGATTTTTAGAACTCTATGACTACTGGAATTAGTGAATAAATTAGTTCCTGTTTACTCACTGACAGTGAGGTAGAAGACATTCTGATTCTCCAAAGCAAAAATAAGCTATATGTATAAGCTGTGCCTTACCTGTCTCTAAATATACAAGGAGAGTAGAAAGCAAACAGCATTACAGGGGTTTCGCAGTAAGCCTGCCACAGTATCCCAAGTCAAGAGAGAAAGGGATCTGCCAGCCTCTTCCCCCACCTGTGGATTTCTCACTACAAAATTCTTCAAACAACTGCTTTTAAATTCCAGTTAGCTAAGTGCAGTTTGAATGCAACAAAATTAATTGTTTGTTATAACATTAAACTGACACTTTTCAGAGGCATGTAAAAGAGTACAGTCTCTGCAACATAACTTTTACAGAGTCCATACTACAATCCAAAATGACTCCATATATGGAACACAAGGAAAATGTGAATTATTCTGAAAAGAACAGGCCATCTGAGATAACACAGACATTGGAATTAAACAATAGTTTAAGTCAGCGATTATAAACATGCTCAAAGATGTGTAATAAAACATGCTCACAGTGAAAGAAGATAGAAAATACTTGCCAGATATATTAATTATGAAAAAACTTAGAAACTTTAAATGGAAACATTTAAATTGAATAATGCAATATCTGAAAAAAAAATTCATGGATATGCTAAAGAACAGAATGGGGAAGGCAGAGAAAAGCATCAGTTAACCTGGATATACATTAATTGAACTCATCCTATTTCAAGAACAGTAAAAATTCAGGGATAAAAAGTAAACAGTGTCACTGTGGGATAATATCAGAAACTATAATATGCATGTAATGGAGTCTCAGAAGACGAAGAGTAAGAGAATAGGGCAGAAAATCATTTGAAGAAATAATCTCCATACTTTATTTATTTAAAGATATAAACTTATGGCTTCAATGAGGCTAGTGAACTCCAAGCAACATATATATGAAGAAAACCACATCTAGGCACATCTTAGTCCAATTGATGAGATCCAAAGATAAAGAGAAAATCTTGAAATTAAAAAAAAATAAATAAATAAAATAAAATACCAATACATTACATAAGAGGGGACTGCAACTTGGTTGACCACTGGCTCCTTATCAGACACTATAGAGGCCATAAGACTATGGAACAATAGCTTTAAAGTGCTAAGAGATACAAAAATAAGTAAATAAACAAAAATCATAACCAAGAATTTCATATTCCACAGAAATATTCTTTCAGAATGAAAGATAAATAAAGACATTTCTGGTAAAAGAAATTGAAGAAATTCTTCACTAGCAGACCTGCACTACCAGATATATTAACGAATATTCCTGAGGCTGCACAGAAATAATAATATATGAAAATTAGGCTCTTCAGCAAAGAAAGAACATAAGAGAAAATGATGCTGATATTTATCACAAAAATTAAAATTTTTGGTGGACAGGTGATATAATACCTTGGTCCTTCTTCAAGGAAGAACTATTTTTAATCTCCCCCAAAGCTGGCAGTGTTGTACAGAGATGGCCTTCAGTTGACAGAAACTTCTGGGGTCACTTCAGGTAGATATTCTTTACATGTAATTACTATTCAAAGTGGAGACATAAGTGTCTAGTCAGTTGTGAATACACAATAACCCTGATGGGCTATTTCAGCTTCAGAACTCCTGATAGGGTAGGCTGGCCCTTCTGGGACTGTGTGGCAGGTAGATGACTCCTTCTACACAATTGTTTTGCCTCACCCTCCTTCTATAGGTGTTATTCCAAGGAACAATATCTGACAAATGTAATGCACACTAAAATACAATGAAAATAAAAGAAAACATGTCCTTTAAGGTAAAAATCATTGGACAGGATAAAAAGACATTGGGTCATGATAAAGTATATAATTTATGAAGAAAACATAGTAGTTAACAATCTGTATGCAAACATCAAAACAAAAAATAAAGACTTTTTTTAAAAAAAGTTTAGAACTGTAAGAAGATCTTTCTAAAATTTCAGTTTTTTTAGTAGGCTTCAATAAGTATCAGTCACAATTGTATGGATATATTAGAAAAATGTTAAGATAAATTAAAAATGTGGTTATATATTTAGAAATTACACACATACTCATATATATACAGTCATACATCACTTAATGATGTGGAACCTTTCTAAGAAATGTGCTGTTGTGTGAATATAATAGGGTGTACCTCTACAAACCTAGATGGTGTAGCCTACTACACACCTAGGCTATAAAGTATAGCCTATTGCTCCTAGGCTACAAACCTGTACAGCATGTTACTGTATTGGCTTCTTTAGGCAATTGTAATACAATGGTAAATACCTGTGTTCTAAACCTGTCTAAACATAGAAAAGGTAAAGTAAAAATGTGGTATTTTAATTTTATGGGACCACTATACATGATCTGTCTTTGACCCAAACATTATTATGTAGAGCATGACTGTATATATACAAATATATGTATCCCTTTTTATTACATATGCCTATATATGCTCTACTGGGAAAATGAAGTAATGATTAAATAGAAAATTTAATACTTGTAAGCTTCAAAACTTACAAGTAAAAATTTAAAACTTCTAATCAAGGAAGATTCAGAAAAATTATAAGAAATGATGAATTGTGACTGCTTAACATTTCCTCTGAAGCTGTACAAATTGACCGTGACTTTTAAAACATGCAAGGAAGCAAAACTAAGAGCAATCAATCCAATACAAAATGTAGCTTGTATTTAGATATTTATTTAACTACAACTGCATAGTCAACTAAATGTACATGAGACTAAATTGACAGTCTGCCAGATAGGTCCTTCTTATCTTCAACATCATTCAGTACCAGTATTGCATTTCCTTCAGTGATAACAAATTAAATGTGCTGCTTCCTCCTGCACTGCAAGAAGTCTCCTGCCTGATGTGAACATCATTTGGCATTAATTAAGACTACCTATCTCACCAGAGATCTAGCAGTTCTATAAAAACTTTGGTTCACAGCTGTCGTGTGGAATAAGCTACCAGTTGAAATTTCTGCTTCCACTTAAAAATATCACTAACTTTAAATTTGTTCAGATATAATGAGTAAATAAATAAATAAATCTGATTTCATTTAGTTAAGGTAAACAGGTGCATTATCAAAAACTAACAATGGGTAATCATTTCAAATGATTGACATAATAGGAAGATATAGGAAAATTATGTTTGAAGAACATGATTTTATTCTAAAAAAGTAAATGAAAGTATTGAAATCATCACATATAAATAAGGTACCTTCAAGAGAAAAGCTAAAGCTTGTTTTGTTTAGTTATATTTTTAATTTTTAACTTTAGTTGAAGAACTGTGTCAACATGCTGTATTTATGCTACTTTTCTAACATGCGGCTACTATGCCTAATAATGTATTCTGTGTAAAGTACTAGGGATACAAATAACAGAAATATATTGCCCTGATTTTTAAGATCCCACTGTTCAAATAAACCAGTGGTTTTAAAACTGTCTGGTATTGTAATCACCTAGGATAGAGTGGTGACCTATAAAAATATAGATGCTCAAGTTTCAACCTAGACCAATTAAATAAGAATTTCTTAAGATAGAGCTGAGAGAATGCTATGATCTAAAATATTTAAAGATTATTTCAATATATGCAGCCCACAAAAAACACACATTTTAGAAAAACATTTTAAATGTGAAATAATTTTTAAGATATTTTCTAATAAAACTTTAGGTTAAATATTTAGAAATTTTTAAAATATCTAGCTTTTATTTTATCTTAGTGTAAAACAATCAGTATACTACACAAAATTCATCCCTTACTAAATTTGACAGAAACAAAAAAAATAGTGAAAAAAGACCTGTGAGTTAGCAATACAAAAACATTATTCTTGTTGTTGTTTCAATGAATTTAACATATATAGTATGACATATAAAACATGCATTGATGGTAAGAACATGACTTGATTTTGTTTTTTACAGTATGTTTACATGTGTGTAACTACAAATCAGATAAAAAATATGGAATATTTCCAGAACTCGGCAAGTTTCACTTCTGCACTTTCCAGGCTATATCTCCTTCTACAGAAGTAATCACTAATATGACATCTATATTTATTAATTAGACTTTTATATAACAATATGTAATGAAATCATATAAATAGAATTGTACAGTATTCAGTATATAGATAATTTTGTATCCTTGCTTCTTTGTAACATCTTGTTTTTGACAGAATTTTAAAAATGTAGATAATTTTCAAATTATCAAAAATAAAATTTAAGTATCAGTATTAATGTTGTTTTTTAAGAACTTAATATTCATCATTAAAAAAAACTTTCCTTTGAGCAGCTAAATGTTATTGGCTGTTGAATTTTTCTTTGCATAAGCAATAAAAATACATAAGGCATTAAAAGTGAATAATAGATCTTGACAAATTTAGACTGTGGTGATAGATAAGCATGAATAAAGCTGTCAATTATGCCTTCTCTCCCTCCAAAAGCAGGTCATTTCTCTTTGAATCCAGGCTAGTTTTGCTACTTGTTTTGTTTATCGGAATGCAATAGAAAGGATGTTGTGCCAGTTCTGGCCCAAGTTCTTAAGGTTTTGCAGCTTTCCTCTTTACTTGTTTGTGCACTCTCTCTTGAATACCAGTCATTAGATCCCAAAGAAGTCCAGGTAACCTGCTGAAAACAGAAGACTCATGGAAAGGCCATGAAGAATGAGCCACAACATGGAGAGATGCCTCATAGAAGAAAACTGAAGTGTGCTGGCTCAGCTCATAGTTCAGTGCAAACACATGCATTATCACGTTTAACTAATATGAAGCAGAAGAACTGTGTATTTAACCCACAGAATTATGAAAAATAATACATTTGTGTTGTTTGGCTCCAATACATTTTAGAGTGGTTTGTTACACAAACAACAAATACCCATAGATGGCTGAAAAAGAAAAAAATGTACTTGGAACTCATATTAAAAAAGTCATTCACACTGTATTTAAGAGGGATATGGAATACTTTAAAATGCACTGGAAAGTTAAATTTCTGCAATAATTATTAAAATTTCATAAATAATATTTAGAAGAGTGGGCTGGTATAACTTTTTAAGCTATTAGCACATTTTTCTTCATTTGCTATTGATAAAAATTTCTTCTATGTCAGCTTGCAACAGTGTTCCCAGTTCTTTGTATCCTTCTATTATTAGAATAATATATATCCATGCCCTTTGTACCTCCCATTAAAACAGAATTACTGCCTTTGCCCCTCTCTGATTGTGTGGGTTTGATCATGGGATTTGCGCTTGGTAATTGAATTTGAGTAGAATTAACATTAAGCCAGTTTCTAACTGAGGCTTTGAGATATATCACATTTCTACACATTTTCTGGCACTTCTATGGTTTGATATAAGGAAAACACACTCTATAAAGCCACAAATCAATAGCTGCTGGAAACTAAACCCAGATTTTCCCTGCTGAGCCCCAGAGTGCCATAATCAAAATACCCAGGGAGCAAGAAAAATAATATCTGACTATATAAATTACTGAGGCTTTGAGGTTGTTTTTGGGGGGGAATGTAGGAGAGTTGGTAACTGACTGATGCAAATTTGATCATGTCCTATGTGTTATTGCAATCCCTTCATAAAATTGTATTAGCTTGCAATCTTTAGAAATATCATAACCTAACACAGAACATTATGAGGATGATCTTGATAACTTTTAAAGCATCCAACATTTTTACAAATTATGAAAATTTCTCTAAATAAATTACAGAGAATAGAGTAACGGAATGAGAATAAAAATGTTTTTAAATATATTTTACATATGTATATATACACACATAAACAACATGCTAAATTTAGCTATTTAAGTATAATTGACATCAATTTTGAGCTTTTCCTTCTTTTTTTTTTTTGAAACATCGTGTCTGAGATATATCTTTCCTCAAAGAGCAAATTATTATTTCTCACAGTAAATGGCTTAGGATAAATCTTAAAATTCCAGGAGTAGATAATATGTGACATAGAAAACTCCCCATGGAATCTGAATAAGGACTTTTCCCTTGTATTCTTTATAATCATAAAATATAATAATTACCATTTATAATTTTTCTTTAATTGTCATGGTCACAGAAAACTAAGTATCAGTATCAATAGAAGAAGTCTATATTTTGCTTTCCCTAAAGAAAGACAATTGAACAAATACTAATAGCAAATAAAATAAGACAGTTAAACATGTGTGTTAATGTGGTCAAAGTACTCAGAGAAAAACTGTAAAGCTTGAATTTGTCTATAGTGTACTGAAGGGGACTGCAACCTCTGGGCCACGGACTAGTAACAGTCTGTGGCTTGTTAAGAACTGGGATCCATCTCCTCTCAGATCGGTGGCAGCTTAAAATTCTCATAGGAGCATGAGCCTTATTAAGAACTGTGCATGCCAGGGATCTATGTTGCATGCTCCTTATGAGAATCTAATGCCTGATGATCTGTCACTGTCTCCTGTAACCCCCCAGTGGAATGATCTAGTTACAGGAAAACAAGCACAGGGCTTTCACTGATTCTACATTATGGTGAGTTGTATAATTATTTTATGTTGCAATGTAATAATAATATAAATAAAGTGCACAATAAACATAATGTGCTTGAATCATACCCAAACCATCCCCCCACTCCAACATGGGTAAGTGAAAAAAATGGTCTTCCATGAAACCAGTCTCTCGTGCCAAATAGGCTGGGGATGACTGGTGTATTGGTAGTAAGCAAAAACATTAGAAAGCATAAATTTGAAATCCATAGAAAGTAACAAGGAAATACTATGGCATACTTGTTGATATACACTTGTTAATAACTAGTTGTTGATGTACACTTATTATTGCTGTATTTTTTTCTTTCTTTCTTTCTTTTTTTTTTTTTTTTTTTTTTTTTTT